>NC_064041.1:16647452-17005235 GCF_932526225.1 Nematostella vectensis | reverse complement strand
AAATAAAGAAAAAAAAATAGGCTATCAGCGGGAATCGAACCCGGGTTGCTGCGTTAGTAGTCAAGTGCCAGCAACGAAAGACTAACGTGGCATTGCTGAAGGGAATTGTAATGAAAATTACTTTTAATACTATTGGTATCGTAAACTATCCCAAGCAAAGTCACCATCGGACTGGAGGTTACATTCGGGAAAAGCTTCAGGGTTACATTCGGGAATTTGTTTTACGAGTGTAACCTCCAAAAGGTTACAATCGATAATTTTTTTTCCGAATGTAAATTCCAAAAAGTAACATTAGGAAAAACAAAACAGTATACTCTGAAAAAAAGGTATATCAATCTATCGAGCGCTATGCTCTATGTTAGAATCTACTTAATCAAGTTATCCAAGGAATCTAGTTAGTTCTTGTGTGCATAAAATATGTACAGGATCCTGAACAAAGCATGAGCACATCAAAGATGCTGAGAGTACATAAAAATGTCCCTATACCTTCTTTTTATGTCATGATACAGCAAGAACAGTATAATTAAGTATCGATATTTAAAAAAAAAAGAAAGAAAAAAAATAGGCTATCAGCGGGAATCGAACCCGGGTAGCTGCGTTAGTAGTCGAGTGCCCGCAACGAAAGACTAACGTGGCATTGCTGAAGGGAATTGTAATGAAAATTACTTTTAATACTATTGGTATCGTAAACTATCCCAAGTAAAGTCACCATCGGACTGGAGGTTACATTCGGGAAAAGCTTCAGGGTTACATTCGGGAATTTGTTTTACGAGTGTAACCTCCAAAAGGTTACAATCGATAATTCTTTTTTTTCCGAATGTAAATTCCAAAAAGTAACATTAGGAAAAATAAAACAGTATACTCGGAAAAAAAGGTATATCAATCTATCGAGCGCTATGCTCTATGTTAGAATCTACTTAATCAAGTTATCCAAGGAATCTAGTTAGTTCTTGTGTGCATAAAATATGTACAGGATCCTGAACAAAGCATGAGCACATCAAAGATGCTGAGAGTACATAAAAATGTCCCTATACCTTCTTTTAATGTCATGACACACCAACAACAGTATAATTAAGTATCGATATTTAAAAAAAAAATAAAGAAAAAAATAGGCTATCAGCGGGAATCGAACCCGGGTCGCTGCGTTAGTAGTCAAGTGCCCGCAACGAAAGACTAACGTGGCATTGCTGAAGGGAATTGTAATGAAAATTACTTTTAATACTATTGGTATCGTAAACTATCCCAAGCAAAGTCACCATCGGACTGGAGGTTACATTCGGGAAAAGCTTCAAGGTTACATTCGGGAATTTGTTTTACGAGTGTAACCTCCAAAAGGTTACAATCGATAATTTTTTTTCCGAATGTAAATTCCAAAAAGTAACATTAGGAAAAATAAAACAGTATACTCGGAAAAAAAGGTATATCAATCTATCGAGCGCTATGCTCTATGTTAGAATCTACTTAATCAAGTTATCCAAGGAATCTAGTTAGTTCTTGTGTGCATAAAATATGTACAGGATCCTGAACAAAGCATGAGCACATCAAAGATGCTGAGAGTACATAAAAGTGTTCCTATATCTTCTTTTTATGTCATGACACACCAAGAACAGTATAATTAAGTATCGATATTTAATAAAAAAAAATAAAGAAAAAAAAATAGGCTATCAGCGGGAATCGAACCCGGGTTGCTGCGTTAGTAGTCAAGTGCCAGCAACGAAAGACTAACGTGGCATTGCTGAAGGGAATTGTAATGAAAATTACTTTTAATACTATTGGTATCGTAAACTATCCCAAGCAAAGTCACCATCGGACTGGAGGTTACATTCGGGAAAAGCTTCAGGGTTACATTCGGGAATTTGTTTTACGAGTGTAACCTCCAAAAGGTTACAATCGATAATTTTTTTTCCGAATGTAAATTCCAAAAAATAACATTAGGAAAAACAAAACAGTATACTCTGAAAAAAAGGTATATCAATCTATCGAGCGCTATGCTCTATGTTAGAATCTACTTAATCAAGTTATCCAAGGAATCTAGTTAGTTCTTGTGTGCATAAAATATGTACAGGATCCTGAACAAAGCATGAGCACATCAAAGATGCTGAGAGTACATAAAAATGTCCCTATACCTTCTTTTTATGTCATGATACAGCAAGAACAGTATAATTAAGTATCGATATTTAAAAAAAAAAGAAAGAAAAAAAATAGGCTATCAGCGGGAATCGAACCCGGGTAGCTGCGTTAGTAGTCGAGTGCCCGCAACGAAAGACTAACGTGGCATTGCTGAAGGGAATTGTAATGAAAATTACTTTTAATACTATTGGTATCGTAAACTATCCCAAGTAAAGTCACCATCGGACTGGAGGTTACATTCGGGAAAAGCTTCAGGGTTACATTCGGGAATTTGTTTTACGAGTGTAACCTCCAAAAGGTTACAATCGATAATTCTTTTTTTTCCGAATGTAAATTCCAAAAAGTAACATTAGGAAAAATAAAACAGTATACTCGGAAAAAAAGGTATATCAATCTATCGAGCGCTATGCTCTATGTTAGAATCTACTTAATCAAGTTATCCAAGGAATCTAGTTAGTTCTTGTGTGCATAAAATATGTACAGGATCCTGAACAAAGCATGAGCACATCAAAGATGCTGAGAGTACATAAAAATGTCCCTATACCTACTTTTTATGTCATGACACACCAACAACAGTATAATTAAGTATCGATATTTAAAAAAAAAATAAAGAAAAAAATAGGCTATCAGCTGGAATCGAACCCGGTTCGCTGCGTTAGTAGACAAGTGCCCGCATCGAAAGACTAACGTGGCATTGCTGAAGGGAATTGTAATGAAAATTACTTTTAATACTATTGGTATCGTAAACTATCCCAAGCAAAGTCACCATCGGACTGGAGGTTACATTCGGGAAAAGCTTCAGGGTTACATTCGGGAATTTGTTTTACGAGTGTAACCTCCAAAAGGTTACAATCGATAATTTTTTTTCCGAATGTAAATTCCAAAAAGTAACATTAGGAAAAACAAAACAGTATACTCTGAAAAAAAGGTATATCAATCTATCGAGCGCTATGCTCTATGTTAGAATCTACTTAATCAAGTTATCCAAGGAATCTAGTTAGTTCTTGTGTGCATAAAATATGTACAGGATCCTGAACAAAGCATGAGCACATCAAAGATGCTGAGAGTACATAAAAATGTCCCTATACTTTCTTTTTATGTCATGACACACCAAGAACAGTATAATAAAGTATCGATATTTAAAAAAAAATAATAAAGAAAAAAAAATAGGTTATCAGCGGGAATCAAACCCGGGTGGCTGCGTTAGTAGTCGAGTGCCCGCAACGAAAGACTAACGTGGCATTGCTGAAGGGAATTGTAATGAAAATTACTTTTAATACTATTGGTATCGTAAACTATCCCAAGTAAAGTCACCATCGGACTGGAGGTTATATTCGGGAAAAGCTTCAGGGTTACATTCGGGAATTTGTTTTACGAGTGTAACCTCCAAAAGGTTACAATCGATAATTCTTTTTTTTCCGAATGTAAATTCCAAAAAGTAACATTAGAAAAAATAAAACAGTATACTCGGAAAAAAAGGTATATCAATCTATCGAGCGCTATGCTCTATGTTAGAATCTACTTAATCAAGTTATCCAAGGAATCTAGTTAGTTCTTGTGTGCATAAAATATGTACAGGATCCTGAACAAAGCATGAGCACATCAAAGATGCTGAGAGTACATAAAAATGTCCCTATACCTACTTTTTATGTCATGACACACCAACAACAGTATAATTAAGTATCGATATTTAAAAAAAAAAATAAAGAAAAAAATAGGCTATCAGCGGGAATCGAACCCGGTTCGCTGCGTTAGTAGACAAGTGCCCGCATCGAAAGACTAACGTGGCATTGCTGAAGGGAATTGTAATGAAAACTACTTTTAATACTATTGGTATCGTAAACTATCCCAAGCAAAGTCACCATCGGACTGGAAGTTACATTCGGGAAAAGCTTCAGGGTTACATTCGGGAATTTGTTTTACGAGTGTAACCTCCAAAAGGTTACAATCGATAATTTTTTTTCCGAATGTAAATTCCAAAAAGTAACATTAGGAAAAACAAAACAGTATACTCGGAAAAAAAGGTATATCAATCTATCGAGCGCTATGCTCTATGTTAGAATCTACTTAATCAAGTTATCCAAGGAATCTAGTTAGTTCTTGTGTGCATAAAATATGTACAGGATCCTGAACAAAGCATGAGCACATCAAAGATGCTGAGAGTACATAAAAATGTCCCTATACTTTCTTTTTATGTCATGACACACCAAGAACAGTATAATAAAGTATCGATATTTAAAAAAAAATAATAAAGAAAAAAAAATAGGTTATCAGCGGGAATCAAACCCGGGTGGCTGCGTTAGTAGTCAAGTGCCCGCAATGAAAGACTAACGTGGCATTGCTGAGGGGAATTGTAATGAAAATTACTTTTAATACTATTGGTATCGTAAACTATCCCATGCAAAAACAATAATCGGACTGGAGGTTACATTCGGGAAAAGCTTCAGGGTTACATTCGGGAATTTGTTTTACGAGTGTAACCTCCAAACGGTTACAATCGATAATTTTTTTTTCCGAATGTAAATTCCAAAAAGTAACATTAGGAAAAATAAAACAGTATACTCGGAAAAAAAGGTATATCAATATATCGAGCGCTATGCTCTATGTTAGAATCTACTTAATCAAGTTATCCAAGGAATCTAGTTAGTTCTTGTGTGCATAAAATATGTACAGGATCCTAAACAAAGCATGAGCACATCAAAGATGCTGAGAGTACATAAAAATGTCCCTATACCTTCTTTTTATGTCATGACACACCAAGAACAGTATAATTAAGTATCGATATTTAAAAAAAAAAAGTAAAGAAAAAAATAGGCTATCAGCGGGAATCAAACCCGGGTGGCTGCGTTAGTAGTCGAGTGCCCGCAACGAAAGACTAACGTGGCATTGCTGATGGGAATTGTAATGAAAATTACTTTTAATACTATTGGTATCGTAAACTATCCCAAGCAAAGTCACCATCGGACTGGAGGTTAAATTCGGGAAAAGCTTCAGGGTTACATTCGGGAATTTGTTTTACGAGTGTAACCTCCAAAAGGTTACAATCGATAATTTTTTTTCCGAATGTAAATTTCAAAAAGTAACATTAGGAAAAATAAAACAGTATACTCGGAAAAAAAGGTATATCAATCTATCGAGCGCTATGCTCTATGTTAGAATCTACTTAATCAAGTTATCCAATGAATCTAGTTAGTTCTTGTGTGCATAAAATATGTACAGGATCCTGAACAAAGCATGAGCACATCAAAGATGCTGAGAGTACATAAAAATGTCCCTATACCTTCTTTTTATGTCATGGCACCACCAAGAACAGTATAATTAAGTATCGATATTTAAAAAAAAAAATAAAGAAAAAAAATAGGCTATCAGCGGGAATCGAACCCGGTTCGCTGCGTTAGTAGACAAGTGCCCGCAACGAAAGTCTAACGTGGCATTGCTGAAGGGAATTGTAATGAAAATTACTTTTAATACTATTGGTATCGTAAACTATCCCATGCAAAGTCACCATCGGACTGGAGGTTACATTCGGGAAAAGCTTCAGGGTTACATTCGGGAATTTGTTTTACGAGTGTAACCTCCAAAAGGTTACAATCGATAATTTTTTTTCCGAATGTAAATTCCAAAAAGTAA
This sequence comes from Nematostella vectensis, assembly GCF_932526225.1. Taxonomy (NCBI): domain Eukaryota; kingdom Metazoa; phylum Cnidaria; class Anthozoa; order Actiniaria; family Edwardsiidae; genus Nematostella; species Nematostella vectensis. The sequence continues at coordinate 16,999,475 of NC_064041.1, read as the reverse complement.
CATTAGGAAAAATAAAACAGTATACTCGGAAAAAAAGGTATATCAATCTATCGAGCGCTATGCTCTATGTTAGAATCTACTTAATCAAGTTATCCAAGGAATCTAGTTAGTTCTTGTGTGCATAAAATATGTACAGGATCCTGAACAAAGCATGAGCACATCAAAGATGCTGAGAGTACATAAAAATGTCCCTATACCTACTTTTTATGTCATGACACACCAACAACAGTATAATTAAGTATCGATATTTAAAAAAAAAATAAAGAAAAAAATAGGCTATCAGCTGGAATCGAACCCGGTTCGCTGCGTTAGTAGACAAGTGCCCGCATCGAAAGACTAACGTGGCATTGCTGAAGGGAATTGTAATGAAAATTACTTTTAATACTATTGGTATCGTAAACTATCCCAAGCAAAGTCACCATCGGACTGGAGGTTACATTCGGGAAAAGCTTCAGGGTTACATTCGGGAATTTGTTTTACGAGTGTAACCTCCAAAAGGTTACAATCGATAATTTTTTTTCCGAATGTAAATTCCAAAAAGTAACATTAGGAAAAACAAAACAGTATACTCTGAAAAAAAGGTATATCAATCTATCGAGCGCTATGCTCTATGTTAGAATCTACTTAATCAAGTTATCCAAGGAATCTAGTTAGTTCTTGTGTGCATAAAATATGTACAGGATCCTGAACAAAGCATGAGCACATCAAAGATGCTGAGAGTACATAAAAATGTCCCTATACTTTCTTTTTATGTCATGACACACCAAGAACAGTATAATAAAGTATCGATATTTAAAAAAAAATAATAAAGAAAAAAAAATAGGTTATCAGCGGGAATCAAACCCGGGTGGCTGCGTTAGTAGTCGAGTGCCCGCAACGAAAGACTAACGTGGCATTGCTGAAGGGAATTGTAATGAAAATTACTTTTAATACTATTGGTATCGTAAACTATCCCAAGTAAAGTCACCATCGGACTGGAGGTTATATTCGGGAAAAGCTTCAGGGTTACATTCGGGAATTTGTTTTACGAGTGTAACCTCCAAAAGGTTACAATCGATAATTCTTTTTTTTCCGAATGTAAATTCCAAAAAGTAACATTAGGAAAAATAAAACAGTATACTCGGAAAAAAAGGTATATCAATCTATCGAGCGCTATGCTCTATGTTAGAATCTACTTAATCAAGTTATCCAAGGAATCTAGTTAGTTCTTGTGTGCATAAAATATGTACAGGATCCTGAACAAAGCATGAGCACATCAAAGATGCTGAGAGTACATAAAAATGTCCCTATACCTACTTTTTATGTCATGACACACCAACAACAGTATAATTAAGTATCGATATTTAAAAAAAAAATAAAGAAAAAAATAGGCTATCAGCGGGAATCGAACCCGGTTCGCTGCGTTAGTAGACAAGTGCCCGCATCGAAAGACTAACGTGGCATTGCTGAAGGGAATTGTAATGAAAATTACTTTTAATACTATTGGTATCGTAAACTATCCCAAGCAAAGTCACCATCGGACTGGAGGTTACATTCGGGAAAAGCTTCAGGGTTACATTCGGGAATTTGTTTTACGAGTGTAACCTCCAAAAGGTTACAATCGATAATTTTTTTTCCGAATGTAAATTCCAAAAAGTAACATTAGGAAAAACAAAACAGTATACTCTGAAAAAAAGGTATATCAATCTATCGAGCGCTATGCTCTATGTTAGAATCTACTTAATCAAGTTATCCAAGGAATCTAGTTAGTTCTTGTGTGCATAAAATATGTACAGGATCCTGAACAAAGCATGAGCACATCAAAGATGCTGAGAGTACATAAAAATGTCCCTATACTTTCTTTTTATGTCATGACACACCAAGAACAGTATAATAAAGTATCGATATTTAAAAAAAAATAATAAAGAAAAAAAAATAGGTTATCAGCGGGAATCAAACCCGGGTGGCTGCTTTAGTAGTCAAGTGCCCGCAATGAAAGACTAACGTGGCATTGCTGAGGGGAATTGTAATGAAAATTACTTTTAATACTATTGGTATCGTAAACTATCCCATGCAAAAACAATAATCGGACTGGAGGTTACATTCGGGAAAAGCTTCAGGGTTACATTCGGGAATTTGTTTTACGAGTGTAACCTCCAAACGGTTACAATCGATAATTTTTTTTTCCGAATGTAAATTCCAAAAAGTAACATTAGGAAAAATAAAACAGTATACTCGGAAAAAAAGGTATATCAATATATCGAGCGCTATGCTCTATGTTAGAATCTACTTAATCAAGTTATCCAAGGAATCTAGTTAGTTCTTGTGTGCATAAAATATGTACAGGATCCTGAACAAAGCATGAGCACATCAAAGATGCTGAGAGTACATAAAAATGTCCCTATACCTTCTTTTTATGTCATGACACACCAAGAACAGTATAATTAAGTATCGATATTTAAAAAAAAAAAGTAAAGAAAAAAATAGGCTATCAGCGGGAATCAAACCCGGGTGGCTGCGTTAGTAGTCGAGTGCCCGCAACGAAAGACTAACGTGGCATTGCTGATGGGAATTGTAATGAAAATTACTTTTAATACTATTGGTATCGTAAACTATCCCAAGCAAAGTCACCATCGGACTGGAGGTTAAATTCGGGAAAAGCTTCAGGGTTACATTCGGGAATTTGTTTTACGAGTGTAACCTCCAAAAGGTTACAATCGATAATTTTTTTTCCGAATGTAAATTTCAAAAAGTAACATTAGGAAAAATAAAACAGTATACTCGGAAAAAAAGGTATATCAATCTATCGAGCGCTATGCTCTATGTTAGAATCTACTTAATCAAGTTATCCAATGAATCTAGTTAGTTCTTGTGTGCATAAAATATGTACAGGATCCTGAACAAAGCATGAGCACATCAAAGATGCTGAGAGTACATAAAAATGTCCCTATACCTTCTTTTTATGTCATGGCACCACCAAGAACAGTATAATTAAGTATCGATATTTAAAAAAAAAAATAAAGAAAAAAAATAGGCTATCAGCGGGAATCGAACCCGGTTCGCTGCGTTAGTAGACAAGTGCCCGCAACGAAAGTCTAACGTGGCATTGCTGAAGGGAATTGTAATGAAAATTACTTTTAATACTATTGGTATCGTAAACTATCCCATGCAAAGTCACCATCGGACTGGAGGTTACATTCGGGAAAAGCTTCAGGGTTACATTCGGGAATTTGTTTTACGAGTGTAACCTCCAAAAGGTTACAATCGATAATTTTTTTTCCGAATGTAAATTCCAAAAAGTAACATTAGGAAAAATAAAACAGTATACTCGGAAAAAAAGGTATATCAATCTATCGAGCGCTATGCTCTATGTTAGAATCTACTTAATCAAGTTATCCAAGGAATCTAGATAGTTCTTGTGTGCATAAAATATGTACAGGATCCTGAACAAAGCATGAGCACATCAAAGATGCTGAGAGTACATAAAAATGTCCATATACCTTCTTTTTATGTCATGACACACCAAGAACAGTATAATTAAGTATCGATATTTTAAAAAAAAAAGTAAAGAAAAAAAATAGGCTATCAGCGGGAATCGAACCCAGGTCGCTGCGTTAGTAGTCAAGTGCCCGCAACGAAAGACTAACGTGGCATTGCTGAAGGGAATTGTAATGAAAATTACTTGTAATACTATTGGTATCGTAAACTATCCCAAGCAAAGTCACCATCGGACTGGAGGTTACATTCGGGAAAAGCTTCAGGGTTACATTCGGGAATTTGTTTTACGAGTGTAACCTCCAAAAGGTTACAATCGATAATTTTTTTTCCGAATGTAAATTCCAAAAAGTAACATTAGGAAAAATAAAACAGTATACTCGGAAAAAAAGGTATATCAATCTATCGAGCGCTATGCTCTATGTTAGAATCTACTTAATCAAGTTATCCAAGGAATCTAGTTAGTTCTTGTGTGCATAAAATATGTGCAGGATCCTGAACAAAGCATGAGCACATCAAAGATGCTGAGAGTACATAAAAATGTCCATATACCTTCTTTTTATGTCATGACACACCAAGAACAGTATAATTAAGTATCGATATTTTAAAAAAAAAAGTAAAGAAAAAAAATAGGCTATCAGCGGGAATCGAACCCAGGTCGCTGCGTTAGTAGTCAAGTGCCCGCAACGAAAGACTAACGTGGCATTGCTGAAGGGAATTGTAATGAAAATTACTTGTAATACTATTGGTATCGTAAACTATCCCAAGCAAAGTCACCATCGGACTGGAGGTTACATTCGGGAAAAGCTTCAGGGTTACATTCGGGAATTTGTTTTACGAGTGTAACCTCCAAAAGGTTACAATCGATAATTTTTTTTCCGAATGTAAATTCCAAAAAGTAACATTAGGAAAAATAAAACAGTATACTCGGAAAAAAAGGTATATCAATCTATCGAGCGCTATGCTCTATGTTAGAATCTACTTAATCAAGTTATCCAAGGAATCTAGTTAGTTCTTGTGTGCATAAAATATGTACAGGACCCTGAACAAAGCATGAGAACAAAAAAAAAATGCTGAGAGTACATAAAAATGTCCCTATACCTTCTTTTTATGTCATGACACACCAAGAACAGTATAATTAAGTATCGATATTAAAAAAAAAAGTAAAGAAAAAAAATAGGCTATCAGCGGGAATCGAACCCGGGTAGCTGCGTTAGTAGTCAAGTGCCCGCAACGAAAGACTAACGTGGCATTGCTGATGGGAAAAGTAATGAAAATTACTTTTAATACTATTGGTATCGTAAACTATCCCAAGCAAAGTCACCATCGGATTGGAGGTTACATTCGGGAATAGCTTCAGGGTTACATTCGGGAATTTGTTTTACGAGTGTAACATCCAAAAGGTTACAATCTATAATTTTTTTTCCGAATGTAAATTCCAAAAACTAACATTAAGAAAAATAAAACAGTATACTCGGAAAAAAAGGTATATCAATCTATCGAGCGCTATGCTCTATGTTAGAATCTACCTAATCAAGTTATCCAAGGAATCTAGTTAGTTCTTGTGTGCATAAAATATGTACAGGATCCTGAACAAAGCATGAGCACATCAAAGATGCTGAGAGTACATACAAATGTCCCTATACCTTCTTTTTATGTCATGACACACCAAGAACAGTATAATTAAGTATCGATATTTAAAAAAAAAGTAAAGAAAAAAAATAGGCTATCAGCGGGAATCGAACCCGGGTAGCTGCGTTAGTAGTCAAGTGCCCGCAACGAAAGACTAACGTGGCATTGCTGATGGGAAAAGTAATGAAAATTACTTTTAATACTATTGGTATCGTAAACTATCCCATGCAAAGTCAACATCGGACTGGAGGTTACATTCGGGAAAAGCTTCAGGGTTGTATTCGGGAATTTGTTTTACGAGTGTAACCTCCAAACGGTTACAATCGATAATTTTTTTTCCGAATGTAAATTCCAAAAAGTAACATTAGGAAAAATAAAACAGTATACTCGGAAAAAAAGGTATATCAATCTATCGAGCGCTATGCTCTATGTTAGAATCTACCTAATCAAGTTATCCAAGGAATCTAGTTAGTTCTTGTGTGCATAAAATATGTACAGGATCCTGAACAAAGCATGAGCACATCAAAGATGCTGAGAGTACATACAAATGTCCCTATACCTTCTTTTTATGTCATGACACACCAAGAACAGTATAATTAAGTATCGATATTTAAAAAAAAAGTAAAGAAAAAAAATAGGCTATCAGCGGGAATCGAACCCGGGTGGCTGCGTTAGTAGTCAAGTGCCCGCAACGAAAGACTAACGTGGCATTGCTGATGGGAATTGTAATGAAAATTACTTTTAATACTATTGGTATCGTAAACTATCCCAAGCAAAGTCACCATCGGACTGGAGGTTACATTCGGGAAAAGCTTCAGGGTTACATTCGGGAATTTGTTTTACGAGTGTAACCTCCAAAAGGTTACAATCGATAATTTTTTTTCCGAATGTAAATTCCAAAAAGTAACATTAGGAAAAATAAAACAGTATACTCGGAAAAAAAGGTATATCAATCTATCGAGCGCTATGCTCTATGTTATAATCTACTCAATCAAGTTATCCAATGAATCTAGTTAGTTCTTGTGTGCATAAAATATGTACAGGATCCTGAACAAAGCATGAGCACATCAAAGATGCTGAGAGTACATACAAATGTCCCTATACCTTCTTTTTATGTCATGACACACCAAGAACAGTATAATTAAGTATCGATATTTAAAAAAAAAGTAAAGAAAAAAAATAGGCTATCAGCGAGAATCGAACCCGGGTGGCTGCGTTAGTAGTCAAGTGCCCGCAACGAAAGACTAACGTGGCATTGCTGATGGGAATTGTAATGAAAATTACTTTTAATACTATTGGTATCGTAAACTATCCCAAGCAAAGTCACCATCGGACTGGAGGTTACATTCGGGAAAAGCTTCAGGGTTACATTCGGGAATTTGTTTTACGAGTGTAACATCCAAAAGGTTACAATCTATAATTTTTTTTCCGAATGTAAATTCCAAAAACTAACATTAAGAAAAATAAAACAGTATACTCGGAAAAAAAGGTATATCAATCTATCGAGCGCTATGCTCTATGTTAGAATCTACCTAATCAAGTTATCCAAGGAATCTAGTTAGTTCTTGTGTGCATAAAATATGTACAGGATCCTGAACAAAGCATGAGCACATCAAAGATGCTGAGAGTACATACAAATGTCCCTATACCTTCTTTTTATGTCATGACACACCAAGAACAGTATAATTAAGTATCGATATTTAAAAAAAAAGTAAAGAAAAAAAATAGGCTATCAGCGGGAATCGAACCCGGGTAGCTGCGTTAGTAGTCAAGTGCCCGCAACGAAAGACTAACGTGGCATTGCTGATGGGAAAAGTAATGAAAATTACTTTTAATACTATTGGTATCGTAAACTATCCCATGCAAAGTCAACATCGGACTGGAGGTTACATTCGGGAAAAGCTTCAGGGTTGTATTCGGGAATTTGTTTTACGAGTGTAACCTCCAAACGGTTACAATCGATAATTTTTTTTCCGAATGTAAATTCCAAAAAGTAACATTAGGAAAAATAAAACAGTATACTCGGAAAAAAAGGTATATCAATCTATCGAGCGCTATGCTCTATGTTAGAATCTACCTAATCAAGTTATCCAAGGAATCTAGTTAGTTCTTGTGTGCATAAAATATGTACAGGATCCTGAACAAAGCATGAGCACATCAAAGATGCTGAGAGTACATACAAATGTCCCTATACCTTCTTTTTATGTCATGACACACCAAGAACAGTATAATTAAGTATCGATATTTAAAAAAAAAGTAAAGAAAAAAAATAGGCTATCAGCGGGAATCGAACCCGGGTGGCTGCGTTAGTAGTCAAGTGCCCGCAACGAAAGACTAACGTGGCATTGCTGATGGGAATTGTAATGAAAATTACTTTTAATACTATTGGTATCGTAAACTATCCCAAGCAAAGTCACCATCGGACTGGAGGTTACATTCGGGAAAAGCTTCAGGGTTACATTCGGGAATTTGTTTTACGAGTGTAACCTCCAAAAGGTTACAATCGATAATTTTTTTTCCGAATGTAAATTCCAAAAAGTAACATTAGGAAAAATAAAACAGTATACTCGGAAAAAAAGGTATATCAATCTATCGAGCGCTATGCTCTATGTTATAATCTACTCAATCAAGTTATCCAATGAATCTAGTTAGTTCTTGTGTGCATAAAATATGTACAGGATCCTGAACAAAGCATGAGCACATCAAAGATGCTGAGAGTACATACAAATGTCCCTATACCTTCTTTTTATGTCATGACACACCAAGAACAGTATAATTAAGTATCGATATTTAAAAAAAAAGTAAAGAAAAAAAATAGGCTATCAGCGAGAATCGAACCCGGGTGGCTGCGTTAGTAGTCAAGTGCCCGCAACGAAAGACTAACGTGGCATTGCTGATGGGAATTGTAATGAAAATTACTTTTAATACTATTGGTATCGTAAACTATCCCAAGCAAAGTCACCATCGGACTGGAGGTTACATTCGGGAAAAGCTTCAGGGTTACATTCGGGAATTTGTTTTACGAGTGTAACCTCCAAAAGGTTACAATCGATAATTTTTTTTCCGAATGTAAATTCCAAAAAGTAACATTAGGAAAAATAAAACAGTATACTCGGAAAAAAAGGTATATCAATCTATCGAGCGCTATGCTCTATGTTAGAATCTACTTAATCAATTTATCCAAGGAATCTAGTTAGTTCTTGTGTGCATAAAATATGTACAGGATCCTGAACAAAGCATGAGCACATCAAAGATGCTGAGAGTACATAAAAATGTCCCTATACCTTCTTTTTATGTCATGACACACCAAAAACAGTATAATTAAGTATCTATATTTAAAAAATAAAATAAAAAAGAAAAAAAAATAGGCTATCAGCGGGAATCGAACCCGGGTCGCTGCGTTAGTAGTCAAGTGCCCGCAACGAAAGACTAACGTGGCATTGATGAAGGGAATTGTAATGAAAATTACTTTTAATACTATTGGTATCGTAAACTATCCCAAGCAAAGTCACCATCGGACTGGAGGTTACATTCGGGAAAAGCTTCAGGGTTACATTCGGGAATTTGTTTTACGAGTGTAACCTCCAAAAGGTTACAATCGATAATTTTTTTTCCGAATGTAAATTCCAAAAAGTAACATTAGGAAAAATAAAACAGTATACTTAGAAAAAAAGGTATATCAATCTATCGAGCGCTATGCTCTATGTTAGAATCTACTTAATCAAGTTATCCAAGGAATCTAGTTAGTTCTTGTGTGCATAAAATATGTACAGGATCCTGAACAAAGCATGAGCACATCAAAGATGCTGAGAGTACATAAAAATGTCCCTATACCTACTTTTTATGTCATGACACACCAACAACAGTATAATTAAGTATCGATATTTAAAAAAAAAATAAAGAAAAAAATAGGCTATCAGCTGGAATCGAACCCGGTTCGCTGCGTTAGTAGACAAGTGCCCGCATCGAAAGACTAACGTGGCATTGCTGAAGGGAATTGTAATGAAAATTACTTTTAATACTATTGGTATCGTAAACTATCCCAAGCAAAGTCACCATCGGACTGGAGGTTACATTCGGGAAAAGCTTCAGGGTTACATTCGGGAATTTGTTTTACGAGTGTAACCTCCAAAAGGTTACAATCGATAATTTTTTTTCCGAATGTAAATTCCAAAAAGTAACATTAGGAAAAACAAAACAGTATACTCTGAAAAAAAGGTATATCAATCTATCGAGCGCTATGCTCTATGTTAGAATCTACTTAATCAAGTTATCCAAAGAATCTAGTTAGTTCTTGTGTGCATAAAATATGTACAGGATCCTGAACAAAGCATGAGCACATCAAAGATGCTGAGAGTACATAAAAATGTCCCTATACTTTCTTTTTATGTCATGACACACCAAGAACAGTATAATAAAGTATCGATATTTAAAAAAAAATAATAAAGAAAAAAAAATAGGTTATCAGCGGGAATCAAACCCGGGTGGCTGCGTTAGTAGTCGAGTGCCCGCAACGAAAGACTAACGTGGCATTGCTGAAGGGAATTGTAATGAAAATTACTTTTAATACTATTGGTATCGTAAACTATCCCAAGTAAAGTCACCATCGGACTGGAGGTTATATTCGGGAAAAGCTTCAGGGTTACATTCGGGAATTTGTTTTACGAGTGTAACCTCCAAAAGGTTACAATCGATAATTCTTTTTTTTCCGAATGTAAATTCCAAAAAGTAACATTAGGAAAAATAAAACAGTATACTCGGAAAAAAAGGTATATCAATCTATCGAGCGCTATGCTCTATGTTAGAATCTACTTAATCAAGTTATCCAAGGAATCTAGTTAGTTCTTGTGTGCATAAAATATGTACAGGATCCTGAACAAAGCATGAGCACATCAAAGATGCTGAGAGTACATAAAAATGTCCCTATACCTACTTTTTATGTCATGACACACCAACAACAGTATAATTAAGTATCGATATTTAAAAAAAAAAATAAAGAAAAAAATAGGCTATCAGCGGGAATCGAACCCGGTTCGCTGCGTTAGTAGACAAGTGCCCGCATCGAAAGACTAACGTGGCATTGCTGAAGGGAATTGTAATGAAAATTACTTTTAATACTATTGGTATCGTAAACTATCCCAAGCAAAGTCACCATCGGACTGGAGGTTACATTCGGGAAAAGCTTCAGGGTTACATTCGGGAATTTGTTTTACGAGTGTAACCTCCAAAAGGTTACAATCGATAATTTTTTTTCCGAATGTAAATTCCAAAAAATAACATTAGGAAAAACAAAACAGTATACTCTGAAAAAAAGGTATATCAATCTATCGAGCGCTATGCTCTATGTTAGAATCTACTTAATCAAGTTATCCAAGGAATCTAGTTAGTTAGTTCTTGTGTGCATAAAATATGTGCAGGATCCTGAACAAAGCATGAGCACATCAAAGATGCTAAGAGTACATAAAAATGTCCCTATACCTTTTTTTTTTATGTCATGACACACCAAGAACAGTATAATTAAGTATCGATTTAAAAAAAAAAAAAAGAAAAAAATAGGCTATCAGCGGGAATCGAACCCGGGTCGCTGCGTTAGTAGTCAAGTGCCCGCAACGAAAGACTAACGTGGCATTGCTGAAGGGAATTGTAATGAAAATTACTTTTAATACTATTGGTATCGTAAACTATCCCAAGTAAAGTCACCATCGGACTGGAGGTTACATTCGGGAAAAGCTTCAGGGTTACATTCGGGAATTTGTTTTACGAGTGTAACCTCCAAAAGGTTACCATCGATAATTTTTTTTCCGAATGTAAATTCAAAAAAGAAATATTAGGAAAAATAAAACAGTATACTCTGACAAAAAGGTATATCAATTTATCGAGCGCTATGCTCTATGTTAGAATCTACTTAATCAATTTATTCAAGGAATCTAGTTAGTTCTTGTGTGCATAAAATATGTACAGGATCCTGAACAAAGCATGAGCACATCAAAGATGCTGAGAGTACATAAAAATGTCCCTATACCTTCTTTTTATGTCATGACACACCAAGAACAGTATAATTAAGTATCGATATTTAAAAAAAAAATAAAATAAAGTAAAAAAATAGGCTATCAGCGGGAATCGAACCCGGGTCGCTGCGTTAGTAGTCAAGTGCCCTCAACGAAAGACTAACGTGGTATTGATGAAGGGAATTGTAATGAAAATTACTTTTAATACTATTGGTATCGTAAACTATCCCAAGCAAAGTCACCATCGGACTGGAGGTTACATTCGGGAAAAGCTTCAGGGTTACATTCGGGAATTTCTTTTACGAGTGTAACCTCCAAAAGGTTATTTTTTTTCCGAATGTAAATTCAAAAAAGAAATATTAGGAATAATAAAACAGTATACTCGGAAAAAAAGGTATATCAATCTATCGAGCGCTATGCTCTATGTTAGAATCTACTTAATCAAGTTATCCAAGGAATTTAGTTAGTTCTTGTGTGCATAAAATATGTACAGGATCCTGAACAAAGCATGAGCACATCAAAGATGCTGAGAGTACATAAAAGTGTTCCTATACCTTCTTTTTATGTCATGACACACCAAGAACAGTATAATTAAGTATCGATATTTAATAAAAAAAATAAAGAAAAAAAAATAGGCTATCAGCGGGAATCGAACCCGGGTCGCTGCGTTAGTAGTCAAGTGCCAGCAACGAAAGACTAACGTGGCATTGCTGAAGGGAATTGTAATGAAAATTACTTTTAATACTATTGGTATCGTAAACTATCCCAAGCAAAGTCACCATCGGACTGGAGGTTACATTCGGGAAAAGCTTCAGGGTTACATTCGGGAATTTGTTTTACGAGTGTAACCTCCAAAAGGTTACAATCGATAATTTTTTTTCCGAATGTAAATTCCAAAAAGTAACATTAGGAAAAATAAAACAGTATACTCGGAAAAAAAGGTATATCAATCTATCGAGCGCTATGCTCTATGTTAGAATCTACTTAATCAAGTTATCCAAGGAATCTAGTTAGTTCTTGTGTGCATAAAATATGTACAGGATCCTGAACAAAGCATGAGCACATCAAAGATGCTGAGAGTACATAAAAATGTCCCTATACCTTCTTTTTATGTCATGACACACCAAGAACAGTATAATTAAGTATCGATATTTAAAAAAAAAAAAAGAAAGAAAAAAAATAGGCTATCAGCGGGAAAGGAACCCGGGTCGCTGCGTTAGTAATCAAGTGCCCGCAACGAAAGACTAACATGGCATTGCTGAAGGGAATTGTAATGAAAATTACGTTTAATACTATTGGTATAGTAAACTATCCCAAGTAAAGTCACCATCGGACTGGAGGTTACATTCGGGAAAAGCTTCAGGGTTACATTCGGGAATTTGTTTTACGAGTGTAACCCCCAAAAGGTTACCATCGATAATTTTTTTTCCGAATGTAAATTCCAAAAAGAAATATTAGGAAAAATAAAACAGTATACTCTGAAAAAAAGGTATATCAATCTATCGAGCGCTATGCTCTATGTTAGAATCTACTTAATCAAGTTATCCAAGGAATCTAGTTAGTTCTTGTGTGCATAAAATATGTACAGGATCCTGAACAAAGCATGAGCATATCAAAGATGCTGAGAGTACATAAAAATGTCCCTATACCTTCTTTTTATGTCATGACACACCAAGAACAGTATAATTAAGTATCGATATTTAAAAAAAAAGTAAAGAAAAAAAATAGGCTATCAGCGGGAATCGAACCCGGCTCGTTGCGTTAGTAGTCAAGTGCCCGCAACGAAAGACTAACGTGGCATTGCTGAAGGGAATTGTAATGAAAATTACTTTTAATACTATTGGTATCGTAAACTATCCCAAGCAAAGTCACCATCGGACTGGAGGTTACATTCGGGAAATACTTCAGGGTTACATTCGGGAATTTGTTTTACGAGTGTAACCTCCAAAAGGTTACAATCGATAATTTTTTTTTCCGAATGTAAATTCCAAAAAGTAACATTAGGAAAAATAAAACAGTATACTCGGAAAAAAAGGTATATCAATCTATCGAGCGCTATGCTCTATGTTAGAATCTACTTAATCAAGTTATCCAAGGAATCTAGTTAGTTCTTGTGTGCATAAAATATGTACAGGATCCTGAACAAAGAATGAGCACATCAAAGATGCTGAGAGTACATAAAAGTGTTCCTATACCTTCTTTTTATGTCATGACACACCAAGAACAGTATAATTAAGTATCGATATTTAATAAAAAAAATAAAGAAAAAAAAAATAGGCTATCAGCGGGAATCGAACCCGGGTCGCTGCGTTAGTAGTCAAGTGCCAGCAACGAAAGACTAACGTGGCATTGCTGAAGGGAATTGTAATGAAAATTACTTTTAATACTATTGGTATCGTAAACTATCCCAAGCAAAGTCACCATCGGACTGGAGGTTACATTCGGGAAAAGCTTCAGGGTTACATTCGGGAATTTCTTTTACGAGTGTAACCTCCAAAAGGTTATTTTTTTTCCGAATGTAAATTCCAAAAAGTAACATTAGGAATAATAAAACAGTATACTCGGAAAAAAAGGTATATCAATCTATCGAGCGCTATGCTCTATGTTAGAATCTACTTAATCAAGTTATCCAAGGAATTTAGTTAGTTCTTGTGTGCATAAAATATGTACAGGATCCTGAACAAAGCATGAGCACATCAAAGATGCTGAGAGTACATAAAAGTGTTCCTATACCTTCTTTTTATGTCATGACACACCAAGAACAGTATAATTAAGTATCGATATTTAATAAAAAAAATAAAGAAAAAAAAAATAGGCTATCAGCGGGAATCGAACCCGGGTCGCTGCGTTAGTAGTCAAGTGCCCTCAACGAAAGACTAACGTGGTATTGATGAAGGGAATTGTAATGAAAATTACTTTTAATACTATTGGTATCGTAAACTATCCCAAGCAAAGTCACCATCGGACTGGAGGTTACATTCGGGAAAAGCTTCAGGGTTACATTCGGGAATTTCTTTTACGAGTGTAACCTCCAAAAGGTTATTTTTTTTCCGAATGTAAATTCCAAAAAGTAACATTAGGAATAATAAAACAGTATACTCGGAAAAAAAGGTATATCAATCTATCGAGCGCTATGCTCTATGTTAGAATCTACTTAATCAAGTTATCCAAGGAATTTAGTTAGTTCTTGTGTGCATAAAATATGTACAGGATCCTGAACAAAGCATGAGCACATCAAAGATGCTGAGAGTACATAAAAGTGTTCCTATACCTTCTTTTTATGTCATGACACACCAAGAACAGTATAATTAAGTATCGATATTTAATAAAAAAAATAAAGAAAAAAAAATAGGCTATCAGCGGGAATCGAACCCGGGTCGCTGCGTTAGTAGTCAAGTGCCAGCAACGAAAGACTAACGTGGCATTGCTGAAGGGAATTGTAATGAAAATTACTTTTAATACTATTGGTATCGTAAACTATCCCAAGCAAAGTCACCATCGGACTGGAGGTTACATTCGGGAAAAGCTTCAGGGTTACATTCGGGAATTTGTTTTACGAGTGTAACCTCCAAAAGGTTACAATCGATAATTTTTTTTCCGAATGTAAATTCCAAAAAGTAACATTAGGAAAAATAAAACAGTATACTCGGAAAAAAAGGTATATCAATCTATCGAGCGCTATGCTCTATGTTAGAATCTACTTAATCAAGTTATCCAAGGAATCTAGTTAGTTCTTGTGTGCATAAAATATGTACAGGATCCTGAACAAAGCATGAGCACATCAAAGATGCTGAGAGTACATAAAAATGTCCCTATACCTTCTTTTTATGTCATGACACACCAAGAACAGTATAATTAAGTATCGATATTTAAAAAAAAAAAAGAAAGAAAAAAAATAGGCTATCAGCGGGAAAGGAACCCGGGTCGCTGCGTTAGTAATCAAGTGCCCGCAACGAAAGACTAACGTGGCATTGCTGAAGGGAATTGTAATGAAAATTACGTTTAATACTATTGGTATAGTAAACTATCCCAAGTAAAGTCACCATCGGACTGGAGGTTACATTCGGGAAAAGCTTCAGGGTTACATTCGGGAATTTGTTTTACGAGTGTAACCCCCAAAAGGTTACCATCGATAATTTTTTTTCCGAATGTAAATTCCAAAAAGAAATATTAGGAAAAATAAAACAGTATACTCTGAAAAAAAGGTATATCAATCTATCGAGCGCTATGCTCTATGTTAGAATCTACTTAATCAAGTTATCCAAGGAATCTAGTTAGTTCTTGTGTGCATAAAATATGTACAGGATCCTGAACAAAGCATGAGCATATCAAAGATGCTGAGAGTACATAAAAATGTCCCTATACCTTCTTTTTATGTCATGACACACCAAGAACAGTATAATTAAGTATCGATATTTAAAAAAAAAGTAAAGAAAAAAAATAGGCTATCAGCGGGAATCGAACCCGGCTCGTTGCGTTAGTAGTCAAGTGCCCGCAACGAAAGACTAACGTGGCATTGCTGAAGGGAATTGTAATGAAAATTACTTTTAATACTATTGGTATCGTAAACTATCCCAAGCAAAGTCACCATCGGACTGGAGGTTACATTCGGGAAATACTTCAGGGTTACATTCGGGAATTTGTTTTACGAGTGTAACCTCCAAAAGGTTACAATCGATAATTTTTTTTCCGAATGTAAATTCCAAAAAGTAACATTAGGAAAAATAAAACAGTATACTCGGAAAAAAAGGTATATCAATCTATCGAGCGCTATGCTCTATGTTAGAATCTACTTAATCAAGTTATCCAAGGAATCTAGTTAGTTCTTGTGTGCATAAAATATGTACAGGATCCTGAACAAAGAATGAGCACATCAAAGATGCTGAGAGTACATAAAAGTGTTCCTATACCTTCTTTTTATGTCATGACACACCAAGAACAGTATAATTAAGTATCGATATTTAATAAAAAAAATAAAGAAAAAAAAAATAGGCTATCAGCGGGAATCGAACCCGGGTCGCTGCGTTAGTAGTCAAGTGCCAGCAACGAAAGACTAACGTGGCATTGCTGAAGGGAATTGTAATGAAAATTACTTTTAATACTATTGGTATCGTAAACTATCCCAATCAAAGTCACCATCGGACTGGAGGTTACATTCGGGAAAAGCTTCAGGGTTACATCCGGGAATTTGTTTTACGAGTGTAACCTCCAAAAGGTTACAATCGATAACTTTTTTTCCGAATGTAATTTCCAAAAAGTAACATTAGGAAAAATAAAACAGTATACTCGGAAAAAAAGGTATATCAATCTATCGAGCGCTATGCTCTATGTTAGAATCTACTTAATCAAGTTATCCAAGGAATCTAGTTAGTTCTTGTGTGCATAAAAAATGTACAGGATCCTGAACAAAGCATGAGCACATCAAAGATGCTGAGAGTACATAAAAGTGTTCCTATACCTTCTTTTTATGTCATGACACACCAAGAACAGTATAATTAAGTATCGATATTTAAAAAAAAAAATAAAGAAAAAAAAATAGGCTATCAGCGGGAATCGAACCCGGGTCGCTGCGTTAGTAGTCAAGTGCCAGCAACGAAAGACTAACGTGGCATTGCTGAAGGGAATTGTAATGAAAATTACTTTTAATACTATTGGTATCGTAAACTATCCCAAGCAAAGTCACCATCGGACTGGAGGTTACATTCGGGAAAAGCTTCAGGGTTACATTCGGGAATTTGTTTTACGAGTGTAACCTCCAAAAGGTTACAATCGATAATTTTTTTTCCGAATGTAAATTCCAAAAAGTAACATTAGGAAAAATAAAACAGTATACTCGGAAAAAAAGGTATATCAATCTATCGAGCGCTATGCTCTATGTTAGAATCTACTTAATCAAGTTATCCAAGGAATTTAGTTAGTTCTTGTGTGCATAAAAAATGTACAGGATCCTGAACAAAGCATGAGCACATCAAAGATGCTGAGAGTACATAAAAGTGTTCCTATACCTTCTTTTTATGTCATGACACACCAAGAACAGTATAATTAAGTATCGATATTTAATAAAAAAAATAAAGAAAAAAAAATAGGCTATTAGCGGGAATCGAACCCGGGTCGCTGCGTTAGTAGTCAAGTGCCAGCAACGAAAGACTAACGTGGCATTGCTGAAGGGAATTGTAATGAAAATTACTTTTAATACTATTGGTATCGTAAACTATCCCAAGTAAAGTCACCATCGGACTGGAGGTTACATTCGGGAAAAGCTTCAGGGTTACATTCGGGAATTTGTTTTACGAGTGTAACCTCCAAAAGGTTACAATCGATAATTTTTTTTCCGAATGTAAATTCCAAAAAGTAACATTAGGAAAAATAAAACAGTATACTCGGAAAAAAAGGTATATCAATCTATCGAGCGCTATGCTCTATGTTAGAATCTACTTAATCAAGTTATTCAAGGAATCTAGTTAGTTCTTGTGTGCATAAAATATGTACAGGATCCTGAACAAAGCATGAGCACATCAAAGATGCTGAGAGTACATAAAAATGTCCCTATACCTTCTTTTTATGTCATGACACACCAAGAACAGTATAATTAAGTATCGACATTTAAAAAAAAAAATAAAATAAAGTAAAAAAATAGGCTATCAGCGGGAATCGAACCCGGGTCGCTGCGTTAGTAGTCAAGTGCCCGCAACGAAAGACTAACGTGGTATTGATGAAGGGAATTGTAATGAAAAATACTTTTAATACTATTGGTATCGTAAACTATCCCAAGCAAAGTCACCATCGGACTGGAGGTTACATTCGGGAAAAGCTTCAGGGTTACATTCGGGAATTTGTTTTACGAGTGTAACCTCCAAAAGGTTACAATCGATAATTTTTTTTCCGAATGTAAATTCCAAAAAGTAACATTAGGAAAAAATAAAACAGTATACTCGGAAAAAAGGTATATCAATCTATCGAGTGCTATGCTCTATGTTAGAATCTACTTAATCAAGTTATCCAAGGAATCTAGTTAGTTCTTGTGTGCATAAAATATGTGCAGGATCCTGAACAAAGCATGAGCACATCAAAGATGCTGAGAGTACATAAAAGTGTTCCTATACCTTCTTTTTATGTCATGACACACCAAGAACAGTATAATTAAGTATCGATATTTAATAAAAAAAATAAAGAAAAAAAAATAGGCTATCACCGGGAATCGAACCCGGGTTGCTGCGTTAGTCGTCAAGTGCCAGCAACGAAAGACTAACGTGGCATTGCTGAAGGGAATTGTAATGAAAATTACTTTTAATACTATTGGTATCGTAAACTATCCCAAGCAAAGTCACCATCGGACTGGAGGTTACATTCCGGAAAAGCTTCAGGGTTACATTCGGGAATTTGTTTTACGAGTGTAACGTCCAAAAGGTTACAATCGATAATTTTTTTGTCCGAATGTAAATTCCAAAAAGTAACATTAGGAAAAATAAAACAGTATACTCGGAAAAAAAGGTATATCAATCTATCGAGCGCTATGCTCTATGTTAGAATCTACTTAATCAAGTTATCCAAGGAATCTAGTTAGTTCTTGTGTGCATAAAATATGTACAGGATCCTGAACAAAGCATGAGCACATCAAAGATGTTGAGAGTACATAAAAATGTCCCTATTCCTTCTTTTTATGTCATGACACACCAAGAACAGTATAATTAAGTATCGATATTTTAAAAAAAAAGTAAAGAAAAAAAATAGGCTATCAGCGGGAATCGAACCCGGGTCGCTGCGTTAGTAGTCAAGTGCCCGCAACGAAAGACTAACGTGGTATTGATGAAGGGAATTGTAATGAAAATTACTTTTAATACTATTGGTATCGTAAACTATCCCAAGCAAAGTCACCATCGGACTGGAGGTTACATTCGGGAAAAGCTTCAGGGTTACATTCGGGAATTTGTTTTACGAGTCTAACCTCCAAAAGGTTATTTTTTTTCCGAATGTAAATTCCAAAAAGTAACATTAGGAATAATAAAACAGTATACTCGGAAAAAAAGGTATATCAATCTATCGAGCGCTATGCTCTATGTTAGAATCTACTTAATCAAGTTATCCAAGGAATCTAGTTAGTTCTTGTGTGCATAAAATATGTACAGGATCCTGAACAAAGCATGAGCACATCAAAGATGCTTAGAGTATATAAAAATGTCCCTATACCTTCTTTTTATGTCATGACACACCAAGAACAGTATAATTAAATATCGATATTTAATAAAAAAAATAAAGAAAAAAAAATAGGCTATCAGCGGGAATCGAACCCGGGTCGCTGCGTTAGTAGTCAAGTGCCAGCAACGAAAGACTAACGTGGCATTGCTGAAGGGAATTGTAATGAAAATTACTTTTAATACTATTGGTATCGTAAACTATCCCAAGCAAAGTCACCATCGGACTGGAGGTTACATTCGGGAAAAGCTTCAGGGTTACATTCGGGAATTTGTTTTACGAGTGTAACCTCCAAAAGGTTACAATCGATAATTTTTTTTCCGAATGTAAATTCCAAAAAGTAACATTAGGAAAAATAAAACAGTATACTCGGAAAAAAAGGTATATCAATCTATCGAGCGCTATGCTCTATGTTAGAATCTACTTAATCAAGTTATCCAAGGAATCTAGTTAGTTCTTGTGTGCATAAAAAATGTACAGGATCCTGAACAAAGCATGAGCACATCAAAGATGCTGAGAGTACATAAAAGTGTTCCTATACCTTCTTTTTATGTCATGACACACCAAGAACAGTATAATTAAGTATCGATATTTAATAAAAAAAATAAAGAAAAAAAAATAGGCTATCAGCGGGAATCGAACCCGGGTCGCTGCGTTAGTAGTCAAGTGCCAGCAACGAAAGACTAACGTGGCATTGCTGAAGGGAATTGTAATGAAAATTACTTTTAATACTATTGGTATCGTAAACTATCCCAAGTAAAGTCACCATCGGACTGGAGGTTACATTCGGGAAAAGCTTCAGGGTTACATTCGGGAATTTGTTTTACGAGTGTAACCTCCAAAAGGTTACAATCGATAATTTTTTTTCCGAATGTAAATTCCAAAATGTAACATTAGGAAAAATAAAACAGTATACTCGGAAAAAAAGGTATATCAATCTATCGAGCGCTCTGCTCTATGTTAGAATCTACTTAATCAAGTTATTCAAGGAATCTAGTTAGTTCTTGTGGGCATAAAATATGTACAGGATCCTGAACAAAGCATGATCACATCAAAGATGCTGAGAGTACATAAAAGTGTTCCTATACCTTCTTTTTATGTCATGACACACCAAGAACAGTATAATTAAGTATCGATATTTAATAAAAAAAATAAAGAAAAAAAAAATAGGCTATCAGCGGGAATCGAACCCGGGTCGCTGCGTTAGTAGTCAAGTGCCAGCAACGAAAGACTAACGTGGCATTGCTGAAGGGAATTGTAATGAAAATTACTTTTAATACTATTGGTATCGTAAACTATCCCAATCAAAGTCACCATCGGACTGGAGGTTACATTCGGGAAAAGCTTCAGGGTTACATCCGGGAATTTGTTTTACGAGTGTAACCTCCAAAAGGTTACAATCGATAACTTTTTTTCCGAATGTAATTTCCAAAAAGTAACATTAGGAAAAATAAAACAGTATACTCGGAAAAAAAGGTATATCAATCTATCGAGCGCTATGCTCTATGTTAGAATCTACTTAATCAAGTTATCCAAGGAATCTAGTTAGTTCTTGTGTGCATAAAAAATGTACAGGATCCTGAACAAAGCATGAGCACATCAAAGATGCTGAGAGTACATAAAAGTGTTCCTATACCTTCTTTTTATGTCATGACACACCAAGAACAGTATAATTAAGTATCGATATTTAAAAAAAAAAATAAAGAAAAAAAAATAGGCTATCAGCGGGAATCGAACCCGGGTCGCTGCGTTAGTAGTCAAGTGCCAGCAACGAAAGACTAACGTGGCATTGCTGAAGGGAATTGTAATGAAAATTACTTTTAATACTATTGGTATCGTAAACTATCCCAAGCAAAGTCACCATCGGACTGGAGGTTACATTCGGGAAAAGCTTCAGGGTTACATTCGGGAATTTGTTTTACGAGTGTAACCTCCAAAAGGTTACAATCGATAATTTTTTTTCCGAATGTAAATTCCAAAAAGTAACATTAGGAAAAATAAAACAGTATACTCGGAAAAAAAGGTATATCAATCTATCGAGCGCTATGCTCTATGTTAGAATCTACTTAATCAAGTTATCCAAGGAATCTAGTTAGTTCTTGTGTGCATAAAAAATGTACAGGATCCTGAACAAAGCATGAGCACATCAAAGATGCTGAGAGTACATAAAAGTGTTCCTATACCTTCTTTTTATGTCATGACACACCAAGAACAGTATAATTAAGTATCGATATTTAATAAAAAAAATAAAGAAAAAAAAATAGGCTATTAGCGGGAATCGAACCCGGGTCGCTGCGTTAGTAGTCAAGTGCCAGCAACGAAAGACTAACGTGGCATTGCTGAAGGGAATTGTAATGAAAATTACTTTTAATACTATTGGTATCGTAAACTATCCCAAGTAAAGTCACCATCGGACTGGAGGTTACATTCGGGAAAAGCTTCAGGGTTACATTCGGGAATTTGTTTTACGAGTGTAACCTCCAAAAGGTTACAATCGATAATTTTTTTTCCGAATGTAAATTCCAAAAAGTAACATTAGGAAAAATAAAACAGTATACTCGGAAAAAAAGGTATATCAATCTATCGAGCGCTATGCTCTATGTTAGAATCTACTTAATCAAGTTATTCAAGGAATCTAGTTAGTTCTTGTGTGCATAAAATATGTACAGGATCCTGAACAAAGCATGAGCACATCAAAGATGCTGAGAGTACATAAAAATGTCCCTATACCTTCTTTTTATGTCATGACACACCAAGAACAGTATAATTAAGTATCGACATTTAAAAAAAAAAATAAAATAAAGTAAAAAAATAGGCTATCAGCGGGAATCGAACCCGGGTCGCTGCGTTAGTAGTCAAGTGCCCGCAACGAAAGACTAACGTGGTATTGATGAAGGGAATTGTAATGAAAAATACTTTTAATACTATTGGTATCGTAAACTATCCCAAGCAAAGTCACCATCGGACTGGAGGTTACATTCGGGAAAAGCTTCAGGGTTACATTCGGGAATTTGTTTTACGAGTGTAACCTCCAAAAGGTTACAATCGATAATTTTTTTTCCGAATGTAAATTCCAAAAAGTAACATTAGGAAAAAATAAAACAGTATACTCGGAAAAAAGGTATATCAATCTATCGAGTGCTATGCTCTATGTTAGAATCTACTTAATCAAGTTATCCAAGGAATCTAGTTAGTTCTTGTGTGCATAAAATATGTGCAGGATCCTGAACAAAGCATGAGCACATCAAAGATGCTGAGAGTACATAAAAGTGTTCCTATACCTTCTTTTTATGTCATGACACACCAAGAACAGTATAATTAAGTATCGATATTTAATAAAAAAAATAAAGAAAAAAAAATAGGCTATCACCGGGAATCGAACCCGGGTTGCTGCGTTAGTAGTCAAGTGCCAGCAACGAAAGACTAACGTGGCATTGCTGAAGGGAATTGTAATGAAAATTACTTTTAATACTATTGGTATCGTAAACTATCCCAAGCAAAGTCACCATCGGACTGGAGGTTACATTCCGGAAAAGCTTCAGGGTTACATTCGGGAATTTGTTTTACGAGTGTAACGTCCAAAAGGTTACAATCGATAATTTTTTTGTCCGAATGTAAATTCCAAAAAGTAACATTAGGAAAAATAAAACAGTATACTCGGAAAAAAAGGTATATCAATCTATCGAGCGCTATGCTCTATGTTAGAATCTACTTAATCAAGTTATCCAAGGAATCTAGTTAGTTCTTGTGTGCATAAAATATGTACAGGATCCTGAACAAAGCATGAGCACATCAAAGATGTTGAGAGTACATAAAAATGTCCCTATTCCTTCTTTTTATGTCATGACACACCAAGAACAGTATAATTAAGTATCGATATTTTAAAAAAAAAGTAAAGAAAAAAAATAGGCTATCAGCGGGAATCGAACCCGGGTCGCTGCGTTAGTAGTCAAGTGCCCGCAACGAAAGACTAACGTGGTATTGATGAAGGGAATTGTAATGAAAATTACTTTTAATACTATTGGTATCGTAAACTATCCCAAGCAAAGTCACCATCGGACTGGAGGTTACATTCGGGAAAAGCTTCAGGGTTACATTCGGGAATTTGTTTTACGAGTCTAACCTCCAAAAGGTTATTTTTTTTCCGAATGTAAATTCCAAAAAGTAACATTAGGAATAATAAAACAGTATACTCGGAAAAAAAGGTATATCAATCTATCGAGCGCTATGCTCTATGTTAGAATCTACTTAATCAAGTTATCCAAGGAATCTAGTTAGTTCTTGTGTGCATAAAATATGTACAGGATCCTGAACAAAGCATGAGCACATCAAAGATGCTTAGAGTATATAAAAATGTCCCTATACCTTCTTTTTATGTCATGACACACCAAGAACAGTATAATTAAATATCGATATTTAATAAAAAAAATAAAGAAAAAAAAATAGGCTATCAGCGGGAATCGAACCCGGGTCGCTGCGTTAGTAGTCAAGTGCCAGCAACGAAAGACTAACGTGGCATTGCTGAAGGGAATTGTAATGAAAATTACTTTTAATACTATTGGTATCGTAAACTATCCCAAGCAAAGTCACCATCGGACTGGAGGTTACATTCGGGAAAAGCTTCAGGGTTACATTCGGGAATTTGTTTTACGAGTGTAACCTCCAAAAGGTTACAATCGATAATTTTTTTTCCGAATGTAAATTCCAAAAAGTAACATTAGGAAAAATAAAACAGTATACTCGGAAAAAAAGGTATATCAATCTATCGAGCGCTATGCTCTATGTTAGAATCTACTTAATCAAGTTATCCAAGGAATCTAGTTAGTTCTTGTGTGCATAAAAAATGTACAGGATCCTGAACAAAGCATGAGCACATCAAAGATGCTGAGAGTACATAAAAGTGTTCCTATACCTTCTTTTTATGTCATGACACACCAAGAACAGTATAATTAAGTATCGATATTTAATAAAAAAAATAAAGAAAAAAAAATAGGCTATCAGCGGGAATCGAACCCGGGTCGCTGCGTTAGTAGTCAAGTGCCAGCAACGAAAGACTAACGTGGCATTGCTGAAGGGAATTGTAATGAAAATTACTTTTAATACTATTGGTATCGTAAACTATCCCAAGTAAAGTCACCATCGGACTGGAGGTTACATTCGGGAAAAGCTTCAGGGTTACATTCGGGAATTTGTTTTACGAGTGTAACCTCCAAAAGGTTACAATCGATAATTTTTTTTCCGAATGTAAATTCCAAAAAGTAACATTAGGAAAAATAAAACAGTATACTCGGAAAAAAAGGTATATCAATCTATCGAGCGCTCTGCTCTATGTTAGAATCTACTTAATCAAGTTATTCAAGGAATCTAGTTAGTTCTTGTGTGCATAAAATATGTACAGGATCCTGAACAAAGCATGAGCACATCAAAGATGCTGAGAGTACATAAAAATGTCCCTATACCTTCTTTTTATGTCATGACACACCAAGAACAGTATAATTAAGTATCGATATTTAATAAAAAAGTAAAGAAAAAAAAAAGCTATCAGCGGGAATCGAACCCGGCTCGTTGCGTTAGTAGTCAAGTGCCCGCAACGAAAGTCTAACGTGGCATTGCTGAAGGGAATTGTAATGAAAATTACTTTTAATACTATTGGTATCGTAAACTATCCCAATCAAAGTCACCATCGGACTGGAGGTTACATTCGGGAAAAGCTTAAGGGTTACATTCGGGAATTTGTTTTACGAGTGTAACCTCCAAAAGGTTACAATCGTTAATTTTTTTTTCCGAATGTAAATTCCAAAAAGTAACATTTGGAAAAATAAAACAGAAAACACGGAAAAAAAGGTATATCAATCTATCGAGCGCTATGCTCTATGTTAGAATCTACTTAATCAAGTTATCCAAGGAATCTAGTTAGTTCTTGTGGGCATAAAATATGTACAGGATCCTGAACAAAGCATGATCACATCAAAGATGCTGAGAGTACATAAAAGTGTTCCTATACCTTCTTTTTATGTCATGACACACCAAGAACAGTATAATGAAGTATCGATATTTAATAAAAAAAATATAGAAAAATAATATGCTATCAGCGGGAATCGAACCCGGGTGGCTGCGTTAGTAGTCAAGTGCCCGCAACTAAAGACAAACGTGGCATTGCTGAAGGGAATTGTAATGAAAATTACTTTTAATACTATTGGTATCGTAAACTATCCCAATCAAAGTCACCATCGGACTGAAGGTTACATTCGGGAAAAGCTTAAGGGTTACATTCGGGAATTTGTTTTACGAGTGTAACCTCCAAAAGATTACAATCGTTAATTTTTTTTCCGAATGTAAATTCCAAAAAGTATTATTTGGAAAAATAAAACAGAAAACACGGAAAAAAAGGTATATCAATCTATCGAGCGCTATGCTCTATGTTAGAATCTACTTAATCAAGTTATCCAAGGAATCTAGTTAGTTCTTGTGGGCATAAAATATGTACAGGATCCTGAACAAAGCATGATCACATCAAAGATGCTGAGAGTACATAAAAGTGTTCCTATACCTTCTTTTTATGTCATGACACACCAAGAACAGTATAATTAAGTA
Source organism: Nematostella vectensis (assembly GCF_932526225.1). Taxonomy (NCBI): domain Eukaryota; kingdom Metazoa; phylum Cnidaria; class Anthozoa; order Actiniaria; family Edwardsiidae; genus Nematostella; species Nematostella vectensis. Next base: position 16,973,574 of record NC_064041.1, on the reverse strand, counting down.
TCGATATTTAATAAAAAAAAATAAAGAAAAAAAAATAGGCTATCAGCGGGAATCGAACCCGGGTGGCTGCGTTAGTAGTCAAGTGCCAGCAACGAAAGACTAACGTGGCATTGCTGAAGGGAATTGTAATGAAAATTACTTTTAATACTATTGGTATCGTAAACTATCCCAAGCAAAGTCACCATCGGACTGGAGGTTACATTCGGGAAAAGCTTCAGGGTTACATTCGGGAATTTGTTTTACGAGTGTAACCTCCAAAAGGTTACAATCGATAATTTTTTTTCCGAATGTAAATTCCAAAAAGTAACATTAGGTAAAAATAAAACAGTATACTCGGAAAAAAAGGTATATCAATCTATCGAGTGCTATGCTCTATGTTAGAATCTACTTAATCAAGTTATCCAAGGAATCTAGTTAGTTCTTGTGTGCATAAAATATGTGCAGGATCCTGAACAAAGCATGAGCACATCAAAGATGATGAGAGTACATAAAAGTGTTCCTATACCTTCTTTTTATGTCATGACACACCAAGAACAGTATAATTAAGTATCGATATTTAATAAAAAAAATAAAGAAAAAAAAATAGGCTATCACCGGGATTCGAACCCGGGTTGCTGCGTTAGTAGTCAAGTGCCAGCAACGAAAGACTAACGTGGCATTGCTGAAGGGAATTGTAATGAAAATTACTTTTAATACTATTGGTATCGTAAACTATCCCAAGCAAAGTCACCATCGGACTGGAGGTTACATTCCGGAAAAGCTTCAGGGTTACATTCGGGAATTTGTTTTACGAGTGTAACCTCCAAAAGGTTACAATCGATAATTTTTTTGTCCGAATGTAAATTCCAAAAAGTAACATTAGGAAAAATAAAACAGTATACACGGAAAAAAAGGTATATCAATCTATCGAGCGCTATGCTCTATGTTAGAATCTACTTAATCAAGTTATCCAAGGAATCTAGTTAGTTCTTGTGTGCATAAAATATGTGCAGGATCCTGAACAAAGCATGAGCACATCAAAGATGCTGAGAGTACATAAAAATGTCCCTATACCTTCTTTTTATGTCATGACACACCAAGAACAGTATAATTAAGTATCGATATTTAAAAAAAAAATAAAATAAAGTAAAAAAATAGGCTATCAGCGGGAATCAAACCCAAGTCGCTGCGTTAGTAGTCAAGTGCCCGCAACGAAAGACTAACGTGGTATTGATGAAGGGAATTGTAATGAAAATTACTTTTAATACTATTGGTATCGTAAACTATCCCAAGCAAAGTCACCATCGGACTGGAGGTTACATTCGGGAAAAGCTTCAGGGTTACATTCGGGAATTTGTTTTACGAGTGTAACCTCCAAAAGGTTACAATCGATAATTTTTTTTCCGAATGTAAATTCCAAAAAGTAACATTAGGAAAAAATAAAACAGTATACTCGGAAAAAAAGGTATGTCAATCTATCGAGTGCTATGCTCTATGTTAGAATCTACTTAATCAAGTTATCCAAGGAATCTAGTTAGTTCTTGTGTGCATAAAATATGTGCAGGATCCTGAACAAAGCATGATCACATCAAAGATGCTGAGAGTACATAAAAGTGTTCCTATACCTTCTTTTTATGTCATGACACACCAAGAACAGTATAATTAAGTATCGATATTTAATAAAAAAAATTAAGAAAAAAAAATAGGCTATCACCGGGAATCGAACCCGGGTTGCTGCGTTAGTAGTCAAGTGCCAGCAACGAAAGACTAACGTGGCATTGCTGAAGGGAATTGTAATGAAAATTACTTTTAATACTATTGGTATCGTAAACTATCCCAAGCAAAGTCACCATCGGACTGGAGGTTACATTCCGGAAAAGCTTCAGGGTTACATTCGGGAATTTGTTTTACGAGTGTAACCTCCAAAAGGTTACAATCGATAATTTTTTTGTCCGAATGTAAATTCCAAAAAGTAACATTAGGAAAAATAAAACAGTATACTCGGAAAAAAAGGTATATCAATCTATCGAGCGCTATGCTCTATGTTAGAATCTACTTAATCAAGTTATCCAAGGAATCTAGTTAGTTCTTGTGTGCATAAAATATGTACAGGATCCTGAACAAAGCATGAGCACATCAAAGATGTTGAGAGTACATAAATATGTCCCTATACCTTCTTTTTATGTCATGACACACCAAGAACAGTATAATTAAGTATCGATATTTAAAAAAAAAAAAATAAAGTAAAAATATAGGCTATCAGCGGGAATCGAACCCGGGTCGCTGCGTTAGTAGTCAAGTGCCCGCAACGAAAGACTAACGTGGTATTGATGAAGGGAATTGTAATGAAAATTACTTTTAATACTATTGGTATCGTAAACTATCCCAAGCAAAGTCACCATCGGACTGGAGGTTACATTCGGGAAAAGCTTCAGGGTTACATTCTGGAATTTGTTTTACGAGTGTAACCTCCAAAAGGTTATTTTTTTTCCGAATGTAAATTCCAAAAAGTAACATTAGGAATAATAAAACAGTATACTCGGAAAAAAAGGTATATCAATCTATCGAGCGCTATGCTCTATGTTAGAATCTACTTAATCAAGTTATCCAAGGAATCTAGTTAGTTCTTGTGGGCATAAAATATGTACAGGATCCTGAACAAAGCATGAGCACATCAAAGATGCTTAGAGTATATAAAAATGTCCTTATACCTTCTTTTTATGTCATGACACACCAAGAACAGTATAATTAAATATCGATATTTAATAAAAAAAAAAAAAAAAAAAATAGGCTATCAGCGGGAATCGAACCCACGTCGCTGCGTTAGTAGTCAAGTGCCCGCAACAAAAGACTAACGTGGCATTGCTGAAGGGAATTGTAATGAAAATTACTTTTAATACTATTGGTATCGTAAACTATCCCAATCAAAGTCACCATCGGACTGGAGGTTACATTCGGGAAAAGCTTCAGGGTTACATTCGGGAATTTGTTTTACGAGTGTAACCTCCAAAAGGTTACAATCGATAATTTTTTTCCGAATGTAAATTCCCAAAAGTAACATTAGGAAAAATAAAACAGAAAACTCGGAAAAAAAGGTATATCAATCTATCGAGCGCTATGCTCTATGTTAGAATCTACTTAATCAAGTTATCCAAGGAATCTAGTTAGTTCTTGTGGGCATAAAATATGTACAGGATCCTGAACAAAGCATGATCACATCAAAGATGCTGAGAGTACATAAAAGTGTTCCTATACCTTCTTTTTATGTCATGACACACCAAGAACAGTATAATTAAGTATCGATATTTAATAAAAAAAATAAAGAAAAAAAAATAGGCTATCAGCGGGAATCGAACCCGGGTGGCTGCGTTAGTAGTCAAGTGCCAGCAACGAAAGACTAACGTGGCATTGCTGAAGGGAATTGTAATGAAAATTACTTTTAATACTATTGGTATCGTAAACTATCCCAAGCAAAGTCACCATCGGACTGGAGGTTACATTCGGGAAAAGCTTCAGGGTTACATTCGGGAATTTGTTTTACGAGTGTAACCTCCAAAAGGTTACAATCGATAATTTTTTTTCCGAATGTAAATTCCAAAAAGTAACATTAGGAAAAAATAAAACAGTATACTCGGAAAAAAAGGTATATCAATCTATCGAGTGCTATGCTCTATGTTAGAATCTACTTAATCAAGTTATCCAAGGAATCTAGTTAGTTCTTGTGTGCATAAAATATGTGCAGGATCCTGAACAAAGCATGAGCACATCAAAGATGATGAGAGTACATAAAAGTGTTCCTATACCTTCTTTTTATGTCATGACACACCAAGAACAGTATAATTAAGTATCGATATTTAATAAAAAAAATAAAGAAAAAAAAATAGGCTATCACCGGGAATCGAACCCGGGTTGCTGCGTTAGTAGTCAAGTGCCAGCAACGAAAGACTAACGTGGCATTGCTGAAGGGAATTGTAATGAAAATTACTTTTAATACTATTGGTATCGTAAACTATCCCAAGCAAAGTCACCATCGGACAGGAGGTTACATTCCGAAAAAGCTTCAGGGTTACATTCGGGAATTTGTTTTACGAGTGTAACCTCCAAAAGGTTACAATCGATAATTTTTTTGTCCGAATGTAAATTCCAAAAAGTAACATTAGGAAAAATAAAACAGTATACTCGGAAAAAAAGGTATATCAATCTATCGAGCGCTATGCTCTATGTTAGAATCTACTTAATCAAGTTATCCAAGGAATCTAGTTAGTTCTTGTGTGCATAAAATATGTACAGGATCCTGAACAAAGCATGAGCACATCAAAGATGATGAGAGTACATAAAAATGTCCCTATACCTTCTTTTTATGTCATGACACACCAAGAACAGTATAATAAAGTATCGATTTAAAAAAAAAAAAAAAAAAAGAAAAAAAAATAGGCTATCAGCGGGAATCGAACCTGGGTCGCTGCGTTAGTAGTCAAGTGCCCGCAACGAAAGACTAACGTGGCATTGCTGAAGGGAATTGTAATGAAAATTACTTTTAATACTATTGGTATCGTAAACTATCCCAAGTAAAGTCACCATCGGACTGGAGGTTACATTCGGGAAAAGCTTCAGGGTTACATTCGGGAATTTGTTTTACGAGTGTAACCTCCAAAAGGTTACCATCGATAATTTTTTTTCCGAATGTAAATTCAAAAAAGAAATATTAGGAAAAATAAAACAGTATACTCTGACAAAAAGGTATATCAATCTATCGAGCGCTATGCTCTATGTTAGAATCTACTTAATCAAGTTATTCAAGGAATCTAGTTAGTTCTTGTGTGCATAAAATATGTACAGGATCCTGAACAAAGCATGAGCACATCAAAGATGCTGAGAGTACATAAAAGTGTTCCTATACCTTCTTTTTATGTCATGACACACCAAGAACAGTATAATTAAGTATCGATATTTAATAAAAAAAAATAAAGAAAAAAAAAATAGGCTATCAGCGGGAATCAAACCCGGGTGGCTGCGTTAGTAGTCAAGTGCCAGCAACGAAAGACTAACGTGGCATTGCTGAAGGGAATTGTAATGAAAATTACTTTTAATACTATTGGTATCGTAAACTATCCCAAGCAAAGTCACCATCGGACTGGAGGTTACATTCGGGAAAAGCTTCAGGGTTACATTCGGGAATTTGTTTTACGAGTGTAACCTCCAAAAGGTTACAATCGATAATTTTTTTCCGAATGTAAATTCCCAAAAGTAACATAAGGAAAAATAAAAAAGAAAACTCGGAAAAAAAGGTATATCAATCTATCGAGCGCTATGCTCTATGTTAGAATCTACTTAATCAAGTTATCCAAGGAATCTAGTTAGTTCTTGTGGGCATAAAATATGTACAGGATCCTGAACAAAGCATGAGCACATCAAAGATGCTGAGAGTACATAAAAGTGTTCCTATACCTTCTTTTTATGTCATGACACACCAAGAACAGTATAATTAAGTATCGATATTTAATAAAAAAAAAAAAAAGAAAAAAAAATAGGCTATCAGCGGGAATCGAACCCGGGTCGCTGCGTTAGTAGTCAAGTGCCAGCAACGAAAGACTAACGTGGCATTGCTGAAGGGAATTGTAATGAAAATTACTTTTAATACTATTGGTATCGTAAACTATCCCAAGCAAAGTCACCATCGGACTGGAGGTTACATTCGGGAAAAGCTTCAGGGTTACATTCGGGAATTTGTTTTACGAGTGTAACCTCCAAAAGGTTACAATCGATAATTTTTTTTCCGAATGTAAATTCCAAAAAGTAACATTAGGAAAAAATAAAACAGTATACTCGGAAAAAAAGGTATATCAATCTATCGAGTGCTATGCTCTATGTTAGAATCTACTTAATCAAGTTATCCAAGGAATCTAGTTAGTTCTTGTGTGCATAAAATATGTGCAGGATCCTGAACAAAGCATGAGCACATCAAAGATGATGAGAGTACATAAAAGTGTTCCTATACCTTCTTTTTATGTCATGACACACCAAGAACAGTATAATTAAGTATCGATATTTAATAAAAAAAATAAAGAAAAAAAAATAGGCTATCACCGGGAATCGAACCCGGGTTGCTGCGTTAGTAGTCAAGTGCCAGCAACGAAAGACTAACGTGGCATTGCTGAAGGGAATTGTAATGAAAATTACTTTTAATACTATTGGTATCGTAAACTATCCCAAGTAAAGTCACCATCGGACTGGAGGTTACATTCGGGAAAAGCTTCAGGGTTACATTCGGGAATTTGTTTTACGAGTGTAACCTCCAAAAGGTTACCATCGATAATTTTTTTTCCGAATGTAAATTCAAAAAAGAAATATTAGGAAAAATAAAACAGTATACTCTGACAAAAAGGTATATCAATCTATCGAGCGCTATGCTCTATGTTAGAATCTACTTAATCAAGTTATTCAAGGAATCTAGTTAGTTCTTGTGTGCATAAAATATGTACAGGATCCTGAACAAAGCATGAGCACATGAAAGATGCTGAGAGTACATAAAAGTGTTCCTATACCTTCTTTTTATGTCATGACACACCAAGAACAATATAATTAAGTATCGATATTTAATAAAAAAAAATAAAGAAAAAAAAAATAGGCTATCAGCGGGAATCAAACCCGGGTGGCTGCGTTAGTAGTCAAGTGCCAGCAACGAAAGACTAACGTGGCATTGCTGAAGGGAATTGTAATGAAAATTACTTTTAATACTATTGGTATCGTAAACTATCCCAAGCAAAGTCACCATCGGACTGGAGGTTACATTCGGGAAAAGCTTCAGGGTTACATTCGGGAATTTGTTTTACGAGTGTAACCTCCAAAAGGTTACAATCGATAATTTTTTTCCGAATGTAAATTCCCAAAAGTAACATTAGGAAAAATAAAAAAGAAAACTCGGAAAAAAAGGTATATCAATCTATCGAGCGCTATGCTCTATGTTAGAATCTACTTAATCAAGTTATCCAAGGAATCTAGTTAGTTCTTGTGGGCATAAAATATGTACAGGATCCTGAACAAAGCATGAGCACATCAAAGATGCTGAGAGTACATAAAAGTGTTCCTATACCTTCTTTTTATGTCATGACACACCAAGAACAGTATAATTAAGTATCGATATTTAATAAAAAAAAAAAAAAGAAAAAAAAATAGGCTATCAGCGGGAATCGAACCCACGTCGCTGCGTTAGTAGTCAAGTGCCCGCAACAAAAGACTAACGTGGCATTGCTGAAGGGAATTGTAATGAAAATTACTTTTAATACTATTGGTATCGTAAACTATCCCAATCAAAGTCACCATCGGACTGGAGGTTACATTCGGGAAAAGCTTCAGGGTTACATTCGGGAATTTGTTTTACGAGTGTAACCTCCAAAAGGTTACAATCGATAATTTTTTTCCGAATGTAAATTCCCAAAAGTAACATTAGGAAAAATAAAACAGAAAACTCGGAAAAAAAGGTATATCAATCTATCGAGCGCTATGCTCTATGTTAGAATCTACTTAATCAAGTTATCCAAGGAATCTAGTTAGTTCTTGTGGGCATAAAATATGTACAGGATCCTGAACAAAGCATGATCACATCAAAGATGCTGAGAGTACATAAAAGTGTTCCTATACCTTCTTTTTATGTCATGACACACCAAGAACAGTATAATTAAGTATCGATATTTAATAAAAAAAATAAAGAAAAAAAAATAGGCTATCAGCGGGAATCGAACCCGGGTGGCTGCGTTAGTAGTCAAGTGCCAGCAACGAAAGACTAACGTGGCATTGCTGAAGGGAATTGTAATGAAAATTACTTTTAATACTATTGGTATCGTAAACTATCCCAAGCAAAGTCACCATCGGACTGGAGGTTACATTCGGGAAAAGCTTCAGGGTTACATTCGGGAATTTGTTTTACGAGTGTAACCTCCAAAAGGTTACAATCGATAATTTTTTTTCCGAATGTAAATTCCAAAAAGTAACATTAGGAAAAAATAAAACAGTATACTCGGAAAAAAAGGTATATCAATCTATCGAGTGCTATGCTCTATGTTAGAATCTACTTAATCAAGTTATCCAAGGAATCTAGTTAGTTCTTGTGTGCATAAAATATGTGCAGGATCCTGAACAAAGCATGAGCACATCAAAGATGATGAGAGTACATAAAAGTGTTCCTATACCTTCTTTTTATGTCATGACACACCAAGAACAGTATAATTAAGTATCGATATTTAATAAAAAAAATAAAGAAAAAAAAATAGGCTATCACCGGGAATCGAACCCGGGTTGCTGCGTTAGTAGTCAAGTGCCAGCAACGAAAGACTAACGTGGCATTGCTGAAGGGAATTGTAATGAAAATTACTTTTAATACTATTGGTATCGTAAACTATCCCAAGCAAAGTCACCATCGGACAGGAGGTTACATTCCGAAAAAGCTTCAGGGTTACATTCGGGAATTTGTTTTACGAGTGTAACCTCCAAAAGGTTACAATCGATAATTTTTTTGTCCGAATGTAAATTCCAAAAAGTAACATTAGGAAAAATAAAACAGTATACTCGGAAAAAAAGGTATATCAATCTATCGAGCGCTATGCTCTATGTTAGAATCTACTTAATCAAGTTATCCAAGGAATCTAGTTAGTTCTTGTGTGCATAAAATATGTACAGGATCCTGAACAAAGCATGAGCACATCAAAGATGATGAGAGTACATAAAAATGTCCCTATACCTTCTTTTTATGTCATGACACACCAAGAACAGTATAATAAAGTATCGATTTAAAAAAAAAAAAAAAAAAAGAAAAAAAAATAGGCTATCAGCGGGAATCGAACCTGGGTCGCTGCGTTAGTAGTCAAGTGCCCGCAACGAAAGACTAACGTGGCATTGCTGAAGGGAATTGTAATGAAAATTACTTTTAATACTATTGGTATCGTAAACTATCCCAAGTAAAGTCACCATCGGACTGGAGGTTACATTCGGGAAAAGCTTCAGGGTTACATTCGGGAATTTGTTTTACGAGTGTAACCTCCAAAAGGTTACCATCGATAATTTTTTTTCCGAATGTAAATTCAAAAAAGAAATATTAGGAAAAATAAAACAGTATACTCTGACAAAAAGGTATATCAATCTATCGAGCGCTATGCTCTATGTTAGAATCTACTTAATCAAGTTATTCAAGGAATCTAGTTAGTTCTTGTGTGCATAAAATATGTACAGGATCCTGAACAAAGCATGAGCACATCAAAGATGCTGAGAGTACATAAAAGTGTTCCTATACCTTCTTTTTATGTCATGACACACCAAGAACAGTATAATTAAGTATCGATATTTAATAAAAAAAAATAAAGAAAAAAAAAATAGGCTATCAGCGGGAATCAAACCCGGGTGGCTGCGTTAGTAGTCAAGTGCCAGCAACGAAAGACTAACGTGGCATTGCTGAAGGGAATTGTAATGAAAATTACTTTTAATACTATTGGTATCGTAAACTATCCCAAGCAAAGTCACCATCGGACTGGAGGTTACATTCGGGAAAAGCTTCAGGGTTACATTCGGGAATTTGTTTTACGAGTGTAACCTCCAAAAGGTTACAATCGATAATTTTTTTCCGAATGTAAATTCCCAAAAGTAACATTAGGAAAAATAAAAAAGAAAACTCGGAAAAAAAGGTATATCAATCTATCGAGCGCTATGCTCTATGTTAGAATCTACTTAATCAAGTTATCCAAGGAATCTAGTTAGTTCTTGTGGGCATAAAATATGTACAGGATCCTGAACAAAGCATGAGCACATCAAAGATGCTGAGAGTACATAAAAGTGTTCCTATACCTTCTTTTTATGTCATGACACACCAAGAACAGTATAATTAAGTATCGATATTTAATAAAAAAAAAAAAAAGAAAAAAAAATAGGCTATCAGCGGGAATCGAACCCGGGTCGCTGCGTTAGTAGTCAAGTGCCAGCAACGAAAGACTAACGTGGCATTGCTGAAGGGAATTGTAATGAAAATTACTTTTAATACTATTGGTATCGTAAACTATCCCAAGCAAAGTCACCATCGGACTGGAGGTTACATTCGGGAAAAGCTTCAGGGTTACATTCGGGAATTTGTTTTACGAGTGTAACCTCCAAAAGGTTACAATCGATAATTTTTTTTCCGAATGTAAATTCCAAAAAGTAACATTAGGAAAAAATAAAACAGTATACTCGGAAAAAAAGGTATATCAATCTATCGAGTGCTATGCTCTATGTTAGAATCTACTTAATCAAGTTATCCAAGGAATCTAGTTAGTTCTTGTGTGCATAAAATATGTGCAGGATCCTGAACAAAGCATGAGCACATCAAAGATGATGAGAGTACATAAAAGTGTTCCTATACCTTCTTTTTATGTCATGACACACCAAGAACAGTATAATTAAGTATCGATATTTAATAAAAAAAATAAAGAAAAAAAAATAGGCTATCACCGGGAATCGAACCCGGGTTGCTGCGTTAGTAGTCAAGTGCCAGCAACGAAAGACTAACGTGGCATTGCTGAAGGGAATTGTAATGAAAATTACTTTTAATACTATTGGTATCGTAAACTATCCCAAGTAAAGTCACCATCGGACTGGAGGTTACATTCGGGAAAAGCTTCAGGGTTACATTCGGGAATTTGTTTTACGAGTGTAACCTCCAAAAGGTTACCATCGATAATTTTTTTTCCGAATGTAAATTCAAAAAAGAAATATTAGGAAAAATAAAACAGTATACTCTGACAAAAAGGTATATCAATCTATCGAGCGCTATGCTCTATGTTAGAATCTACTTAATCAAGTTATTCAAGGAATCTAGTTAGTTCTTGTGTGCATAAAATATGTACAGGATCCTGAACAAAGCATGAGCACATGAAAGATGCTGAGAGTACATAAAAGTGTTCCTATACCTTCTTTTTATGTCATGACACACCAAGAACAATATAATTAAGTATCGATATTTAATAAAAAAAAATAAAGAAAAAAAAAATAGGCTATCAGCGGGAATCAAACCCGGGTGGCTGCGTTAGTAGTCAAGTGCCAGCAACGAAAGACTAACGTGGCATTGCTGAAGGGAATTGTAATGAAAATTACTTTTAATACTATTGGTATCGTAAACTATCCCAAGCAAAGTCACCATCGGACTGGAGGTTACATTCGGGAAAAGCTTCAGGGTTACATTCGGGAATTTGTTTTACGAGTGTAACCTCCAAAAGGTTACAATCGATAATTTTTTTCCGAATGTAAATTCCCAAAAGTAACATTAGGAAAAATAAAACAGAAAACTCGGAAAAAAAGGTATATCAATCTATCGAGCGCTATGCTCTATGTTAGAATCTACTTAATCAAGTTATCCAAGGAATCTAGTTAGTTCTTGTGGGCATAAAATATGTACAGGATCCTGAACAAAGCATGATCACATCAAAGATGCTGAGAGTACATAAAAGTGTTCCTATACCTTCTTTTTATGTCATGACACACCAAGAACAGTATAATTAAGTATCGATATTTAATAAAAAAAATAAAGAAAAAAAAATAGGCTATCAGCGGGAATCGAACCCGGGTCGCTGCGTTAGTAGTCAAGTGCCAGCAACGAAAGACTAACGTGGCATTGCTGAAGGGAATTGTAATGAAAATTACTTTTAATACTATTGGTATCGTAAACTATCCCAAGCAAAGTCACCATCGGACTGGAGGTTACATTCGGGAAAAGCTTCAGGGTTACATTCGGGAATTTGTTTTACGAGTGTAACCTCCAAAAGGTTACAATCGATAATTTTTTTTCCGAATGTAAATTCCAAAAAGTAACATTAGGAAAAAATAAAACAGTATACTCGGAAAAAAAGGTATATCAATCTATCGAGTGCTATGCTCTATGTTAGAATCTACTTAATCAAGTTATTCAAGGAATCTAGTTAGTTCTTGTGTGCATAAAATATGTGCAGGATCCTGAACAAAGCATGAGCACATCAAAGATGATGAGAGTACATAAAAGTGTTCCTATACCTTCTTTTTATGTCATGACACACCAAGAACAGTATAATTAAGTATCGATATTTAATAAAAAAAATAAAGAAAAAAAAATAGGCTATCACCGGGAATCGAACCCGGGTTGCTGCGTTAGTAGTCAAGTGCCAGCAACGAAAGACTAACGTGGCATTGCTGAAGGGAATTGTAATGAAAATTACTTTTAATACTATTGGTATCGTAAACAATCCCAAGCAAAGTCACCATCGGACTGGAGGTTACATTCCGGAAAAGCTTCAGGGTTACATTCGGGAATTTGTTTTACGAGTGTAACCTCCAAAAAGTTACAATCGATAATTTTTTTGTCCGAATGTAAATTCCAAAAAGTAACATTAGGAAAAAAAAAACAGTATACTCGGAAAAAAAGGTATATCAATCTATCGAGCGCTATGCTCTATGTTAGAATCTACTTAATCAAGTTATCCAAGGAATCTAGTTAGTTCTTGTGTGCAAAAAATATGTACAGGATCCTGAACAAAGCATGAGCACATCAAAGATGATGAGAGTACATAAAAATGTCCCTATACCTTCTTTTTATGTCATGACACACCAAGAACAGTATAATTAAGTATCGATTTAAAAAAAAAAAAAAAAAGAAAAAAAAATAGGCTATCAGCGGGAATCGAACCTGGGTCGCTGCGTTAGTAGTCAAGTGCCCGCAACGAAAGACTAACGTGGCATTGCTGAAGGGAATTGTAATGAAAATTACTTTTAATACTATTGGTATCGTAAACTATCCCAAGTAAAGTCACCATCGGACTGGAGGTTACATTCGGGAAAAGTTTCAGGGTTACATTCGGGAATTTGTTTTACGAGTGTAACCTCCAAAAGGTTACCATCGATAATTTTTTTTCCGAATGTAAATTCAAAAAAGAAATATTAGGAAAAATAAAACAGTATACTCTGACAAAAAGGTATATCAATCTATCGAGCGCTATGCTCTATGTTAGAATCTACTTAATCAAGTTATTCAAGGAATCTAGTTAGTTCTTGTGTGCATAAAATATGTACAGGATCCTGAACAAAGCATGAGCACATCAAAGATGCTGAGAGTACATAAAAATGTCCCTATACCTTCTTTTTATGTCATGACACACCAAGAACAGTATAATTAAGTATCGATATTTAAAAAAAAATAAAATAAAGTAAAAAAATAGGCTATCAGCGGGAATCGAACCCGGGTCGCTACGTTAGTAGTCAAGTGCCCGCAACGAAAGACTAACGTGGTATTGATGAAGGGAATTGTAATGAAAATTACTTTTAATACTATTGGTATCGTAAACTATCCCAAGCAAAGTCACCATCGGACTGGAGGTTACATTCGGGAAAAGCTTCAGGGTTACATTCGGGAATTTGTTTTACGAGTGTAACCTCCAAAAGGTTACAATCAATAATTTTTTTTCCGAATGTAAATTCCAAAAAGTAACATTAGGAAAAAATAAAACAGTATACTCGGAAAAAAAGGTATGTCAATCTATCGAGTGCTATGCTCTATGTTAGAATCTACTTAATCAAGTTATCCAAGGAATCTAGTTAGTTCTTGTGTGAATAAAATATGTGCAGGATCCTGAACAAAGCATGAGCACATCAAAGATGCTGAGAGTACATAAAAGTGTTCCTATACCTTCTTTTTATGTCATGACACACCAAGAACAGTATAATTAAGTATCGATATTTAATAAAAAAAATAAAGAAAAAAAAATAGGCTATCAGCGGGAATCGAACCCGGGTGGCTGCGTTAGTAGTCAAGTGCCAGCAACGAAAGACTAACGTGGCATTGCTGAAGGGAATTGTAATGAAAATTACTTTTAATACTATTGGTATCGTAAACTATCCCAAGCAAAGTCACCATCGGACTGGAGGTTACATTCCGGAAAAGCTTCAGGGTTACATTCGGGAATTTGTTTTACGAGTGTAACCTCCAAAAGGTTACAATCGATAATTTTTTTGTCCGAATGTAAATTCCAAAAAGTAACATTAGGAAAAAAAAAACAGTATACTCTGAAAAAAAGGTATATCAATCTATCGAGCGCTATGCTCTATGTTAGAATCTACTTAATCAAGTTATCCAAGGAATCTAGTTAGTTCTTGTGTGCATAAAATATGTACAGGATCCTGAACAAAGCATGAGCACATCAAAGATGTTGAGAGTACATAAAAATGTCCCTACACCTTCTTTTTATGTCATGACACACCAAGAACAGTATAATTAAGTATCGATATTTAAAAAAAAAAAAAAATAAAGTAAAAAAATAGGCTATCAGCGGGAATCGAACCCGGGTCGCTGCGTTAGTAGTCAAGTGCCCGCAACGAAAGACTAACGTGGTATTGATGAAGGGAATTGTAATGAAAATTAGTTTTAATACTATTGGTATCGTAAACTATCCCAAGCAAAGTCATTATCGGACTGGAGGTTACATTCGGGAAAAGCTTCAGGGTTACATTCGGGAATTTGTTTTACGAGTGTAACCTCCAAAAGGTTATTTTTTTTCCGAATGTAAATTCCAAAAAGTAACAGTAGGAATAATAAAAGAGTATACTCGGAAAAAAAGGTATATCAATCTATCGAGCGCTATGCTCTATGTTAGAATCTACTTAATCAAGTTATCCAAGGAATCTAGTTAGTTCTTGTGTGCATAAAATATGTACAGGATCCTGAACAAAGCATGAGCACATCAAAGATGCTTAGAGTATATAAAAATGTCCCTATACCTTCTTTTTATGTCATGACACACCAAGAACAGTATAATTAAATATCGATATTTAAAAAAAAAAAAAAAAAAAAAATAGGCTATCAGGGGGAATCGAACCCACGTCGCTGCGTTAGTAGTCAAGTGCCCGCAACGAAAGACTAACGTGGCATTGCTGAAGGGAATTGTAATGAAAATTACTTTTAATACTATTGGTATCGTAAACTATCCCAAGTAAAGTCACCTTCGGACTGGAGGTTACATTCGGGAAAAGCTTCAGGGTTACATCCGGGAATTTGTTTTACGAGTGTAACCTCCAAAAGGATACCATCGATAATTTTTTTTCCGAATGTAAATTCAAAAAAGAAATATTAGGAAAAATAAAACAGTATACTCTGAAAAAAAGGTATATCAATCTATCGAGCGCTATGCTCTATGTTAGAATCTACTTAATCAAGTTATTCAAGGAATCTAGTTAGTTCTTGTGTGCATAAAATATGTACAGGATCCTGAACAAAGCATGAGCACATCAAAGATGCTGAGAGTACATAAAAGTGTTCCTATACCTTCTTTTTATGTCATGACACACCAAGAACAGTATAATTAAAAATCGATATTTAATAAAAAAAAATAAAGAAAAAAAAAATAGGCTATCAGCGGGAATCAAACCCGGGTGGCTGCGTTAGTAGTCAAGTGCCAGCAACGAAAGACTAACGTGGCATTGCTGAAGGGAATTGTAATGAAAATTACTTTTAATACTATTGGTATCGTAAACTATCCCAAGCAAAGTCACCATCGGACTGGAGGTTACATTCGGGAAAAGCTTCAGGGTTACATTCGGGAATTTGTTTTACGAGTGTAACCTCCAAAAGGTTACAATCGATAATTTTTTTTCCGAATGTAAATTCCAAAAAGTAACATTAGGAAAAAAAAAACAGAAAACTCGGAAAAAAAGGTATATCAATCTATCGAGCGCTATGCTCTATGTTAGAATCTACTTAATCAAGTTATCCAAGGAATCTAGTTAGTTCTTGTGGGCATAAAATATGTACAGGATCCTGAACAAAGCATGATCACATCAAAGATGCTGAGAGTACATAAAAGTGTTCCTATACCTTCTTTTTATGTCATGACACACCAAGAACAGTATAATTAAGTATCGATATTTAATAAAAAAAATAAAGAAAAAAAAATAGGCTATCAGCGGGAATCGAACCCGGGTCGCTGCGTTAGTAGTCAAGTGCCAGCAACGAAAGACTAACGTGGCATTGCTGAAGGGAATTGTAATGAAAATTACTTTTAATACTATTGGTATCGTAAACTATCCCAAGCAAAGTCACCATCGGACTGGAGGTTACATTCGGGAAAAGCTTCAGGGTTACATTCGGGAATTTGTTTTACGAGTGTAACCTCCAAAAGGTTACAATCGATAATTTTTTTTCCGAATGTAAATTCCAAAAAGTAACATTAGGAAAAAATAAAACAGTATACTCGGAAAAAAAGGTATATCAATCTATCGAGTGCTATGCTATATGTTAGAATCTACTTAATCAAGTTATCCAAGGAATCTAGTTAGTTCTTGTGGGCATAAAATATGTACAGGATCCTGAACAAAGCATGATCACATCAAAGATGCTGAGAGTACATAAAAGTGTTCCTATACCTTCTTTTTATGTCATGACACACCAAGAACAGTATAATGAAGTATCGATATTTAATAAAAAAAATAAAGAAAAAAAAATAGGCTATCAGCGGGAATCGAACCCGGGTCGCTGCGTTAGTAGTCAAGTGCCAGCAACGAAAGACTAACGTGGCATTGCTGAAGGGAATTGTAATGAAAATTACTTTTAATACTATTGGTATCGTAAACTATCCCAAGCAAAGTCACCATCGGACTGGAGGTTACATTCGGGAAAAGCTTCAGGGTTACATTCGGGAATTTGTTTTACGAGTGTAACCTCCAAAAGGTTACAATCGATAATTTTTTTTCCGAATGTAAATTCCAAAAAGTAACATTAGGAAAAAATAAAACAGTATACTCGGAAAAAAAGGTATATCAATCTATCGAGTGCTATGCTATATGTTAGAATCTACTTAATCAAGTTATCCAAGGAATCTAGTTAGTTCTTGTGGGCATAAAATATGTACAGGATCCTGAACAAAGCATGATCACATCAAAGATGCTGAGAGTACATAAAAGTGTTCCTATACCTTCTTTTTATGTCATGACACACCAAGAACAGTATAATGAAGTATCGATATTTAATAAAAAAAATAAAGAAAAAAAAATAGGCTATCAGCGGGAATCGAACCCGGGTCGCTGCGTTAGTAGTCAAGTGCCAGCAACGAAAGACTAACGTGGCATTGCTGAAGGGAATTGTAATGAAAATTACTTTTAATACTATTGGTATCGTAAACTATCCCAAGCAAAGTCACCATCGGACTGGAGGTTACATTCGGGAAAAGCTTCAGGGTTACATTCGGGAATTTGTTTTACGAGTGTAACCTCCAAAAGGTTACAATCGATAATTTTTTTTCCGAATGTAAATTCCAAAAAGTAACATTAGGAAAAAAAAAACAGAAAACTCGGAAAAAAAGGTATATCAATCTATCGAGCGCTATGCTCTATGTTAGAATCTACTTAATCAAGTTATCCAAGGAATCTAGTTAGTTCTTGTGGGCATAAAATATGTACAGGATCCTGAACAAAGCATGATCACATCAAAGATGCTGAGAGTACATAAAAGTGTTCCTATACCTTCTTTTTATGTCATGACACACCAAGAACAGTATAATTAAGTATCGATATTTAATAAAAAAAATAAAGAAAAAAAAATAGGCTATCAGCGGGAATCGAACCCGGGTCGCTGCGTTAGTAGTCAAGTGCCAGCAACGAAAGACTAACGTGGCATTGCTGAAGGGAATTGTAATGAAAATTACTTTTAATACTATTGGTATCGTAAACTATCCCAAGCAAAGTCACCATCGGACTGGAGGTTACATTCGGGAAAAGCTTCAGGGTTACATTCGGGAATTTGTTTTACGAGTGTAACCTCCAAAAGGTTACAATCGATAATTTTTTTTCCGAATGTAAATTCCAAAAAGTAACATTAGGAAAAAATAAAACAGTATACTCGGAAAAAAAGGTATATCAATCTATCGAGTGCTATGCTATATGTTAGAATCTACTTAATCAAGTTATCCAAGGAATCTAGTTAGTTCTTGTGGGCATAAAATATGTACAGGATCCTGAACAAAGCATGATCACATCAAAGATGCTGAGAGTACATAAAAGTGTTCCTATACCTTCTTTTTATGTCATGACACACCAAGAACAGTATAATGAAGTATCGATATTTAATAAAAAAAATAAAGAAAAAAAAATAGGCTATCAGCGGGAATCGAACCCGGGTGGCTGCGTTAGTAGTCAAGTGCCAGCAACGAAAGACTAACGTGGCATTGCTGAAGGGAATTGTAATGAAAATTACTTTTAATACTATTGGTATCGTAAACTATCCCAAGCAAAGTCACCATCGGACTGGAGGTTACATTCGGGAAAAGCTTCAGGGTTACATTCGGGAATTTGTTTTACGAGTGTAACCTCCAAAAGGTTACAATCGATAATTTTTTTTCCGAATGTAAATTCCAAAAAGTAACATTAGGAAAAAATAAAACAGTATACTCGGAAAAAAAGGTATATCAATCTATCGAGTGCTATGCTCTATGTTAGAATCTACTTAATCAAGTTATCCAAGGAATCTAGTTAGTTCTTGTGTGCATAAAATATGTGCAGGATCCTGAACAAAGCATGAGAACATCAAAGATGCTGAGAGTACATAAAAGTGTTCCTATACCTGCTTTTTATGTCATGACACACCAAGAACAGTATAATTAAGTATCGATTTAAAAAAAAAAAAATAAAAAATAGGCTATCAGCGGGAATCGAACCCGGGTCGCTGCGTTAGTAGTCAAGTGCCCGCAACGAAAGACTAACGTGGCATTGCTGAAGGGAATTGTAATGAAAATTACTTTTAATACTATTGGTATCGTAAACTATCCCAAGTAAAGTCACCATCGGACTGGAGGTTACATTCGGGAAAAGCTTCAGGGTTACATTCGGGAATTTGTTTTACGAGTGTAACCTCCAAAAGGATACCATCGATAATTTTTTTTTCCGAATGTAAATTCAAAAAAGAAATATTAGGAAAAATAAAACAGTATACTCTGAAAAAAAGGTATATCAATCTATCGAGCGCTATGCTCTATGTTAGAATCTACTTAATCAAGTTATTCAAGGAATCTAGTTAGTTCTTGTGTGCATAAAATATGTACAGGATCCTGAACAAAGCATGAGCACATCAAAGATGCTGAGAGTACATAAAAGTGTTCCTATACCTTCTTTTTATGTCATGACACACCAAGAACAGTATAATTAAGTATCGATATTTAATAAAAAAAAATAAAGAAAAAAAAATAGGCTATCAGCGGGAATCAAACCCGGGTGGCTGCGTTAGTAGTCAAGTGCCAGCAACGAAAGACTAACGTGGCATTGCTGAAGGGAATTGTAATGAAAATTACTTTTAATACTATTGGTATCGTAAACTATCCCAAGCAAAGTCACCATCGGACTGGAGGTTACATTCGGGAAAAGCTTCAGGGTTACATTCGGGAATTTGTTTTACGAGTGTAACCTCCAAAAGGTTACAATCGATAATTTTTTTTCCGAATGTAAATTCCCAAAAGTAACATTAGGAAAAATAAAACAGAAAACTCGGAAAAAAAGGTATATCAATCTATCGAGCGCTATGCTCTATGTTAGAATCTACTTAATCAAGTTATCCAAGGAATCTAGTTAGTTCTTGTGGGCATAAAATATGTACAGGATCCTGAACAAAGCATGATCACATCAAAGATGCTGAGAGTACATAAAAGTGTTCCTATACCTTCTTTTTATGTCATGACACACCAAGAACAGTATAATTAAGTATCGATATTTAATAAAAAAAATAAAGAAAAAAAAATAGGCTATCAGCGGGAATCGAACCCGGGTCGCTGCGTTAGTAGTCAAGTGCCCGCAACGAAAGACTAACGTGGTATTGATGAAGGGAATTGTAATGAAAATTACTTTTAATACTATTGGTATCGTAAACTATCCCAAGCAAAGTCACCATCGGACTGGAGGTTACATTCCGGAAAAGCTTCAGGGTTACATTCGGGAATTTGTTTTACGAGTGTAACCTCCAAAAGGTTACAATCGATAATTTTTTTGTCCGAATGTAAATTCCAAAAAGTAACATTAGGAAAAAAAAAACAGTATACTCTGAAAAAAAGGTATATCAATCTATCGAGCGCTATGCTCTATGTTAGAATCTACTTAATCAAGTTATCCAAGGAATCTAGTTAGTTCTTGTGTGCATAAAATATGTACAGGATCCTGAACAAAGCATGAGCACATCAAAGATGTTGAGAGTACATAAAAATGTCCCTACACCTTCTTTTTATGTCATGACACACCAAGAACAGTATAATTAAGTATCGATATTTAAAAAAAAAAAAAAATAAAGTAAAAAAATAGGCTATCAGCGGGAATCGAACCCGGGTCGCTGCGTTAGTAGTCAAGTGCCCGCAACGAAAGACTAACGTGGTATTGATGAAGGGAATTGTAATGAAAATTAGTTTTAATACTATTGGTATCGTAAACTATCCCAAGCAAAGTCATTATCGGACTGGAGGTTACATTCGGGAAAAGCTTCAGGGTTACATTCGGGAATTTGTTTTACGAGTGTAACCTCCAAAAGGTTATTTTTTTTCCGAATGTAAATTCCAAAAAGTAACAGTAGGAATAATAAAAGAGTATACTCGGAAAAAAAGGTATATCAATCTATCGAGCGCTATGCTCTATGTTAGAATCTACTTAATCAAGTTATCCAAGGAATCTAGTTAGTTCTTGTGTGCATAAAATATGTACAGGATCCTGAACAAAGCATGAGCACATCAAAGATGCTTAGAGTATATAAAAATGTCCCTATACCTTCTTTTTATGTCATGACACACCAAGAACAGTATAATTAAATATCGATATTTAAAAAAAAAAAATAAAAAAAAATAGGCTATCAGGGGGAATCGAACCCACGTCGCTGCGTTAGTAGTCAAGTGCCCGCAACGAAAGACTAACGTGGCATTGCTGAAGGGAATTGTAATGAAAATTACTTTTAATACTATTGGTATCGTAAACTATCCCAAGTAAAGTCACCTTCGGACTGGAGGTTACATTCGGGAAAAGCTTCAGGGTTACATCCGGGAATTTGTTTTACGAGTGTAACCTCCAAAAGGATACCATCGATAATTTTTTTTCCGAATGTAAATTCAAAAAAGAAATATTAGGAAAAATAAAACAGTATACTCTGAAAAAAAGGTATATCAATCTATCGAGCGCTATGCTCTATGTTAGAATCTACTTAATCAAGTTATTCAAGGAATCTAGTTAGTTCTTGTGTGCATAAAATATGTACAGGATCCTGAACAAAGCATGAGCACATCAAAGATGCTGAGAGTACATAAAAGTGTTCCTATACCTTCTTTTTATGTCATGACACACCAAGAACAGTATAATTAAGTATCGATATTTAATAAAAAAAAATAAAGAAAAAAAAAATAGGCTATCAGCGGGAATCAAACCCGGGTGGCTGCGTTAGTAGTCAAGTGCCAGCAACGAAAGACTAACGTGGCATTGCTGAAGGGAATTGTAATGAAAATTACTTTTAATACTATTGGTATCGTAAACTATCCCAAGCAAAGTCACCATCGGACTGGAGGTTACATTCGGGAAAAGCTTCAGGGTTACATTCGGGAATTTGTTTTACGAGTGTAACCTCCAAAAGGTTACAATCGATAATTTTTTTTCCGAATGTAAATTCCCAAAAGTAACATTAGGAAAAAAAAAAACAGAAAACTCGGAAAAAAAGGTATATCAATCTATCGAGCGCTATGCTCTATGTTAGAATCTACTTAATCAAGTTATCCAAGGAATCTAGTTAGTTCTTGTGGGCATAAAATATGTACAGGATCCTGAACAAAGCATGATCACATCAAAGATGCTGAGAGTACATAAAAGTGTTCCTATACCTTCTTTTTATGTCATGACACACCAAGAACAGTATAATTAAGTATCGATATTTAATAAAAAAAATAAAGAAAAAAAAATAGGCTATCAGCGGGAATCGAACCCGGGTCGCTGCGTTAGTAGTCAAGTGCCAGCAACGAAAGACTAACGTGGCATTGCTGAAGGGAATTGTAATGAAAATTACTTTTAATACTATTGGTATCGTAAACTATCCCAAGCAAAGTCACCATCGGACTGGAGGTTACATTCGGGAAAAGCTTCAGGGTTACATTCGGGAATTTGTTTTACGAGTGTAACCTCCAAAAGGTTACAATCGATAATTTTTTTTCCGAATGTAAATTCCAAAAAGTAACATTAGGAAAAAATAAAACAGTATACTCGGAAAAAAAGGTATATCAATCTATCGAGTGCTATGCTATATGTTAGAATCTACTTAATCAAGTTATCCAAGGAATCTAGTTAGTTCTTGTGGGCATAAAATATGTACAGGATCCTGAACAAAGCATGATCACATCAAAGATGCTGAGAGTACATAAAAGTGTTCCTATACCTTCTTTTTATGTCATGACACACCAAGAACAGTATAATGAAGTATCGATATTTAATAAAAAAAATAAAGAAAAAAAAATAGGCTATCAGCGGGAATCGAACCCGGGTCGCTGCGTTAGTAGTCAAGTGCCAGCAACGAAAGACTAACGTGGCATTGCTGAAGGGAATTGTAATGAAAATTACTTTTAATACTATTGGTATCGTAAACTATCCCAAGCAAAGTCACCATCGGACTGGAGGTTACATTCGGGAAAAGCTTCAGGGTTACATTCGGGAATTTGTTTTACGAGTGTAACCTCCAAAAGGTTACAATCGATAATTTTTTTTCCGAATGTAAATTCCA
This sequence comes from Nematostella vectensis, assembly GCF_932526225.1. Lineage (NCBI taxonomy): Eukaryota > Metazoa > Cnidaria > Anthozoa > Actiniaria > Edwardsiidae > Nematostella > Nematostella vectensis. The sequence continues at coordinate 16,950,842 of NC_064041.1, read as the reverse complement.
AAAAGTAACATTAGGAAAAAAAAAAACAGTATACTCGGAAAAAAAGGTATATCAATCTATCGAGTGCTATGCTCTATGTTAGAATCTACTTAATCAAGTTATCCAAGGAATCTAGTTAGTTCTTGTGTGCATAAAATATGTGCAGGATCCTGAACAAAGCATGAGCACATCAAAGATGCTGAGAGTACATAAAAGTGTTCCTATACCTTCTTTTTATGTCATGACACACCAAGAACAGTATAATTAAGTATCGATTTAAAAAAAAAAAATAAAAAATAGGCTATCAGCGGGAATCGAACCCGGGTCGCTGCGTTAGTAGTCAAGTGCCCGCAACGAAAGACTAACGTGGCATTGCTGAAGGGAATTGTAATGAAAATTACTTTTAATACTATTGGTATCGTAAACTATCCCAAGTAAAGTCACCATCGGACTGGAGGTTACATTCGGGAAAAGCTTCAGGGTTACATTCGGGAATTTGTTTTACGAGTGTAACCTCCAAAAGGTTACCATCGATAATTTTTTTTCCGAATGTAAATTCAAAAAAGAAATATTAGGAAAAATAAAACAGTATACTCTGAAAAAAAGGTATATCAATCTATCGAGCGCTATGCTCTATGTTAGAATCTACTTAATCAAGTTATTCAAGGAATCTAGTTAGTTCTTGTGTGCATAAAATATGTACAGGATCCTGAACAAAGCATGAGCACATCAAAGATGCTGAGAGTACATAAAAGTGTTCCTATACCTTCTTTTTATGTCGTGACACACCAAGAACAGTATAATGAAGTATCGATATTTAATAAAAAAAATAAAGAAAAAAAAATAGGCTATCAGCGGGAATCGAACCCGGGTGGCTGCGTTAGTAGTTAAGTGCCAGCAACGAAAGACTAACGTGGCATTGCTGAAGGGAATTGTAATGAAAATTACTTTTAATACTATTGGTATCGTAAACTATCCCAAGCAAAGTCACCATCGGACTGGAGGTTACATTCGGGAAAAGCTTCAGGGTTACATTCGGGAATTTGTTTTACGAGTGTAACCTCCAAAAGGTTACAATCGATAATTTTTTTTCCGAATGTAAATTCCAAAAAGTAACATTAGGAAAAAAAAAAACAGTATACTCGGAAAAAAAGGTATATCAATCTATCGAGTGCTATGCTCTATGTTAGAATCTACTTAATCAAGTTATCCAAGGAATCTAGTTAGTTCTTGTGTGCATAAAATATGTGCAGGATCCTGAACAAAGCATGAGAACATCAAAGATGCTGAGAGTACATAAAAGTGTTCCTATACCTTCTTTTTATGTCATGACACACCAAGAACAGTATAATTAAGTATCGATTTAAAAAAAAAAAAATAAAAAATAGGCTATCAGCGGGAATCGAACCCGGGTCGCTGCGTTAGTAGTCAAGTGCCCGCAACGAAAGACTAACGTGGCATTGCTGAAGGGAATTGTAATGAAAATTACTTTTAATACTATTGGTATCGTAAACTATCCCAAGTAAAGTCACCATCGGACTGGAGGTTACATTCGGGAAAAGCTTCAGGGTTACATTCGGGAATTTGTTTTACGAGTGTAACCTCCAAAAGGATACCATCGATAATTTTTTTTCCGAATGTAAATTCAAAAAAGAAATATTAGGAAAAATAAAACAGTATACTCTGAAAAAAAGGTATATCAATCTATCGAGCGCTATGCTCTATGTTAGAATCTACTTAATCAAGTTATTCAAGGAATCTAGTTAGTTCTTGTGTGCATAAAATATGTACAGGATCCTGAACAAAGCATGAGCACATCAAAGATGCTGAGAGTACATAAAAGTGTTCCTATACCTTCTTTTTATGTCATGACACACCAAGAACAGTATAATTAAGTATCAATATTTAATAAAAAAAAATAAAGAAAAAAAAATAGGCTATCAGCGGGAATCAAACCCGGGTGGCTGCGTTAGTAGTCAAGTGCCAGCAACGAAAGACTAACGTGGCATTGCTGAAGGGAATTGTAATGAAAATTACTTTTAATACTATTGGTATCGTAAACTATCCCAAGCAAAGTCACCATCGGACTTTAGGTTACATTCGGGAAAAGCTTCAGGGTTACATTCGGGAATTTGTTTTACGAGTGTAACCTCCAAAAGGTTACAATCGATAATTTTTTTTCCGAATGTAAATTACCAAAAGTAACATTAGGAAAAATAAAACAGAAAACTCGGAAAAAAAGGTATATCAATCTATCGAGCGCTATGCTCTATGTTAGAATCTACTTAATCAAGTTATCCAAGGAATCTAGTTAGTTCTTGTGGGCATAAAATATGTACAGGATCCTGAACAAAGCATGATCACATCAAAGATGCTGAGAGTACATAAAAGTGTTCCTATACCTTCTTTTTATGTCATGACACACCAAGAAAAGTATAATTAAGTATCGATATTTAATAAAAAAAATAAAGAAAAAAAAATAGGCTATCAGCGGGAATCGAACCCGGGTCGCTGCGTTAGTAGTCAAGTGCCCGCAACGAAAGACTAACGTGGCATTGCTGAAGGGAATTGTAATGAAAATTACTTTTAATACTATTGGTATCGTAAACTATCCCAAGCAAAGTCACCATCGGACTGGAGGTTACATTCGGGAAAAGCTTCAGGGTTACATTCGGGAATTTGTTTTACGAGTGTAACCTCCAAAAGGTTACAATCGATAATTTTTTTTCCGAATGTAAATTCCAAAAAGTAACATTAGGAAAAAATAAAACAGTATACTCGGAAAAAAAGGTATATCAATCTATCGAGTGCTATGCTCTATGTTAGAATCTACTTAATCAAGTTATCCAAGGAATCTAGTTAGTTCTTGTGTGCATAAAATATGTGCAGGATCCTGAACAAAGCATGAGCACATCAAAGATGCTGAGAGTACATAAAAGTGTTCCTATACCTTCTTTTTATGTCATGACACACCAAGAACAGTATAATTAAGTATCGATTTAAAAAAAAATAAATAAAAAATAGGCTATCAGCGGGAATCGAACCCGGGTCGCTGCGTTAGTAGTCAAGTGCCCGCAACGAAAGACTAACGTGGCATTGCTGAAGGGAATTGTAATGAAAATTACTTTTAATACTATTGGTATCGTAAACTATCCCAAGTAAAGTCACCATCGGACTGGAGGTTACATTCGGGAAAAGCTTCAGGGTTACATTCGGGAATTTGTTTTACGAGTGTAACCTCCAAAAGGATACCATCGATATTTTTTTTTCCGAATGTAAATTCAAAAAAGAAATATTAGGAAAAATAAAACAGTATACTCTGAAAAAAAGGTATATCAATCTATCGAGCGCTATGCTCTATGTTAGAATCTACTTAATCAAGTTTTTCAAGGAATCTAGTTAGTTCTTGTGTGCATAAAATATGTACAGGATCCTGAACAAAGCATGAGCACATCAAAGATGCTGAGAGTACATAAAAGTGTTCCTATACCTTCTTTTTATGTCATGACACACCAAGAACAGTATAATTAAGTATCGATATTTAATAAAAAAAAATAAAGAAAAAAAAAAATAGGCTATCAGCGGGAATCAAACCCGGGTCGCTGCGTTAGTAGTCAAGTGCCAGCAACGAAAGACTAACGTGGCATTGCTGAAGGGAATTGTAATGAAAATTACTTTTAATACTATTGGTATCGTAAACTATCCCAATCAAAGTCACCATCGGACTGGAGGTTACATTCGGGAAAAGCTTCAGGGTTACATCCGGGAATTTGTTTTACGAGTGTAACCTCCAAAAGGTTACAATCGATAACTTTTTTTCCGAATGTAATTTCCAAAAAGTAACATTAGGAAAAATAAAACAGTATACTCGGAAAAAAAGGTATATCAATCTATCGAGCGCTATGCTCTATGTTAGAATCTACTTAATCAAGTTATCCAAGGAATCTAGTTAGTTCTTGTGTGCATAAAAAATGTACAGGATCCTGAACAAAGCATGAGCACATCAAAGATGCTGAGAGTACATAAAAGTGTTCCTATACCTTCTTTTTATGTCATGACACACCAAGAACAGTATAATTAAGTATCGATATTTAATAAAAAAAATAAAGAAAAAAAATAGGCTATCAGCGGGAATCGAACCCGGGTCGCTGCGTTAGTAGTCAAGTGCCAGCAACGAAAGACTAACGTGGCATTGCTGAAGGGAATTGTAATGAAAATTACTTTTAATACTATTGGTATCGTAAACTATCCCAAGCAAAGTCACCATCGGACTGGAGGTTACATTCGGGAAAAGCTTCAGGGTTACATTCGGGAATTTGTTTTACGAGTGTAACCTCCAAAAGGTTACAATCGATAATTTTTTTTCCGAATGTAAATTCCAAAAAGTAACATTAGGAAAAATAAAACAGTATACTCGGAAAAAAAGGTATATCAATCTATCGAGAGCTATGCTCTATGTTAGAATCTACTTAATCAAGTTATCCAAGGAATCTAGTTAGTTCTTGTGTGCATAAAAAATGTACAGGATCCTGAACAAAGCATGAGCACATCAAAGATGCTGAGAGTACATAAAAGTGTTCCTATACCTTCTTTTTATGTCATGACACACCAAGAACAGTATAATTAAGTATCGATATTTAATAAAAAAAAATAAAGAAAAAAAAATAGGCTATCAGCGGGAATCGAACCCGGGTCGCTGCGTTAGTAGTCAAGTGCCAGCAACGAAAGACTAACGTGGCATTGCTGAAGGGAATTGTAATGAAAATTACTTTTAATACTATTGGTATCGTAAACTATCCCAAGTAAAGTCACCATCGGACTGGAGGTTACATTCGGGAAAAGCTTCAGGGTTACATTCGGGAATTTGTTTTACGAGTGTAACCTCCAAAAGGTTACAATCGATAATTTTTTTTCCGAATGTAAATTCCAAAAAGTAACATTAGGAAAAATAAAACAGTATACTCGGAAAAAAAGGTATATCAATCTATCGAGCGCTATGCTCTATGTTAGAATCTACTTAATCAAGTTATTCAAGGAATCTAGTTAGTTCTTGTGTGCATAAAATATGTACAGGATCCTGAACAAAGCATGAGCACATCAAAGATGCTGAGAGTACATAAAAATGTCCCTATACCTTCTTTTTATGTCATGACACACCAAGAACAGTATAATTAAGTATCGACATTAAAAAAAAAAAATAAAATAAAGTAAAAAAATAGGCTATCAGCGGGAATCGAACCCGGGTCGCTGCGTTAGTAGTCAAGTGCCCGCAACGAAAGACTAACGTGGTATTGATGAAGGGAATTGTAATGAAAATTACTTTTAATACTATTGGTATCGTAAACTATCCCAAGCAAAGTCACCATCGGACTGGAGGTTACATTCGGGAAAAGCTTCAGGGTTACATTCGGGAATTTGTTTTACGAGTGTAACCTCCAAAAGGTTACAATCGATAATTTTTTTTCCGAATGTAAATTCCAAAAAGTAACATTAGGAAAAAATAAAACAGTATACTCGGAAAAAAGGTATATCAATCTATCGAGTGCTATGCTCTATGTTAGAATCTACTTAATCAAGTTATCCAAGGAATCTAGTTAGTTCTTGTGTGCATAAAATATGTGCAGGATCCTGAACAAAGCATGAGCACATCAAAGATGCTGAGAGTACATAAAAGTGTTCCTATACCTTCTTTTTATGTCATGACACACCAAGAACAGTATAATTAAGTATCGATATTTAATAAAAAAAATAAAGAAAAAAAAATAGGCTATCACCGGGAATCGAACCCGGGTTGCTGCGTTAGTAGTCAAGTGCCAGCAACGAAAGACTAACGTGGCATTGCTGAAGGGAATTGTAATGAAAATTACTTTTAATACTTTTGGTATCGTAAACTATCCCAAGCAAAGTCACCATCGGACTGGAGGTTACATTCCGGAAAAGCTTCAGGGTTACATTCGGGAATTTGTTTTACGAGTGTAACCTCCAAAAGGTTACAATCGATAATTTTTTTGTCCGAATGTAAATTCCAAAAAGTAACATTAGGAAAAATAAAACAGTATACTCGGAAAAAAAGGTATATCAATCTATCGAGCGCTATGCTCTATGTTAGAATCTACTTAATCAAGTTATCCAAGGAATCTAGTTAGTTCTTGTGTGCATAAAATATGTACAGGATCCTGAACAAAGCATGAGCACATCAAAGATGTTGAGAGTACATAAAAATGTCCCTATTCCTTCTTTTTATGTCATGACACACCAAGAACAGTATAATTAAGTATCGATATTTTAAAAAAAAAGTAAAGAAAAAAAATAGGCTATCAGCGGGAATCGAACCCGGGTCGCTGCGTTAGTAGTCAAGTGCCCGCAACGAAAGACTAACGTGGTATTGATGAAGGGAATTGTAATGAAAATTACTTTTAATACTATTGGTATCGTAAACTATCCCAAGCAAAGTCACCATCGGACTGGAGGTTACATTCGGGAAAAGCTTCAGGGTTACATTCGGGAATTTGTTTTACGAGTCTAACCTCCAAAAGGTTATTTTTTTTCCGAATGTAAATTCCAAAAAGTAACATTAGGAATAATAAAACAGTATACTCGGAAAAAAAGGTATATCAATCTATCGAGCGCTATGCTCTATGTTAGAATCTACTTAATCAAGTTATCCAAGGAATCTAGTTAGTTCTTGTGTGCATAAAATATGTACAGGATCCTGAACAAAGCATGAGCACATCAAAGATGCTTAGAGTATATAAAAATGTCCCTATACCTTCTTTTTATGTCATGACACACCAAGAACAGTATAATTAAATATCGATATTTAATAAAAAAAATAAAGAAAAAAAAATAGGCTATCAGCGGGAATCGAACCCGGGTCGCTGCGTTAGTAGTCAAGTGCCAGCAACGAAAGACTAACGTGGCATTGCTGAAGGGAATTGTAATGAAAATTACTTTTAATACTATTGGTATCGTAAACTATCCCAAGCAAAGTCACCATCGGACTGGAGGTTACATTCGGGAAAAGCTTCAGGGTTACATTCGGGAATTTGTTTTACGAGTGTAACCTCCAAAAGGTTACAATCGATAATTTTTTTTCCGAATGTAAATTCCAAAAAGTAACATTAGGAAAAATAAAACAGTATACTCGGAAAAAAAGGTATATCAATCTATCGAGCGCTATGCTCTATGTTAGAATCTACTTAATCAAGTTATCCAAGGAATCTAGTTAGTTCTTGTGTGCATAAAAAATGTACAGGATCCTGAACAAAGCATGAGCACATCAAAGATGCTGAGAGTACATAAAAGTGTTCCTATACCTTCTTTTTATGTCATGACACACCAAGAACAGTATAATTAAGTATCGATATTTAATAAAAAAAATAAAGAAAAAAAAATAGGCTATCAGCGGGAATCGAACCCGGGTCGCTGCGTTAGTAGTCAAGTGCCAGCAACGAAAGACTAACGTGGCATTGCTGAAGGGAATTGTAATGAAAATTACTTTTAATACTATTGGTATCGTAAACTATCCCAAGTAAAGTCACCATCGGACTGGAGGTTACATTCGGGAAAAGCTTCAGGGTTACATTCGGGAATTTGTTTTACGAGTGTAACCTCCAAAAGGTTACAATCGATAATTTTTTTTCCGAATGTAAATTCCAAAAAGTAACATTAGGAAAAATAAAACAGTATACTCGGAAAAAAAGGTATATCAATCTATCGAGCGCTATGCTCTATGTTAGAATCTACTTAATCAAGTTATTCAAGGAATCTAGTTAGTTCTTGTGTGCATAAAATATGTACAGGATCCTGAACAAAGCATGAGCACATCAAAGATGCTGAGAGTACATAAAAATGTCCCTATACCTTCTTTTTATGTCATGACACACCAAGAACAGTATAATTAAGTATCGACATTTAAAAAAAAAAATAAAATAAAGTAAAAAAATAGGCTATCAGCGGGAATCGAACCCGGGTCGCTGCGTTAGTAGTCAAGTGCCCGCAACGAAAGACTAACGTGGTATTGATGAAGGGAATTGTAATGAAAAATACTTTTAATACTATTGGTATCGTAAACTATCCCAAGCAAAGTCACCATCGGACTGGAGGTTACATTCGGGAAAAGCTTCAGGGTTACATTCGGGAATTTGTTTTACGAGTGTAACCTCCAAAAGGTTACAATCGATAATTTTTTTTCCGAATGTAAATTCCAAAAAGTAACATTAGGAAAAAATAAAACAGTATACTCGGAAAAAAGGTATATCAATCTATCGAGTGCTATGCTCTATGTTAGAATCTACTTAATCAAGTTATCCAAGGAATCTAGTTAGTTCTTGTGTGCATAAAATATGTGCAGGATCCTGAACAAAGCATGAGCACATCAAAGATGCTGAGAGTACATAAAAGTGTTCCTATACCTTCTTTTTATGTCATGACACACCAAGAACAGTATAATTAAGTATCGATATTTAATAAAAAAAATAAAGAAAAAAAATAGGCTATCACCGGGAATCGAACCCGGGTTGCTGCGTTAGTAGTCAAGTGCCAGCAACGAAAGACTAACGTGGCATTGCTGAAGGGAATTGTAATGAAAATTACTTTTAATACTATTGGTATCGTAAACTATCCCAAGCAAAGTCACCATCGGACTGGAGGTTACATTCCGGAAAAGCTTCAGGGTTACATTCGGGAATTTGTTTTACGAGTGTAACCTCCAAAAGGTTACAATCGATAATTTTTTTGTCCGAATGTAAATTCCAAAAAGTAACATTAGGAAAAATAAAACAGTATACTCGGAAAAAAAGGTATATCAATCTATCGAGCGCTATGCTCTATGTTAGAATCTACTTAATCAAGTTATCCAAGGAATCTAGTTAGTTCTTGTGTGCATAAAATATGTACAGGATCCTGAACAAAGCATGAGCACATCAAAGATGTTGAGAGTACATAAAAATGTCCCTATTCCTTCTTTTTATGTCATGACACACCAAGAACAGTATAATTAAGTATCGATATTTTAAAAAAAAAGTAAAAAAAAAAAATAGGCTATCAGCGGGAATCGAACCCGGGTCGCTGCGTTAGTAGTCAAGTGCCCGCAACGAAAGACTAACGTGGTATTGATGAAGGGAATTGTAATGAAAATTACTTTTAATACTATTGGTATCGTAAACTATCCCAAGCAAAGTCACCATCGGACTGGAGGTTACATTCGGGAAAAGCTTCAGGGTTACATTCGGGAATTTGTTTTACGAGTCTAACCTCCAAAAGGTTATTTTTTTTCCGAATGTAAATTCCAAAAAGTAACATTAGGAATAATAAAACAGTATACTCGGAAAAAAAGGTATATCAATCTATCGAGCGCTATGCTCTATGTTAGAATCTACTTAATCAAGTTATCCAAGGAATCTAGTTAGTTCTTGTGTGCATAAAATATGTACAGGATCCTGAACAAAGCATGAGCACATCAAAGATGCTTAGAGTATATAAAAATGTCCCTATACCTTCTTTTTATGTCATGACACACCAAGAACAGTATAATTAAATATCGATATTTAAAAAAAAAAATAAAAAAAAAAATAGGCTATCAGCGGGAATGGAACCCACGTCGCTGCGTTAGTAGTCAAGTGCCCGCAACGAAAGACTAACGTGGCATTGCTGAAGGGAATTGTAATGAAAATTACTTTTAATACTATTGGTATCGTAAACTATCCCAATCAAAGTCACCATCGGACTGGAGGTTACATTTGGGAAAAGCTTCAGGGTTACATCCGGGAATTTGTTTTACGAGTGTAACCTCCAAAAGGTTACAATCGATAATTTTTTTGTCCGAATGTAAATTCCAAAAAGTAACATTAGGAATAATAAAACAGTATACTCGGAAAAAAAGGTATATCAATCTATCGAGCGCTATGCTCTATGTTAGAATCTACTTAATCAAGTTATCCAAAGAATCTAGTTAGTTCTTGTGTGCATAAAATATGTACAGGATCCTGAACAAAGCATGAGCACATCAAAGATGCTGAGAGTACATAAAAGTGTTCCTATACCTTCTTTTTATGTCATGACACACCAAGAACAGTATAATTAAGTATCGATATTTAATAAAAAAAATAAAGAAAAAAAAATAGGCTATCAGCGGGAATCGAACCCGGGTTGCTGCGTTAGTAGTCAAGTGCCAGCAACGAAAGACTAACGTGGCATTGCTGAAGGGAATTGTAATGAAAATTACTTTTAATACTATTGGTATCGTAAACTATCCCAAGCAAAGTCACCATCGGACTGGAGGTTACATTCGGGAAAAGCTTCAGGGTTACATTCGGGAATTTGTTTTACGAGTGTAACCTCCAAAAGGTTACAATCGATAATTTTTTTGTCCGAATGTAAATTCCAAAAAGTAACATTAGGAAAAATAAAACAGTATACTCGGAAAAAAAGGTATATCAATCTATCGAGCGCTATGCTCTATGCTAGAATCTACTTAATCAAGTTATCCAAGGAATCTAGTTAGTTCTTGTGTGCATAAAATATGTACAGGATCCTGAACAAAGCATGAGCACATCAAAGATGCTGAGAGTACATAAAAATGTCCCTATACCTTCTTTTTATGTCATGACACACCAAGAACAGTATAATTAAGTATCGATATTTAATAAAAAAGTAAAGAAAAAAAAAAGCTATCAGCGGGAATCGAACCCGGCTCGTTGCGTTAGTAGTCAAGTGCCCGCAACGAAAGTCTAACGTGGCATTGCTGAAGGGAATTGTAATGAAAATTACTTTTAATACTATTGGTATCGTAAACTATCCCAATCAAAGTCACCATCGGACTGGAGGTTACATTCGGGAAAAGCTTAAGGGTTACATTCGGGAATTTGTTTTACGAGTGTAACCTCCAAAAGGTTACAATCGTTAATTTTTTTTTCCGAATGTAAATTCCAAAAAGTAACATTTGGAAAAATAAAACAGAAAACACGGAAAAAAAGGTATATCAATCTATCGAGCGCTATGCTCTATGTTAGAATCTACTTAATCAAGTTATCCAAGGAATCTAGTTAGTTCTTGTGGGCATAAAATATGTACAGGATCCTGAACAAAGCATGATCACATCAAAGATGCTGAGAGTACATAAAAGTGTTCCTATACCTTCTTTTTATGTCATGACACACCAAGAACAGTATAATGAAGTATCGATATTTAATAAAAAAAATAAAGAAAAATAATATGCTATCAGCGGGAATCGAACCCGGGTGGCTGCGTTAGTAGTCAAGTGCCCGCAACTAAAGACAAACGTGGCATTGCTGAAGGGAATTGTAATGAAAATTACTTTTAATACTATTGGTATCGTAAACTATCCCAATCAAAGTCACCATCGGACTGAAGGTTACATTCGGGAAAAGCTTAAGGGTTACATTCGGGAATTTGTTTTACGAGTGTAACCTCCAAAAGATTACAATCGTTAATTTTTTTTCCGAATGTAAATTCCAAAAAGTATTATTTGGAAAAATAAAACAGAAAACACGGAAAAAAAGGTATATCAATCTATCGAGCGCTATGCTCTATGTTAGAATCTACTTAATCAAGTTATCCAAGGAATCTAGTTAGTTCTTGTGGGCATAAAATATGTACAGGATCCTGAACAAAGCATGATCACATCAAAGATGCTGAGAGTACATAAAAGTGTTCCTATACCTTCTTTTTATGTCATGACACACCAAGAACAGTATAATTAAGTATCGATATTTAATAAAAAAAAATAAAGAAAAAAAAATAGGCTATCAGCGGGAATCGAACCCGGGTGGCTGCGTTAGTAGTCAAGTGCCAGCAACGAAAGACTAACGTGGCATTGCTGAAGGGAATTGTAATGAAAATTACTTTTAATACTATTGGTATCGTAAACTATCCCAAGCAAAGTCACCATCGGACTGGAGGTTACATTCGGGAAAAGCTTCAGGGTTACATTCGGGAATTTGTTTTACGAGTGTAACCTCCAAAAGGTTACAATCGATAATTTTTTTTCCGAATGTAAATTCCAAAAAGTAACATTAGGTAAAAATAAAACAGTATACTCGGAAAAAAAAGGTATATCAATCTATCGAGTGCTATGCTCTATGTTAGAATCTACTTAATCAAGTTATCCAAGGAATCTAGTTAGTTCTTGTGTGCATAAAATATGTGCAGGATCCTGAACAAAGCATGAGCACATCAAAGATGATGAGAGTACATAAAAGTGTTCCTATACCTTCTTTTTATGTCATGACACACCAAGAACAGTATAATTAAGTATCGATATTTAATAAAAAAAATAAAGAAAAAAAAATAGGCTATCACCGGGATTCGAACCCGGGTTGCTGCGTTAGTAGTCAAGTGCCAGCAACGAAAGACTAACGTGGCATTGCTGAAGGGAATTGTAATGAAAATTACTTTTAATACTATTGGTATCGTAAACTATCCCAAGCAAAGTCACCATCGGACTGGAGGTTACATTCCGGAAAAGCTTCAGGGTTACATTCGGGAATTTGTTTTACGAGTGTAACCTCCAAAAGGTTACAATCGATAATTTTTTTGTCCGAATGTAAATTCCAAAAAGTAACATTAGGAAAAATAAAACAGTATACACGGAAAAAAAGGTATATCAATCTATCGAGCGCTATGCTCTATGTTAGAATCTACTTAATCAAGTTATCAAAGGAATCTAGTTAGTTCTTGTGTGCATAAAATATGTACAGGATCCTGAACAAAGCATGAGCACATCAAAGATGCTGAGAGTACATAAAAATGTCCCTATACCTTCTTTTTATGTCATGACACACCAAGAACAGTATAATTAAGTATCGATTTAAAAAAAAAAAAAAAAAGAAAAAAAAATAGGCTATCAGCGGGAATCGAACCTGGGTCGCTGCGTTAGTAGTCAAGTGCCCGCAACGAAAGACTAACGTGGAATTGCTGAAGGGAATTGTAATGAAAATTACTTTTAATACTATTGGTATCGTAAACTATCCCAAGTAAAGTCACCATCGGACTGGAGGTTACATTCGGGAAAAGCTTTAGGGTTACATTCGGGAATTTGTTTTACGAGTGTAACCTCCAAAAGGTTACCATCGATAATTTTTTTTCCGAATGTAAATTCAAAAAAGAAATATTAGGAAAAATAAAACAGTATACTCTTTCAAAAAGGTATATCAATCTATCGAGCGCTATGCTCTATGTTAGAATCTACTTAATCAAGTTATTCAAGGAATCTAGTTAGTTCTTGTGTGCATAAAATATGTACAGGATCCTGAACAAAGCATGATCACATCAAAGATGCTGAGAGTACATAAAAATGTCCCTATACCTTCTTTTTATGTCATGACACACCAAGAACAGTATAATTAAGTATCGATATTTAAAAAAAAAATAAAATAAAGTAAAAAAATAGGCTATCAGCGGGAATCAAACCCAAGTCGCTGCGTTAGTAGTCAAGTGCCCGCAACGAAAGACTAACGTGGTATTGATGAAGGGAATTGTAATGAAAATTACTTTTAATACTATTGGTATCGTAAACTATCCCAAGCAAAGTCACCATCGGACTGGAGGTTACATTCGGGAAAAGCTTCAGGGTTACATTCGGGAATTTGTTTTACGAGTGTAACCTCCAAAAGGTTACAATCGATAATTTTTTTTCCGAATGTAAATTCCAAAAAGTAACATTAGGAAAAAATAAAACAGTATACTCGGAAAAAAAGGTATGTCAATCTATCGAGTGCTATGCTCTATGTTAGAATCTACTTAATCAAGTTATCCAAGGAATCTAGTTAGTTCTTGTGTGCATAAAATATGTGCAGGATCCTGAACAAAGCATGATCACATCAAAGATGCTGAGAGTACATAAAAGTGTTCCTATACCTTCTTTTTATGTCATGACACACCAAGAACAGTATAATTAAGTATCGATATTTAATAAAAAAAATTAAGAAAAAAAAATAGGCTATCACCGGGAATCGAACCCGGGTTGCTGCGTTAGTAGTCAAGTGCCAGCAACGAAAGACTAACGTGGCATTGCTGAAGGGAATTGTAATGAAAATTACTTTTAATACTATTGGTATCGTAAACTATCCCAAGCAAAGTCACCATCGGACTGGAGGTTACATTCCGGAAAAGCTTCAGGGTTACATTCGGGAATTTGTTTTACGAGTGTAACCTCCAAAAGGTTACAATCGATAATTTTTTTGTCCGAATGTAAATTCCAAAAAGTAACATTAGGAAAAATAAAACAGTATACTCGGAAAAAAAGGTATATCAATCTATCGAGCGCTATGCTCTATGTTAGAATCTACTTAATCAAGTTATCCAAGGAATCTAGTTAGTTCTTGTGTGCATAAAATATGTACAGGATCCTGAACAAAGCATGAGCACATCAAAGATGTTGAGAGTACATAAAAATGTCCCTATACCTTCTTTTTATGTCATGACACACCAAGAACAGTATAATTAAGTATCGATATTTAAAAAAAAAAAAATAAAGTAAAAATATAGGCTATCAGCGGGAATCGAACCCGGGTCGCTGCGTTAGTAGTCAAGTGCCCGCAACGAAAGACTAACGTGGTATTGATGAAGGGAATTGTAATGAAAATTACTTTTAATACTATTGGTATCGTAAACTATCCCAAGCAAAGTCACCATCGGACTGGAGGTTACATTCGGGAAAAGCTTCAGGGTTACATTCTGGAATTTGTTTTACGAGTGTAACCTCCAAAAGGTTATTTTTTTTCCGAATGTAAATTCCAAAAAGTAACATTAGGAATAATAAAACAGTATACTCTGAAAAAAGAGTATATCAATCTATCGAGCGCTATGCTCTATGTTAGAATCTACTTAATCAAGTTATCCAAGGAATCTAGTTAGTTCTTGTGTGCATAAAATATGTACAGGATCCTGAACAAAGCATGAGCACATCAAAGATGCTTAGAGTATATAAAAATGTCCTTATACCTTCTTTTTATGTCATGACACACCAAGAACAGTATAATTAAATATCGATATTTAAAAAAAAAAAAAAAAAAAAAAAAATAGGCTATCAGCGGGAATCGAACCCACGTCGCTGCGTTAGTAGTCAAGTGCCCGCAACGAAAGACTAACGTGGCATTGCTGAAGGGAATTGTAATGAAAATTACTTTTAATACTATTGGTATCGTAAACTATCCCAATCAAAGTCACCATCGGACTGGAGGTTACATTCGGGAAAAGCTTCAGGGTTACATCCGGGAATTTGTTTTACGAGTGTAACCTCCAAAAGGTTACAATCGATAATTTTTTTTCCGAATGTAAATTCCAAAAAGTAACATTAGGAAAAATAAAACAGTATACTCGGAAAAAAAGGTATATCAATCTATCGAGCGCTATGCTCTATGTTAGAATCTACTTAATCAAGTTATCCAAGGAATCTAGTTAGTTCTTGTGTGCATAAAATATGTACAGGATCCTGAACAAAGCATGAGCACATCAAAGATGCTGAGAGTACATAAAAGTGTTCCTATACCTTCTTTTTATGTCATGACACACCAAAAACAGTATAATTAAGTATCGATATTTAATAAAAAAAATAAAGAAAAAAAAATAGGCTATCAGCGGGAATCGAACCCGGGTTGCTGCGTTAGTAGTCAAGTGCCAGCAACGAAAGACTAGCGTGGCATTGCTGAAGGGAATTGTAATGAAAATTACTTTTAATACTATTGGTATCGTAAACTATCCCAAGCAAAGTCACCATCGGACTGGAGGTTACATTCGGGAAAAGCTTCAGGGTTACATTCGGGAATTTGTTTTACGAGTGTAACCTCCAAAAGGTTACAATCGATAATTTTTTTGTCCGAATGTAAATTCCAAAAAGTAACATTAGGAAAAATAAAACAGTATACTCGGAAAAAAAGGTATATCAATCTATCGAGCGCTATGCTCTATGTTAGAATCTACTTAATCAAGTTATCCAAGGAATCTAGTTAGTTCTTGTGTGCATAAAATATGTACAGGATCCTGAACAAAGCATGAGCACATCAAAGATGCTGAGAGTACATAAAAATGTCCCTATACCTTCTTTTTATGTCATGACACACCAAGAACAGTATAATTAAGTATCGATATTTAATAAAAAAGTAAAGAAAAAAAATAGGCTATCAGCGGGAATCGAACCCGGCTCGTTGCGTTAGTAGTCAAGTGCCCGCAACGAAAGATTAACGTGGCATTGCTGAAGGGAATTGTAATGAAAATTACTTTTAATACTATTGGTATCGTAAACTATCCCAAGCAAAGTCACCATCGGACTGGAGGTTACATTCGGGAAAAGCTTCAGGGTTACATTCGGGAATTTGTTTTACGAGTGTAACCTCCAAAAGTTTACAATCCTTAAAATTTTTTTTTCCGAATGTAAATTCCAAAAAGTAACATTTGGAAAAATAAAACAGAAAACACGGAAAAAAAGGTATATCAATCTATCGAGCGCTATGCTCTATGTTAGAATCTACTTAATAAAGTTATTCAAGGAATCTAGTTAGTTCTTGTGGGCATAAAATATGTACAGGATCCTGAACAAAGCATGATCACATCAAAGATGCTGAGAGTACATAAAAGTGTTCCTATACCTTCTTTTCATGTCATGACACACCAAGAACAGTATAATGAAGTATCGATATTTAATAAAAAAAATAAAGAAAAAAAAATAGGCTATCAGCGGGAATCGAACCCGGGTGGCTGCGTTAGTAGTCAAGTGCCAGCAACGAAAGACTAACGTGGCATTGCTGAAGGGAATTGTAATGAAAATTACTTTTAATACTATTGGTATCGTAAACTATCCCAAGCAAAGTCACCATCGGACTGGAGGTTACATTCGGGAAAAGCTTCAGGGTTACATTCGGGAATTTGTTTTACGAGTGTAACCTCCAAAAGGTTACAATCGATAATTTTTTTTTCCGAATGTAAATTCCAAAAAGTAACATTAGGAAAAATAAAACAGAAAACTCGGAAAAAAAGGTATATCAATCTATCGAGCGCTATGCTCTATGTTAGAATCTACTTAATCAAGTTATTCAAGGAATCTAGTTAGTTCTTGTGGGCATAAAATATGTACAGGATCCTGAACAAAGCATGAGCACATCAAAGATGCTGAGAGTACATAAAAGTGTTCCTATACCTTTTTTTTATGTCATGACACACCAAGAACAGTATAATTAAGTATCGATATTTCATAAAAAAAAATAAAGAAAAAAAAAATAGGCTATCAGCGGGAATCAAACCCGGGTGGCTGCGTTAGTAGTCAAGTGCCAGCAACGAAAGACTAACGTGGCATTGCTGAAGGGAATTGTAATGAAAATTACTTTTAATACTATTGGTATCGTAAACTATCCCAAGCAAAGTCACCATCGGACTGGAGGTTACATTCGGGAAAAGCTTCAGGGTTACATTCGGGAATTTGTTTTACGAGTGTAACCTCCAAAAGGTTACAATCGATAATTTTTTTCCGAATGTAAATTCCCAAAAGTAACATTAGGAAAAATAAAACAGAAAACTCGGAAAAAAAGGTATATCAATCTATCGAGCGCTATGCTCTATGTTAGAATCTACTTAATCAAGTTATCCAAGGAATCTAGTTAGTTCTTGTGGGCATAAAATATGTACAGGATCCTGAACAAAGCATGATCACATCAAAGATGCTGAGAGTACATAAAAGTGTTCCTATACCTTCTTTTTATGTCATGACACACCAAGAACAGTATAATTAAGTATCGATATTTAATAAAAAAAATAAAGAAAAAAAAATAGGCTATCAGCGGGAATCGAACCCGGGTGGCTGCGTTAGTAGTCAAGTGCCAGCAACGAAAGACTAACGTGGCATTGCTGAAGGGAATTGTAATGAAAATTACTTTTAATACTATTGGTATCGTAAACTATCCCAAGCAAAGTCACCATCGGACTGGAGGTTACATTCGGGAAAAGCTTCAGGGTTACATTCGGGAATTTGTTTTACGAGTGTAACCTCCAAAAGGTTACAATCGATAATTTTTTTTCCGAATGTAAATTCCAAAAAGTAACATTAGGAAAAAATAAAACAGTATACTCGGAAAAAAAGGTATATCAATCTATCGAGTGCTATGCTCTATGTTAGAATCTACTTAATCAAGTTATCCAAGGAATCTAGTTAGTTCTTGTGTGCATAAAATATGTGCAGGATCCTGAACAAAGCATGAGCACATCAAAGATGATGAGAGTACATAAAAGTGTTCCTATACCTTCTTTTTATGTCATGACACACCAAGAACAGTATAATTAAGTATCGATATTTAATAAAAAAAATAAAGAAAAAAAATAGGCTATCACCGGGAATCGAACCCGGGTTGCTGCGTTAGTAGTCAAGTGCCAGCAACGAAAGACTAACGTGGCATTGCTGAAGGGAATTGTAATGAAAATTACTTTTAATACTATTGGTATCGTAAACTATCCCAAGCAAAGTCACCATCGGACAGGAGGTTACATTCCGAAAAAGCTTCAGGGTTACATTCGGGAATTTGTTTTACGAGTGTAACCTCCAAAAGGTTACAATCGATAATTTTTTTGTCCGAATGTAAATTCCAAAAAGTAACATTAGGAAAAATAAAACAGTATACTCGGAAAAAAAGGTATATCAATCTATCGAGCGCTATGCTCTATGTTAGAATCTACTTAATCAAGTTATCTAAGGAATCTAGTTAGTTCTTGTGTGCATAAAATATGTACAGGATCCTGAACAAAGCATGAGCACATCAAAGATGATGAGAGTACATAAAAATGTCCCTATACCTTCTTTTTATGTCATGACACACCAAGAACAGTATAATAAAGTATCGATTTAAAAAAAAAAAAAAAAAAGAAAAAAAAATAGGCTATCAGCGGGAATCGAACCTGGGTCGCTGCGTTAGTAGTCAAGTGCCCGCAACGAAAGACTAACGTGGCATTGCTGAAGGGAATTGTAATGAAAATTACTTTTAATACTATTGGTATCGTAAACTATCCCAAGTAAAGTCACCATCGGACTGGAGGTTACATTCGGGAAAAGCTTCAGGGTTACATTCGGGAATTTGTTTTACGAGTGTAACCTCCAAAAGGTTACCATCGATAATTTTTTTTCCGAATGTAAATTCAAAAAAGAAATATTAGGAAAAATAAAACAGTATACTCTGACAAAAAGGTATATCAATCTATCGAGCGCTATGCTCTATGTTAGAATCTACTTAATCAAGTTATTCAAGGAATCTAGTTAGTTCTTGTGTGCATAAAATATGTACAGGATCCTGAACAAAGCATGAGCACATCAAAGATGCTGAGAGTACATAAAAGTGTTCCTATACCTTCTTTTTATGTCATGACACACCAAGAACAGTATAATTAAGTATCGATATTTAATAAAAAAAAATAAAGAAAAAAAAAATAGGCTATCAGCGGGAATCAAACCCGGGTGGCTGCGTTAGTAGTCAAGTGCCAGCAACGAAAGACTAACGTGGCATTGCTGAAGGGAATTGTAATGAAAATTACTTTTAATACTATTGGTATCGTAAACTATCCCAAGCAAAGTCACCATCGGACTGGAGGTTACATTCGGGAAAAGCTTCAGGGTTACATTCGGGAATTTGTTTTACGAGTGTAACCTCCAAAAGGTTACAATCGATAATTTTTTTCCGAATGTAAATTCCCAAAAGTAACATTAGGAAAAATAAAAAAGAAAACTCGGAAAAAAAGGTATATCAATCTATCGAGCGCTATGCTCTATGTTAGAATCTACTTAATCAAGTTATCCAAGGAATCTAGTTAGTTCTTGTGGGCATAAAATATGTACAGGATCCTGAACAAAGCATGAGCACATCAAAGATGCTGAGAGTACATAAAAGTGTTCCTATACCTTCTTTTTATGTCATGACACACCAAGAACAGTATAATTAAGTATCGATATTTAATAAAAAAAATAAAGAAAAAAAAATAGGCTATAAGCGGGAATCGAACCCGGGTCGCTGCGTTAGTAGTCAAGTGCCAGCAACGAAAGACTAACGTGGCATTGCTGAAGGGAATTGTAATGAAAATTACTTTTAATACTATTGGTATCGTAAACTATCCCAAGCAAAGTCACCATCGGACTGGAGGTTACATTCGGGAAAAGCTTCAGGGTTACATTCGGGAATTTGTTTTACGAGTGTAACCTCCAAAAGGTTACAATCGATAATTTTTTTTCCGAATGTAAATTCCAAAAAGTAACATTAGGAAAAAATAAAACAGTATACTCGGAAAAAAAGGTATATCAATCTATCGAGTGCTATGCTCTATGTTAGAATCTACTTAATCAAGTTATCCAAGGAATCTAGTTAGTTCTTGTGTGCATAAAATATGTGCAGGATCCTGAACAAAGCATGAGCACATCAAAGATGATGAGAGTACATAAAAGTGTTCCTATACCTTCTTTTTATGTCATGACACACCAAGAACAGTATAATTAAGTATCGATATTAAATAAAAAAAATAAAGAAAAAAAAATAGGCTATCACCGGGAATCGAACCCGGGTTGCTGCGTTAGTAGTCAAGTGCCAGCAACGAAAGACTAACGTGGCATTGCTGAAGGGAATTGTAATGAAAATTACTTTTAATACTATTGGTATCGTAAACTATCCCAAGTAAAGTCACCATCGGACTGGAGGTTACATTCGGGAAAAGCTTCAGGGTTACATTCGGGAATTTGTTTTACGAGTGTAACCTCCAAAAGGTTACCATCGATAATTTTTTTTCCGAATGTAAATTCAAAAAAGAAATATTAGGAAAAAATAAAACAGTATACTCTGACAAAAAGGTATATCAATCTATCGAGCGCTATGCTCTATGTTAGAATCTACTTAATCAAATTATTCAAGGAATCTAGTTAGTTCTTGTGTGCATAAAATATGTACAGGATCCTGAACAAAGCATGAGCACATCAAAGATGCTGAGAGTACATAAAAGTGTTCCTATACCTTCTTTTTATGTCATGACACACCAAGAACAGTATAATTAAGTATCGATATTTAATAAAAAGAAATAAAGAAAAAAAAAATAGGCTATCAGCGGGAATCAAACCCGGGTGGCTGCGTTAGTAGTCAAGTGCCAGCAACGAAAGACTAACGTGGCATTGCTGAAGGGAATTGTAATGAAAATTACTTTTAATACTATTGGTATCGTAAACTATCCCAAGCAAAGTCACCATCGGACTGGAGGTTACATTCGGGAAAAGCTTCAGGGTTACATTCGGGAATTTGTTTTACGAGTGTAACCTCCAAAAGGTTACAATCGATAATTTTTTTCCGAATGTAAATTCCCAAAAGTAACATTAGGAAAAATAAAACAGAAAACTCGGAAAAAAAGGTATATCAATCTATCGAGCGCTATGCTCTATGTTAGAATCTACTTAATCACGTTATCCAAGGAATCTAGTTAGTTCTTGTGGGCATAAAATATGTACAGGATCCTGAACAAAGCATGATCACATCAAAGATGCTGAGAGTACATAAAAGTGTTCCTATACCTTCTTTTTATGTCATGACACACCAAGAACAGTATAATTAAGTATCGATATTTAATAAAAAAAATAAAGAAAAAAAAATAGGCTATCAGCGGGAATCGAACCCGGGTCGCTGCGTTAGTAGTCAAGTGCCAGCAACGAAAGACTAACGTGGCATTGCTGAAGGGAATTGTAATGAAAATTACTTTTAATACTATTGGTATCGTAAACTATCCCAAGCAAAGTCACCATCGGACTGGAGGTTACATTCGGGAAAAGCTTCAGGGTTACATTCGGGAATTTGTTTTACGAGTGTAACCTCCAAAAGGTTACAATCGATAATTTTTTTTCCGAATGTAAATTCCAAAAAGTAACATTAGGAAAAAATAAAACAGTATACTCGGAAAAAAAGGTATATCAATCTATCGAGTGCTATGCTCTATGTTAGAATCTACTTAATCAAGTTATCCAAGGAATCTAGTTAGTTCTTGTGTGCATAAAATATGTGCAGGATCCTGAACAAAGCATGAGCACATCAAAGATGATGAGAGTACATAAAAGTGTTCCTATACCTTCTTTTTATGTCATGACACACCAAGAACAGTATAATTAAGTATCGATATTTAATAAAAAAAATAAAGAAAAAAAAATAGGCTATCACCGGGAATCGAACCCGGGTTGCTGCGTTAGTAGTCAAGTGCCAGCAACGAAAGACTAACGTGGCATTGCTGAAGGGAATTGTAATGAAAATTACTTTTAATACTATTGGTATCGTAAACAATCCCAAGCAAAGTCACCATCGGACTGGAGGTTACATTCCGGAAAAGCTTCAGGGTTACATTCGGGAATTTGTTTTACGAGTGTAACCTCCAAAAAGTTACAATCGATAATTTTTTTGTCCGAATGTAAATTCCAAAAAGTAACATTAGGAAAAAAAAAACAGTATACTCGGAAAAAAAGGTATATCAATCTATCGAGCGCTATGCTCTATGTTAGAATCTACTTAATCAAGTTATCCAAGGAATCTAGTTAGTTCTTGTGTGCAAAAAATATGTACAGGATCCTGAACAAAGCATGAGCACATCAAAGATGATGAGAGTACATAAAAATGTCCCTATACCTTCTTTTTATGTCATGACACACCAAGAACAGTATAATTAAGTATCGATTTAAAAAAAAAAAAAAAAAAGAAAAAAAAATAGGCTATCAGCGGGAATCGAACCTGGGTCGCTGCGTTAGTAGTCAAGTGCCCGCAACGAAAGACTAACGTGGCATTGCTGAAGGGAATTGTAATGAAAATTACTTTTAATACTATTGGTATCGTAAACTATCCCAAGTAAAGTCACCATCGGACTGGAGGTTACATTCGGGAAAAGCTTCAGGGTTACATTCGGGAATTTGTTTTACGAGTGTAACCTCCAAAAGGTTACCATCGATAATTTTTTTTCCGAATGTAAATTCAAAAAAGAAATATTAGGAAAAATAAAACAGTATACTCTGACAAAAAGGTATATCAATCTATCGAGCGCTATGCTCTATGTTAGAATCTACTTAATCAAGTTATTCAAGGAATCTAGTTAGTTCTTGTGTGCATAAAATATGTACAGGATCCTGAACAAAGCATGAGCACATCAAAGATGCTGAGAGTACATAAAAATGTCCCTATACCTTCTTTTTATGTCATGACACACCAAGAACAGTATAATTAAGTATCGATATTTAAAAAAAAATAAAATAAAGTAAAAAAATAGGCTATCAGCGGGAATCGAACCCGGGTCGCTACGTTAGTAGTCAAGTGCCCGCAACGAAAGACTAACGTGGTATTGATGAAGGGAATTGTAATGAAAATTACTTTTAATACTATTGGTATCGTAAACTATCCCAAGCAAAGTCACCATCGGACTGGAGGTTACATTCGGGAAAAGCTTCAGGGTTACATTCGGGAATTTGTTTTACGAGTGTAACCTCCAAAAGGTTACAATCAATAATTTTTTTTCCGAATGTAAATTCCAAAAAGTAACATTAGGAAAAAATAAAACAGTATACTCGGAAAAAAAGGTATGTCAATCTATCGAGTGCTATGCTCTATGTTAGAATCTACTTAATCAAGTTATCCAAGGAATCTAGTTAGTTCTTGTGTGAATAAAATATGTGCAGGATCCTGAACAAAGCATGAGCACATCAAAGATGCTGAGAGTACATAAAAGTGTTCCTATACCTTCTTTTTATGTCATGACACACCAAGAACAGTATAATTAAGTATCGATATTTAATAAAAAAAATAAAGAAAAAAAAATAGGCTATCAGCGGGAATCGAACCCGGGTTGCTGCGTTAGTAGTCAAGTGCCAGCAACGAAAGACTAACGTGGCATTGCTGAAGGGAATTGTAATGAAAATTACTTTTAATACTATTGGTATCGTAAACTATCCCAAGCAAAGTCACCATCGGACTGGAGGTTACATTCCGGAAAAGCTTCAGGGTTACATTCGGGAATTTGTTTTACGAGTGTAACCTCCAAAAGGTTACAATCGATAATTTTTTTTTCCGAATGTAAATTCCAAAAAGTAACATTAGGAAAAAAAAAACAGTATACTCTGAAAAAAAGGTATATCAATCTATCGAGCGCTATGCTCTATGTTAGAATCTACTTAATCAAGTTATCCAAGGAATCTAGTTAGTTCTTGTGTGCATAAAATATGTACAGGATCCTGAACAAAGCATGAGCACATCAAAGATGTTGAGAGTACATAAAAATGTCCCTACACCTTCTTTTTATGTCATGACACACCAAGAACAGTATAATTAAGTATCGATATTTAAAAAAAAAAAAAAATTAAGTAAAAAAATAGGCTATCAGCGGGAATCGAACCCGGGTCGCTGCGTTAGTAGTCAAGTGCCCGCAACGAAAGACTAACGTGGTATTGATGAAGGGAATTGTAATGAAAATTAGTTTTAATACTATTGGTATCGTAAACTATCCCAAGCAAAGTCATTATCGGACTGGAGGTTACATTCGGGAAAAGCTTCAGGGTTACATTCGGGAATTTGTTTTACGAGTGTAACCTCCAAAAGGTTATTTTTTTTCCGAATGTAAATTCCAAAAAGTAACAGTAGGAATAATAAAAGAGTATACTCGGAAAAAAAGGTATATCAATCTATCGAGCGCTATGCTCTATGTTAGAATCTACTTAATCAAGTTATCCAAGGAATCTAGTTAGTTCTTGTGTGCATAAAATATGTACAGGATCCTGAACAAAGCATGAGCACATCAAAGATGCTTAGAGTATATAAAAATGTCCCTATACCTTCTTTTTATGTCATGACACACCAAGAACAGTATAATTAAATATCGATATTTAAAAAAAAAAAATAAAAAAAAATAGGCTATCAGGGGGAATCGAACCCACGTCGCTGCGTTAGTAGTCAAGTGCCCGCAACGAAAGACTAACGTGGCATTGCTGAAGGGAATTGTAATGAAAATTACTTTTAATACTATTGGTATCGTAAACTATCCCAAGTAAAGTCACCTTCGGACTGGAGGTTACATTCGGGAAAAGCTTCAGGGTTACATCCGGGAATTTGTTTTACGAGTGTAACCTCCAAAAGGATACCATCGATAATTTTTTTTCCGAATGTAAATTCAAAAAAGAAATATTAGGAAAAATAAAACAGTATACTCTGAAAAAAAGGTATATCAATCTATCGAGCGCTATGCTCTATGTTAGAATCTACTTAATCAAGTTATTCAAGGAATCTAGTTAGTTCTTGTGTGCATAAAATATGTACAGGATCCTGAACAAAGCATGAGCACATCAAAGATGCTGAGAGTACATAAAAGTGTTCCTATACCTTCTTTTTATGTCATGACACACCAAGAACAGTATAATTAAGTATCGATATTTAATAAAAAAAAATAAAGAAAAAAAAAATAGGCTGTCAGCGGGAATCAAACCCGGGTGGCTGCGTTAGTAGTCAAGTGCCAGCAACGAAAGACTAACGTGGCATTGCTGAAGGGAATTGTAATGAAAATTACTTTTAATACTATTGGTATCGTAAACTATCCCAAGCAAAGTCACCATCGGACTGGAGGTTACATTCGGGAAAAGCTTCAGGGTTACATTCGGGAATTTGTTTTACGAGTGTAACCTCCAAAAGGTTACAATCGATAATTTTTTTTCCGAATGTAAATTCCCAAAAGTAACATTAGGAAAAAAAAAAACAGAAAACTCGGAAAAAAAGGTATATCAATCTATCGAGCGCTATGCTCTATGTTAGAATCTACTTAATCAAGTTATCCAAGGAATCTAGTTAGTTCTTGTGGGCATAAAATATGTACAGGATCCTGAACAAAGCATGATCACATCAAAGATGCTGAGAGTACATAAAAGTGTTCCTATACCTTCTTTTTATGTCATGACACACCAAGAACAGTATAATTAAGTATCGATATTTAATAAAAAAAATAAAGAAAAAAAAATAGGCTATCAGCGGGAATCGAACCCGGGTCGCTGCGTTAGTAGTCAAGTGCCAGCAACGAAAGACTAACGTGGCATTGCTGAAGGGAATTGTAATGAAAATTACTTTTAATACTATTGGTATCGTAAACTATCCCAAGCAAAGTCACCATCGGACTGAAGGTTACATTCGGGAAAAGCTTCAGGGTTACATTCGGGAATTTGTTTTACGAGTGTAACCTCCAAAAGGTTACAATCGATAATTTTTTTTCCGAATGTAAATTCCAAAAAGTAACATTAGGAAAAAATAAAACAGTATACTCGGAAAAAAAGGTATATCAATCTATCGAGTGCTATGCTATATGTTAGAATCTACTTAATCAAGTTATCCAAGGAATCTAGTTAGTTCTTGTGGGCATAAAATATGTACAGGATCCTGAACAAAGCATGATCACATCAAAGATGCTGAGAGTACATAAAAGTGTTCCTATACCTTCTTTTTATGTCATGACACACCAAGAACAGTATAATGAAGTATCGATATTTAATAAAAAAAATAAAGAAAAAAAAATAGGCTATCAGCGGGAATCGAACCCGGGTCGCTGCGTTAGTAGTCAAGTGCCAGCAACGAAAGACTAACGTGGCATTGCTGAAGGGAATTGTAATGAAAATTACTTTTAATACTATTGGTATCGTAAACTATCCCAAGCAAAGTCACCATCGGACTGGAGGTTACATTCGGGAAAAGCTTCAGGGTTACATTCGGGAATTTGTTTTACGAGTGTAACCTCCAAAAGGTTACAATCGATAATTTTTTTTCCGAATGTAAATTCCAAAAAGTAACATTAGGAAAAAATAAAACAGTATACTCGGAAAAAAAGGTATATCAATCTATAGAGTGCTATGCTCTATGTTAGAATCTACTTAATCAAGTTATCCAAGGAATCTAGTTAGTTCTTGTGTGCATAAAATATGTGCAGGATCCTGAACAAAGCATGAGAACATCAAAGATGCTGAGAGTACATAAAAGTGTTCCTATACCTGCTTTTTATGTCATGACACACCAAGAACAGCATAATTAAGTATCGATTTAAAAAAAAAAAAATAAAAAAATAGGCTATCAGCGGGAATCGAACCCGGGTCGCTGCGTTAGTAGTCAAGTGCCCGCAACGAAAGACTAACGTGGCATTGCTGAAGGGAATTGTAATGAAAATTACTTTTAATACTATTGGTATCGTAAACTATCCCAAGTAAAGTCACCATCGGACTGGAGGTTACATTCGGGAAAAGCTTCAGGGTTACATTCGGGAATTTGTTTTGCGAGTGTAACCTCCAAAAGGATACCATCGATAATTTTTTTTCCGAATGTAAATTCAAAAAAGAAATATTAGGAAAAATAAAACAGTATACTCTGAAAAAAAGGTATATCAATCTATCGAGCGCTATGCTCTATGTTAGAATCTACTTAATCAAGTTATTCAAGGAATCTAGTTAGTTCTTGTGTGCATAAAATATGTACAGGATCCTGAACAAAGCATGAGCACATCAAAGATGCTGAGAGTACATAAAAGTGTTCCTATACCTTCTTTTTATGTCATGACACACCAAGAACAGTATAATTAAGTATCGATATTTAATAAAAAAAAATATAGAAAAAAAAATAGGCTATCAGCGGGAATCAAACCCGGGTGGCTGCGTTAGTAGTCAAGTGCCAGCAACGAAAGACTAACGTGGCATTGCTGAAGGGAATTGTAATGAAAATTACTTTTAATACTATTGGTATCGTAAACTATCCCAAGCAAAGTCACCATCGGACTGGAGGTTACATTCGGGAAAAGCTTCAGGGTTACATTCGGGAATTTGTTTTACGAGTGTAACCTCCAAAAGGTTACAATCGATAATTTTTTTTCCGAATGTAAATTCCCAAAAGTAACATTAGGAAAAATAAAACAGAAAACTCGGAAAAAAAGGTATATCAATCTATCGAGCGCTATGCTCTATGTTAGAATCTACTTAATCAAGTTATCCAAGGAATCTAGTTAGTTCTTGTGGGCATAAAATATGTACAGGATCCTGAACAAAGCATGATCACATCAAAGATGCTGAGAGTACATAAAAGTGTTCCTATACCTTCTTTTTATGTCATGACACACCAAGAACAGTATAATTAAGTATCGATATTTAATAAAAAAAAAAAAGAAAAAAAAATAGGCTATCAGCGGGAATCGAACCCGGGTCGCTGCGTTAGTAGTCAAGTGCCCGCAACGAAAGACTAACGTGGCATTGCTGAAGGGAATTGTAATGAAAATTACTTTTAATACTATTGGTATCGTAAACTATCCCAAGCAAAGTCACCATCGGACTGGAGGTTACATTCGGGAAAAGCTTCAGGGTTACATTCGGGAATTTGTTTTACGAGTGTAACCTCCAAAAGGTTACAATCGACAATTTTTTTTCCGAATGTAAATTCCAAAAAGTAACATTAGGAAAAAATAAAACAGTATACTCGGAAAAAAAGGTATATCAATCTATCGAGTGCTATGCTCTATGTTAGAATCTACTTAATCAAGTTATCCAAGGAATCTAGTTAGTTCTTGTGTGCATAAAATATGTGCAGGATCCTGAACAAAGCATGAGCACATCAAAGATGCTGAGAGTACATAAAAGTGTTCCTATACCTTCTTTTTATGTCATGACACACCAAGAACAGTATAATTAAGTATCGATTTAAAAAAAAATAAATAAAAAATAGGCTATCAGCGGGAATCGAACCCGGGTCGCTGCGTTTATAGTCAAGTGCCCGCAACGAAAGACTAACGTGGCATTGCTGAAGGGAATTGTAATGAAAATTACTTTTAATACTATTGGTATCGTAAACTATCCCAAGTAAAGTCACCATCGGACTGGAGGTTACATTCGGGAAAAGCTTCAGGGTTACATTCGGGAATTTGTTTTACGAGTGTAACCTCCAAAAGGTTACCATCGATAATTTTTTTTCCGAATGTAAATTCAAAAAAGAAATATTAGGAAAAATAAAACAGTATACTCTGAAAAAAAGGTATATCAATCTATCGAGCGCTATGCTCTATGTTAGAATCTACTTAATCAAGTTATTCAAGGAATCTAGTTAGTTCTTGTGTGCATAAAATATGTACAGGATCCTGAACAAAGCATGAGCACATCAAAGATGCTGAGAGTACATAAAAGTGTTCATATACCTTCTTTTTATGTCATGACACACCAAGAACAGTATAATGAAGTATCGATATTTAATAAAAAAAATAAAGAAAAAAAAATAGGCTATCAGCGGGAATCGAACCCGGGTGGCTGCGTTAGTAGTTAAGTGCCAGCAACGAAAGACTAACGTGGCATTGCTGAAGGGAATTGTAATGAAAATTACTTTTAATACTATTGGTATCGTAAACTATCCCAAGCAAAGTCACCATCGGACTGGAGGTTACATTCGGGAAAAGCTTCAGGGTTACATTCGGGAATTTGTTTTACGAGTGTAACCTCCAAAAGGTTACAATCGATAATTTTTTTTCCGAATGTAAATTCCCAAAAGTAACATTAGGAAAAAAAAAACAGTATACTCGGAAAAAAAGGTATATCAATCTATCGAGTGCTATGCTCTATGTTAGAATCTACTTAATCAAGTTATCCAAGGAATCTAGTTAGTTCTTGTGTGCATAAAATATGTGCAGGATCCTGAACAAAGCATGAGAACATCAAAGATGCTGAGAGTACATAAAAGTGTTCCTATACCTTCTTTTTATGTCATGACACACCAAGAACAGTATAATTAAGTATCGATTTAAAAAAAAAAAAATAAAAAATAGGCTATCAGCGGGAATCGAACCCGGGTCGCTGCGTTAGTAGTCAAGTGCCCGCAACGAAAGACTAACGTGGCATTGCTGAAGGGAATTGTAATGAAAATTACTTTTAATACTATTGGTATCGTAAACTATCCCAAGTAAAGTCACCATCGGACTGGAGGTTACATTCGGGAAAAGCTTCAGGGTTACATTCGGGAATTTGTTTTACGAGTGTAACCTCCAAAAGGATACCATCGATAATTTTTTTTCCGAATGTAAATTCAAAAAAGAAATATTAGGAAAAATAAAACAGTATACTCTGAAAAAAAGGTATATCAATCTATCGAGCGCTATGCTCTATGTTAGAATCTACTTAATCAAGTTATTCAAGGAATCTAGTTAGTTCTTGTGTGCATAAAATATGTACAGGATCCTGAACAAAGCATGAGCACATCAAAGATGCTGAGAGTACATAAAAGTGTTCCTATACCTTCTTTTTATGTCATGACACACCAAGAACAGTATAATTAAGTATCAATATTTAATAAAAAAAAATAAAGAAAAAAAAATAGGCTATCAGCGGGAATCAAACCCGGGTGGCTGCGTTAGTAGTCAAGTGCCAGCAACGAAAGACTAACGTGGCATTGCTGAAGGGAATTGTAATGAAAATTACTTTTAATACTATTGGTATCGTAAACTATCCCAAGCAAAGTCACCATCGGACTTTAGGTTACATTCGGGAAAAGCTTCAGGGTTACATTCGGGAATTTGTTTTACGAGTGTAACCTCCAAAAGGTTACAATCGATAATTTTTTTTCCGAATGTAAATTACCAAAAGTAACATTAGGAAAAATAAAACAGAAAACTCGGAAAAAAAGGTATATCAATCTATCGAGCGCTATGCTCTATGTTAGAATCTACTTAATCAAGTTATCCAAGGAATCTAGTTAGTTCTTGTGGGCATAAAATATGTACAGGATCCTGAACAAAGCATGATCACATCAAAGATGCTGAGAGTACATAAAAGTGTTCCTATACCTTCTTTTTATGTCATGACACACCAAGAACAGTATAATTAAGTATCGATATTTAATAAAAAAAAATAAAGAAAAAAAAATAGGCTATCAGCGGGAATCGAACCCGGGTCGCTGCGTTAGTAGTCAAGTGCCCGCAACGAAAGACTAACGTGGCATTGCTGAAGGGAATTGTAATGAAAATTACTTTTAATACTATTGGTATCGTAAACTATCCCAAGCAAAGTCACCATCGGACTGGAGGTTACATTCGGGAAAAGCTTCAGGGTTACATTCGGGAATTTGTTTTACGAGTGTAACCTCCAAAAGGTTACAATCGATAATTTTTTTTCCGAATGTAAATTCCAAAAAGTAACATTAGGAA
The DNA here is from genome assembly GCF_932526225.1 of Nematostella vectensis. Taxonomy (NCBI): domain Eukaryota; kingdom Metazoa; phylum Cnidaria; class Anthozoa; order Actiniaria; family Edwardsiidae; genus Nematostella; species Nematostella vectensis. Next base: position 16,919,681 of record NC_064041.1, on the reverse strand, counting down.
AAAATAAAACAGTATACTCGGAAAAAAAGGTATATCAATCTATCGAGTGCTATGCTCTATGTTAGAATCTACTTAATCAAGTTATCCAAGGAATCTAGTTAGTTCTTGTGTGCATAAAATATGTGCAGGATCCTGAACAAAGCATGAGCACATCAAAGATGCTGAGAGTACATAAAAGTGTTCCTATACCTTCTTTTTATGTCATGACACACCAAGAACAGTATAATTAAGTATCGATTTAAAAAAAAAAAAAATAAAAAATAGGCTATCAGCGGGAATCGAACCCGGGTCGCTGCGTTAGTAGTCAAGTGCCCGCAACGAAAGACTAACGTGGCATTGCTGAAGGGAATTGTAATGAAAATTACTTTTAATACTATTGGTATCGTAAACTATCCCAAGTAAAGTCACCATCGGACTGGAGGTTACATTCGGGAAAAGCTTCAGGGTTACATTCGGGAATTTGTTTTACGAGTGTAACCTCCAAAAGGTTACCATCGATATTTTTTTTTCCGAATGTAAATTCAAAAAAGAAATATTAGGAAAAATAAAACAGTATACTCTGAAAAAAAGGTATATCAATCTATCGAGCGCTATGCTCTATGTTAGAATCTACTTAATCAAGTTATTCAAGGAATCTAGTTAGTTCTTGTGTGCATAAAATATGTACAGGATCCTGAACAAAGCATGAGCACATCAAAGATGCTGAGAGTACATAAAAGTGTTCCTATACCTTCTTTTTATGTCATGACACACCAAGAACAGTATAATTAAGTATCGATATTTAATAAAAAAAAATAAAGAAAAAAAAAATAGGCTATCAGCGGGAATCAAACCCGGGTGGCTGCGTTAGTAGTCAAGTGCCAGCAACGAAAGACTAACGTGGCATTGCTGAAGGGAATTGTAATGAAAATTACTTTTAATACTATTGGTATCGTAAACTATCCCAAGCAAAGTCACCATCTGACTGGAGGTTACATTCGGGAAAAGCTTCAGGGTTACATTCGGGAATTTGTTTTACGAGTGTAACCTCCAAAAGGTTACAATCGATAATTTTTTTTCCGAATGTAAATTCCCAAAAGTAACATTAGGAAAAATAAAACAGAAAACTCGGAAAAAAAGGTATATCAATCTATCGAGCGCTATGCTCTATGTTAGAATCTACTTAATCAAGTTATCCAAGGAATCTAGTTAGTTCTTGTGGGCATAAAATATGTACAGGATCCTGAACAAAGCATGATCACATCAAAGATGCTGAGAGTACATAAAAGTGTTCCTATACCTTCTTTTTATGTCATGACACACCAAGAACAGTATAATTAAGTATCGATTTAAAAAAAAAAAATAAAAAATAGGCTATCAGCGGGAATCGAACCCGGGTCGCTGCGTTAGTAGTCAATTGCCCGCAACGAAAGACTAACGTGGCATTGCTGAAGGGAATTGTAATGAAAATTACTTTTAATACTATTGGTATCGTAAACTATCCCAAGTAAAGTCACCATCGGACTGGAGGTTACATTCGGGAAAAGCTTCAGGGTTACATTCGGGAATTTGTTTTACGAGTGTAACCTCCAAAAGGATACCATCGATAATTTTTTTTCCGAATGTAAATTCAAAAAAGAAATATTAGGAAAAATAAAACAGTATACTCTGAAAAAAAGGTATATCAATCTATCGAGCGCTATGCTCTATGTTAGAATCTACTAAATCAAGTTATTCAAGGAATCTAGTTAGTTCTTGTGTGCATAAAATATGTACAGGATCCTGAACAAAGCATGAGCACATCAAAGATGCTGAGAGTACATAAAAGTAATCCTATACCTTCTTTTTATGTCATGACACACCAAGAACAGTATAATTAAGTATCAATATTCAATAAAAAAAAATAAAGAAAAAAAAATAGGCTATCAGCGGGAATCAAACCCGGGTGGCTGCGTTAGTAGTCAAGTGCCAGCAACGAAAGACTAACGTGGCATTGCTGAAGGGAATTGTAATGAAAATTACTTTTAATACTATTGGTATCGTAAACTATCCCAAGCAAAGTCACCATCGGACTGGAGGTTACATTCGGGAAAAGCTTCAGGGTTACATTCGGGAATTTGTTTTACGAGTGTAACCTCCAAAAGGTTACAATCGATAATTTTTTTTCCGAATGTAAATTCCAAAAAGTAACATTAGGAAAAACAAAACAGTATACTCTGAAAAAAAGGTATATCAATCTATCGAGCGCTATGCTCTATGTTAGCATCTACTTAATCAAGTTATCCAAGGAATCTAGTTAGTTCTTGTGGGCATAAAATATGTACAGGATCCTGAACAAAGCATGATCACATCAAAGATGCTGAGAGTACATAAAAGTGTTCCTATACCTTCTTTTTATGTCATGACACACAAAGAACAGTATAATTAAGTATCGATTTAAAAAAAAAAAATAAAAAATAGGCTATCAGCGGGAATCGAACCCGGGTCGCTGCGTTAGTAGTCAATTGCCCGCAACGAAAGACTAACGTGGCATTGCTGAAGGGAATTGTAATGAAAATTACTTTTAATACTATTGGTATCGTAAACTATCCCAAGTAAAGTCACCATCGGACTGGAGGTTACATTCGGGAAAAGCTTCAGGGTTACATTCGGGAATTTGTTTTACGAGTGTAACCTCCAAAAGGATACCATCGATAATTTTTTTTCCGAATGTAAATTCAAAAAAGAAATATTAGGAAAAATAAAACAGTATACTCTGAAAAAAAGGTATATCAATCTATCGAGCGCTATGCTCTATGTTAGAATCTACTTAATCAAGTTATTCAAGGAATCTAGTTAGTTCTTGTGTGCATAAAATATGTACAGGATCCTGAACAAAGCATGAGCACATCAAAGATGCTGAGAGTACATAAAAGTAATCCTATACCTTCTTTTTATGTCATGACACACCAAGAACAGTATAAATAAGTATCAATATTTAATAAAAAAAAATAAAGAAAAAAAAATAGGCTATCAGCGGGAATCAAACCCGGGTGGCTGCGTTAGTAGTCAAGTGCCAGCAACGAAAGACTAACGTGGCATTGCTGAAGGGAATTGTAATGAAAATTACTTTTAATACTATTGGTATCGTAAACTATCCCAAGCAAAGTCACCATCGGACTGGAGGTTACATTCGGGAAAAGCTTCAGGGTTACATTCGGGAATTTGTTTTACGAGTGTAACCTCCAAAAGGTTACAATCGATAATTTTTTTTCCGAATGTAAATTCCCAAAAGTAACATTAGGAAAAATAAAACAGAAAACTCGGAAAAAAAGGTATATCAATCTATCGAGCGCTATGCTCTATGTTAGAATCTGCTTAATCAAGTTATCCAAGGAATCTAGTTAGTTCTTGTGGGCATAAAATATGTACAGGATCCTGAACAAAGCATGATCACATCAAAGATGCTGAGAGTACATAAAAGTGTTCCTATACCTTCTTTTTATGTCATGACACACCAAGAACAGTATAATTAAGTATCGATTTAAAAAAAAAAAATAAAAAATAGGCTATCAGCGGGAATCGAACCCGGGTCGCTGCGTTAGTAGTCAATTGCCCGCAACGAAAGACTAACGTGGCATTGCTGAAGGGAATTGTAATGAAAATTACTTTTAATACTATTGGTATCGTAAACTATCCCAAGTAAAGTCACCATCGGACTGGAGGTTACATTCGGGAAAAGCTTCAGGGTTACATTCGGGAATTTGTTTTACGAGTGTAACCTCCAAAAGGATACCATCGATAATTTTTTTTCCGAATGTAAATTCAAAAAAGAAATATTAGGAAAAATAAAACAGTATACTCTGAAAAAAAGGTATATCAATCTATCGAGCGCTATGCTCTATGTTAGAATCTACTAAATCAAGTTATTCAAGGAATCTAGTTAGTTCTTGTGTGCATAAAATATGTACAGGATCCTGAACAAAGCATGAGCACATCAAAGATGCTGAGAGTACATAAAAGTAATCCTATACCTTCTTTTTATGTCATGACACACCAAGAACAGTATAATTAAGTATCAATATTCAATAAAAAAAAATAAAGAAAAAAAAATAGGCTATCAGCGGGAATCAAACCCGGGTGGCTGCGTTAGTAGTCAAGTGCCAGCAACGAAAGACTAACGTGGCATTGCTGAAGGGAATTGTAATGAAAATTACTTTTAATACTATTGGTATCGTAAACTATCCCAAGCAAAGTCACCATCGGACTGGAGGTTACATTCGGGAAAAGCTTCAGGGTTACATTCGGGAATTTGTTTTACGAGTGTAACCTCCAAAAGGTTACAATCGATAATTTTTTTTCCGAATGTAAATTCCAAAAAGTAACATTAGGAAAAACAAAACAGTATACTCTGAAAAAAAGGTATATCAATCTATCGAGCGCTATGCTCTATGTTAGCATCTACTTAATCAAGTTATCCAAGGAATCTAGTTAGTTCTTGTGGGCATAAAATATGTACAGGATCCTGAACAAAGCATGATCACATCAAAGATGCTGAGAGTACATAAAAGTGTTCCTATACCTTCTTTTTATGTCATGACACACAAAGAACAGTATAATTAAGTATCGATTTAAAAAAAAAAAATAAAAAATAGGCTATCAGCGGGAATCGAACCCGGGTCGCTGCGTTAGTAGTCAATTGCCCGCAACGAAAGACTAACGTGGCATTGCTGAAGGGAATTGTAATGAAAATTACTTTTAATACTATTGGTATCGTAAACTATCCCAAGTAAAGTCACCATCGGACTGGAGGTTACATTCGGGAAAAGCTTCAGGGTTACATTCGGGAATTTGTTTTACGAGTGTAACCTCCAAAAGGATACCATCGATAATTTTTTTTCCGAATGTAAATTCAAAAAAGAAATATTAGGAAAAATAAAACAGTATACTCTGAAAAAAAGGTATATCAATCTATCGAGCGCTATGCTCTATGTTAGAATCTACTTAATCAAGTTATTCAAGGAATCTAGTTAGTTCTTGTGTGCATAAAATATGTACAGGATCCTGAACAAAGCATGAGCACATCAAAGATGCTGAGAGTACATAAAAGTAATCCTATACCTTCTTTTTATGTCATGACACACCAAGAACAGTATAAATAAGTATCAATATTTAATAAAAAAAAATAAAGAAAAAAAAATAGGCTATCAGCGGGAATCAAACCCGGGTGGCTGCGTTAGTAGTCAAGTGCCAGCAACGAAAGACTAACGTGGCATTGCTGAAGGGAATTGTAATGAAAATTACTTTTAATACTATTGGTATCGTAAACTATCCCAAGCAAAGTCACCATCGGACTGGAGGTTACATTCGGGAAAAGCTTCAGGGTTACATTCGGGAATTTGTTTTACGAGTGTAACCTCCAAAAGGTTACAATCGATAATTTTTTTTCCGAATGTAAATTCCCAAAAGTAACATTAGGAAAAATAAAACAGAAAACTCGGAAAAAAAGGTATATCAATCTATCGAGCGCTATGCTCTATGTTAGAATCTGCTTAATCAAGTTATCCAAGGAATCTAGTTAGTTCTTGTGGGCATAAAATATGTACAGGATCCTGAACAAAGCATGATCACATCAAAGATGCTGAGAGTACATAAAAGTGTTCCTATACCTTCTTTTTATGTCATGACACACCAAGAACAGTATAATTAAGTATCGATATTTAATAAAAAAAATAAAGAAAAAAAAATAGGCTATCAGCGGGAATCGAACCCGGGTCGCTGCGTTAGTAGTCAAGTGCCCGCAACGAAAGACTAACGTGGTATTGATGAAGGGAATTGTAATGAAAATTACTTTTAATACTATTGGTATCGTAAACTATCCCAAGCAAAGTCACCATCGGACTGGAGGTTACATTCGGGAAAAGCTTCAGGGTTACATTCGGGAATTTGTTTTACGAGTGTAACCTCCAAAAGGTTACAATCGATAATTTTTTTTCCGAATGTAAATTCCAAAAAGTAACATTAGGAAAAAATAAAACAGTATACTCGGAAAAAAAGGTATATCAATCTATCGAGTGCTATGCTCTATGTTAGAATCTACTTAATCAAGTTATCCAAGGAATCTAGTTAGTTCTTGTGTGCATAAAATATGTGCAGGATCCTGAACAAAGCATGAGCACATCAAAGATGCTGAGAGTACATAAAAGTGTTCCTATACCTTCTTTTTATGTCATGACACACCAAGAACAGTATAATTAAGTATCGATTTAAAAAATAAATAAATAAAAAATAGGCTATCAGCGGGAATCGAACCCGGGTCGCTGCGTTAGTAGTCAAGTGCCCGCAACGAAAGACTAACGTGGCATTGCTGAAGGGAATTGTAATGAAAATTACTTTTAATACTATTGGTATCGTAAACTATCCCAAGTAAAGTCACCATCGGACTGGAGGTTACATTCGGGAAAAGCTTCAGGGTTACATTCGGGAATTTGTTTTACGAGTGTAACCTCCAAAAGGATACCATCGATAATTTTTTTTCCGAATGTAAATTCAAAAAAGAAATATTAGGAAAAATAAAACAGTATACTCTGAAAAAAAGGTATATCAATCTATCGAGCGCTATGCTCTATGTTAGAATCTACTTAATCAAGTTATTCAAGGAATCTAGTTAGTTCTTGTGTGCATAAAATATGTACAGGATCCTGAACAAAGCATGAGCACATCAAAGATGCTGAGAGTACATAAAAGTGTTCCTATACCTTCTTTTTATGTCATGACACACCAAGAACAGTATAATTAAGTATCGACATTTAATAAAAAAAAATAAAGAAAAAAAAAATAGGCTATCAGCGGGAATCAAACCCGGGTGGCTGCGTTAGTAGTCAAGTGCCAGCAACGAAAGACTAACGTGGCATTGCTGAAGGGAATTGTAATGAAAATTACTTTTAATACTATTGGTATCGTAAACTATCCCAAGCAAAGTCACCATCGGACTGGAGGTTACATTCGGGAAAAGCTTCAGGGTTACATTCGGGAATTTGTTTTACGAGTGTAACCTCCAAAAGGTTACAATCGATAATTTTTTTTCCGAATGTAAATTCCCAAAAGTAACATTAGGAAAAATAAAACAGAAAACTCGGAAAAAAAGGTATATCAATCTATCGAGCGCTATGCTCTATGTTAGAATCTACTTAATCAAGTTATCCAAGGAATCTAGTTAGTTCTTGTGGGCATAAAATATGTACAGGATCCTGAACAAAGCATGATCACATCAAAGATGCTGAGAGTACATAAAAGTGTTCCTATACCTTCTTTTTATGTCATGACACACCAAGAACAGTATAATTAAGTATCGATATTTAATAAAAAAAATAAAGAAAAAAAAATAGGCTATCAGCGGGAATCGAACCCGGGTCGCTGCGTTAGTAGTTAAGTGCCCGCAACGAAAGACTAACGTGGCATTGCTGAAGGGAATTGTAATGAAAATTACTTTTAATACTATTGGTATCGTAAACTATCCCAAGTAAAGTCACCATCGGACTGGAGGTTACATTCGGGAAAAGCTTCAGGGTTACATTCGGGAATTTGTTTTACGAGTGTAACCTTCAAAAGGATACCATCGATAATTTTTTTTCCGAATGTAAATTCGAAAAAGAAATATTAGGAAAAATAAAACAGTATACTTTGAAAAAAAGGTATATCAATCTATCGAGCGCTATGCTCTATGTTAGAATCTACTTAATCAAGTTATTCAAGGAATCTAGTTAGTTCTTGTGTGCATAAAATATGTACAGGATCCTGAACAAAGCATGAGCACATCAAAGATGCTGAGAGTACATAAAAGTGTTCCTATACCTTCTTTTTATGTCATGACACACCAAGAACAGTATAATTAAGTATCGATATTTAATAAAAAAAAATAAAGAAAAAAAAAATAGGCTATCAGCGGGAATCAAACCCGGGTGGCTGCGTTAGTAGTCAAGTGCCAGCAACGAAAGACTAACGTGGCATTGCTGAAAGGAATTGTAATGAAAATTACTTTTAATACTATTGGTATCGTAAACTATCCCAAGCAAAGTCACCATCGGACTGGAGGTTACATTCGGGAAAAGCATTAGGGTTACATTCGGGAATTTGTTTTACGAGTGTAACCTCCAAAAGGTTACAATCGATAATTTTTTTTCCGAATGTAAATTCCCAAAAGTAACATTAGGAAAAATAAAACAGAAAACTCGGAAAAAAAGGTATATCAATCTATCGAGCGCTATGCTCTATGTTAGAATCTACTTAATCAAGTTATCCAAGGAATCTAGTTAGTTCTTGTGGGCATAAAATATGTACAGGATCCTGAACAAAGCATGATCACATCAAAGATGCTGAAAGTACATAAAAGTGTTCCTATACCTTCTTTTTATGTCATGACACACCAAGAACAGTATAATTAAGTATCGATATTTAATAAAAAAAATAAAGAAAAAAAAATAGGCTATCAGCGGGAATCGAACCCGGGTCGCTGCGTTAGTAGTCAAGTGCCCGCAACGAAAGACTAACGTGGCATTGCTGAAGGGAATTGTAATGAAAATTACTTTTAATACTATTGGTATCGTAAACCATCCCAAGCAAAGTCACCATCGGACTGGAGGTTACATTCGGGAAAAGCTTCAGGGTTACATTCGGGAATTTGTTTTACGAGTGTAACCTCCAAAAGGTTACAATCGATAATTTTTTTTCCGAATGTAAATTCCAAAAAGTAACATTAGGAAAAAATAAAACAGTATACTCGGAAAAAAAGGTATATCAATCTATCGAGTGCTATGCTCTATGTTAGAATCTACTTAATCAAGTTATCCAAGGAATCTAGTTAGTTCTTGTGTGCATAAAATATGTGCAGGATCCTGAACAAAGCATGAGCACATCAAAGATGCTGAGAGTACATAAAAGTGTTCCTATACCTTCTTTTTATGTCATGACACACCAAGAACAGTATAATTAAGTATCGATTTAAAAAAAAAAATAAAAAATAGGCTATCAGCGGGAATCAAACCCGGGTGGCTGCGTTAGTAGTCAAGTGCCAGAAACGAAAGACTAACGTGGCATTGCTGAAGGGAATTGTAATGAAAATTACTTTTAATACTATTGGTATCGTAAACTATCCCAAGCAAAGTCACCATCGGACTGGAGGTTACATTCGGGAAAAGCTTCAGGGTTACATTCGGGAATTTGTTTTACGAGTGTAACCTCCAAAAGGTTACAATCGATAATTTTTTTTCCGAATGTAAATTCCAAAAAGTAACATTAGGAAAAAATAAAACAGTATACTCGGAAAAAAAGGTATATCAATCTATCGAGTGCTATGCTCTATGTTAGAATCTACTTAATCAAGTTATCCAAGGAATCTAGTTAGTTCTTGTGTGCATAAAATATGTGCAGGATCCTGAACAAAGCATGAGAACATCAAAGATGCTGAGAGTACATAAAAGTGTTCCTATACCTTCTTTTTATGTCATGACACACCAAGAACAGTATAATTAAGTATCGATTTAAAAAAAAAAAATAAAAATAGGCTATCAGCGGGAAACGAACCCGGGTCGCTGCGTTAGTAGTCAATTGCCCGCAACGAAAGACTAACGTGGCATTGCTGAAGGGAATTGTAATGAAAATTACTTTTAATACTATTGGTATCGTAAACTATCCCAAGTAAAGTCACCATCGGACTGGAGTTTACATTCGGGAAAAGCTTCAGGGTTACATTCGGGAATTTGTTTTACGAGTGTAACCTCCAAAAGGATACCATCGATAATTTTTTTTCCGAATGTAAATTCAAAAAAGAAATATTAGGAAAAATAAAACAGTATACTCTGAAAAAAAGGTATATCAATCTATCGAGCGCTATGCTCTATGTTAGAATCTACTTAATCAAGTTATTCAAGGAATCTAGTTAGTTCTTGTGTGCATAAAATATGTACAGGATCCTGAACAAAGCATGAGCACATCAAAGATGCTGAGAGTACATAAAAGTGTTCCTATACCTTCTTTTTATGTCATGACGCACCAAGAACAGTATAATTAAGTATCAATATTTAATAAAAAAAAATAAAGAAAAAAAAATAGGCTATCAGCGGGAATCAAACCCGTGTGGCTGCGTTAGTAGTCAAGTGCCTGCAACGAAAGACTAACGTGGCATTGCTGAAGGGAATTGTAATGAAAATTACTTTTAATACTATTGGTATCGTAAACTATCCCAAGCAAAGTCACCATCGGACTGGAGGTTACATTCGGGAAAAGCTTCAGGGTTACATTCGGGAATTTGTTTTACGAGTGTAACCTCCAAAAGGTTACAATCGATAATTTTTTTTTCCGAATGTAAATTCCAAAAAGTAACATTAGGAAAAAATAAAACAGTATACTCGGAAAAAAAGGTATATCAATCTATCGAGTGCTATGCTCTATGTTAGAATCTACTTAATCAAGTTATCCAAGGAATCTAGTTAGTTCTTGTGTGCATAAAATATGTGCAGGATCCTGAACAAAGCATGAGCACATCAAAGATGCTGAGAGTACATAAAAGTGTTCCTATACCTTATTTTTATGTCATGACACACCAAGAACAGTATAATTAAGTATCGATTTAAAAAAAAAATAAATAAAAAATAGGCTATCAGCGGTAATCGAACCCGGGTCGCTGCGTTAGTAGTCAAGTGCCCGCAACGAAAGACTAACGTGGCATTGCTGAAGGGAATTGTAATTAAAATTACTTTTAATACTATTGGTATCGTAAACTATCCCAAGTAAAGTCACCATCGGACTGGAGGTTACATTCGGGAAAAGCTTCAGGGTTACATTCGGGAATTTGTTTTACGAGTGTAACCTCCAAAAGGATACCATCGATAATTTTTTTTCCGAATGTAAATTCAAAAAAGAAATATTAGGAAAAATAAAACAGTATACTCTGAAAAAAAGGTATATCAATCTATCGAGCGCTATGCTCTATGTTAGAATCTACTTAATCAAGTTATTCAAGGAATCTAGTTAGTTCTTGTGTGCATAAAATATGTACAGGATCCTGAACAAAGCATGAGCACATCAAAGATGCTGAGAGTACATAAAAGTGTTCCTATACCTTCTTTTTATGTCATGACACACCAAGAACAGTATAATTAAGTATCGACATTTAATAAAAAAAAATAAAGAAAAAAAAAATAGGCTATCAGCGGGAATCAAACCCGGGTGGCTGCGTTAGTAGTCAAGTGCCAGCAACGAAAGACTAACGTGGCATTGCTGAAGGGAATTGTAATGAAAATTACTTTTAATACTATTGGTATCGTAAACTATCCCAAGCAAAGTCACCATCGGACTGGAGGTTACATTCGGGAAAAGCTTCAGGGTTACATTCGGGAATTTGTTTTACGAGTGTAACCTCCAAAAGGTTACAATCGATAATTTTTTTTCCGAATGTAAATTCCCAAAAGTAACATTAGGAAAAATAAAACAGAAAACTCGGAAAAAAAGGTATATCAATCTATCGAGCGCTATGCTCTATGTTAGAATCTACTTAATCAAGTTATCCAAGGAATCTAGTTAGTTCTTGTGGGCATAAAATATGTACAGGATCCTGAACAAAGCATGATCACATCAAAGATGCTGAGAGTACATAAAAGTGTTCCTATACCTTCTTTTTATGTCATGACACACCAAGAACAGTATAATTAAGTATCGATATTTAATAAAAAAAATAAAGAAAAAAAAATAGGCTATCAGCGGGAATCGAACCCGGGTCGCTGCGTTAGTAGTTAAGTGCCCGCAACGAAAGACTAACGTGGCATTGCTGAAGGGAATTGTAATGAAAATTACTTTTAATACTATTGGTATCGTAAACTATCCCAAGTAAAGTCACCATCGGACTGGAGGTTACATTCGGGAAAAGCTTCAGGGTTACATTCGGGAATTTGTTTTACGAGTGTAACCTCCAAAAGGATACCATCGATAATTTTTTTTCCGAATGTAAATTCAAAAAATAAATATTAGGAAAAATAAAACAGTATACTTTGAAAAAAAGGTATATCAATCTATCGAGCGCTATGCTCTATGTTAGAATCTACTTAATCAAGTTATTCAAGGAATCTAGTTAGTTCTTGTGTGCATAAAATATGTACAGGATCCTGAACAAAGCATGAGCACATCAAAGATGCTGAGAGTACATAAAAGTGTTCCTATACCTTCTTTTTATGTCATGACACACCAAGAACAGTATAATTAAGTATCGATATTTAATAAAAAAAAATAAAGAAAAAAAAAATAGGCTATCAGCGGGAATCAAACCCGGGTGGCTGCGTTAGTAGTCAAGTGCCAGCAACGAAAGACTAACGTGGCATTGCTGAAGGGAATTGTAATGAAAATTACTTTTAATACTATTGGTATCGTAAACTATCCCAAGCAAAGTCACCATCGGACTGGAGGTTACATTCGGGAAAAGCTTCAGGGTTACATTCGGGAATTTTTTTTACGAGTGTAACCTCCAAAAGGTTACAATCGATAATTTTTTTTCCGAATGTAAATTCCCAAAAGTAACATTAGGAAAAATAAAACAGAAAACTCGGAAAAAAAGGTATATCAATCTATCGAGCGCTATGCTCTATGTTAGAATCTACTTAATCAAGTTATCCAAGGAATCTAGTTAGTTCTTGTGGGCATAAAATATGTACAGGATCCTGAACAAAGCATGATCACATCAAAGATGCTGAAAGTACATAAAAGTGTTCCTATACCTTCTTTTTATGTCATGACACACCAAGAACAGTATAATTAAGTATCGATATTTAATAAAAAAAAATAAAGAAAAAAAAATAGGCTATCAGCGGGAATCGAACCCGGGTCGCTGCGTTAGTAGTCAAGTGCCTGCAACGAAAGACTAACGTGGCATTGCTGAAGGGAATTGTAATGAAAATTACTTTTAATACTATTGGTATCGTAAACTATCCCAAGCAAAGTCACCATCGGACTGGAGGTTACATTCGGGAAAAGCTTCAGGGTTACATTCGGGAATTTTTTTTACGAGTGTAACCTCCAAAAGGTTACAATCGATAATTTTTTTTCCGAATGTAAATTCCCAAAAGTAACATTAGGAAAAATAAAACAGAAAACTCGGAAAAAAAGGTATATCAATCTATCGAGCGCTATGCTCTATGTTAGAATCTACTTAATCAAGTTATCCAAGGAATCTAGTTAGTTCTTGTGGGCATAAAATATGTACAGGATCCTGAACAAAGCATGATCACATCAAAGATGCTGAAAGTACATAAAAGTGTTCCTATACCTTCTTTTTATGTCATGACACACCAAGAACAGTATAATTAAGTATCGATATTTAATAAAAAAAATAAAGAAAAAAAAATAGGCTATCAGCGGGAATCGAACCCGGGTCGCTGCGTTAGTAGTCAAGTGCCCGCAACGAAAGACTAACGTGGCATTGCTGAAGGGAATTGTAATGAAAATTACTTTTAATACTATTGGTATCGTAAACCATCCCAAGCAAAGTCACCATCGGACTGGAGGTTACATTCGGGAAAAGCTTCAGGGTTACATTCGGGAATTTGTTTTACGAGTGTAACCTCCAAAAGGTTACAATCGATAATTTTTTTTCCGAATGTAAATTCCAAAAAGTAACATTAGGAAAAAATAAAACAGTATACTCGGAAAAAAAGGTATATCAATCTATCGAGTGCTATGCTCTATGTTAGAATCTACTTAATCAAGTTATCCAAGGAATCTAGTTAGTTCTTGTGTGCATAAAATATGTGCAGGATCCTGAACAAAGCATGAGCACATCAAAGATGCTGAGAGTACATAAAAGTGTTCCTATACCTTCTTTTTATGTCATGACACACCAAGAACAGTATAATTAAGTATCGATTTAAAAAAAAATAAAATAAAAAATAGGCTATCAGCGGGAATCGAACCCGGGTCGCTGCGTTAGTAGTCAAGTGCCCGCAACGAAAGACTAACGTGGCATTGCTGAAGGGAATTGTAATGAAAATTACTTTTAATACTATTGGTATCGTAAACTATCCCAAGTAAAGTCACCATCGGACTGGAGGTTACATTCGGGAAAAGCTTCAGGGTTACATTCGGGATTTTGTTTTACGAGTGTAACCTCCAAAAGGATACCATCGATAATTTTTTTTCCGAATGTAAATTCAAAAAAGAAATATTAGGAAAAATAAAACAGTATACTCTGAAAAAAAGGTATATCAATCTATCGAGCGCTATGCTCTATGTTAGAATCTACTTAATCAAGTTATTCAAGGAATCTAGTTAGTTTTTGTGTGCATAAAATATGTACAGGATCCTGAACAAAGCATGAGCACATCAAAGATGCTGAGAGTACATAAAAGTGTTCCTATACCTTCTTTTTATGTCATGACACACCAAGAACAGTATAATTAAGTATCGATATTTAATAAAAAAAAATAAAGAAAAAAAAAATAGGCTATCAGCGGGAATCAAACACGGGTGGCTGCGTTAGTAGTCAAGTGCCAGCAACGAAAGACTAACGTGGCATTGCTGAAGGGAATTGTAATGAAAATTACTTTTAATACTATTGGTATCGTAAACTATCCCAAGCAAAGTCACCATCGGACTGGAGGTTACATTCGGGAAAAGCTTAAGGGTTACATTCGGGAATTTGTTTTACGAGTGTAACCTCCAAAAGGTTACAATCGTTAATTTTTTTTTCCAAATGTAAATTCCAAAAAGTAACATTTGGAAAAATAAAACAGAAAACACGGAAAAAAAGGTATATCAATCTATCAAGCGCTATGCTCTATGTTAGAATCTACTTAATCAAGTTATCCAAGGAATCTAGTTAGTTCTTGTGGGCATAAAATATGTACAGGATCCTGAACAAAGCATGATCACATCAAAGATGCTGAGAGTACATAAAAGTGTTCCTATACCTTCTTTTTATGTCATGACACACCAAGAACAGTATAATTAAGTATCGATATTTAATAAAAAAAATAAAGAAAAAAAAATAGGCTATCAGCGGGAATCGAACCCGGGTCGCTGCGTTAGTAGTTAAGTGCCCGCAACGAAAGACTAACGTGGCATTGCTGAAGGGAATTGTAATGAAAATTACTTTTAATACTATTGGTATCGTAAACTATCCCAAGTAAAGTCACCATCGGACTGGAGGTTACATTCGGGAAAAGCTTCAGGGTTACATTCGGGAATTTGTTTTACGAGTGTAACCTCCAAAAGGATACCATCGATAATTTTTTTTCCGAATGTAAATTCAAAAAAGAAATATTAGGAAAAATAAAACAGTATACTTTGAAAAAAAGGTATATCAATCTATCGAGCGCTATGCTCTATGTTAGAATCTACTTAATCAAGTTATTCAAGGAATCTAGTTAGTTCTTGTGTGCATAAAATATGTACAGGATCCTGAACAAAGCATGAGCACATCAAAGATGCTGAGAGTACATAAAAGTGTTCCTATACCTTCTTTTTATGTCATGACACACCAAGAACAGTATAATTAAGTATCGATATTTAATAAAAAAAAATAAAGAAAAAAAAATAGGCTATCAGCGGGAATCAAACCCGGGTGGCTGCGTTAGTAGTCAAGTGCCAGCAACGAAAGACTAACGTGGCATTGCTGAAGGGAATTGTAATGAAAATTACTTTTAATACTATTGGTATCGTAAACTATCCCAAGCAAAGTCACCATCGGACTGGAGGTTACATTCGGGAAAAGCTTCAGGGTTACATTCGGGAATTTTTTTTACGAGTGTAACCTCCAAAAGGTTACAATCGATAATTTTTTTTCCGAATGTAAATTCCCAAAAGTAACATTAGGAAAAATAAAACAGAAAACTCGGAAAAAAAGGTATATCAATCTATCGAGCGCTATGCTCTATGTTAGAATCTACTTAATCAAGTTATCCAAGGAATCTAGTTAGTTCTTGTGGGCATAAAATATGTACAGGATCCTGAACAAAGCATGATCACATCAAAGATGCTGAAAGTACATAAAAGTGTTCCTATACCTTCTTTTTATGTCATGACACACCAAGAACAGTATAATTAAGTATCGATATTTAATAAAAAAAAATAAAGAAAAAAAAATAGGCTATCAGCGGGAATCGAACCCGGGTCGCTGCGTTAGTAGTCAAGTGCCTGCAACGAAAGACTAACGTGGCATTGCTGAAGGGAATTGTAATGAAAATTACTTTTAATACTATTGGTATCGTAAACTATCCCAAGCAAAGTCACCATCGGACTGGAGGTTACATTCGGGAAAAGCTTCAGGGTTACATTCGGGAATTTTTTTTACGAGTGTAACCTCCAAAAGGTTACAATCGATAATTTTTTTTCCGAATGTAAATTCCCAAAAGTAACATTAGGAAAAATAAAACAGAAAACTCGGAAAAAAAGGTATATCAATCTATCGAGCGCTATGCTCTATGTTAGAATCTACTTAATCAAGTTATCCAAGGAATCTAGTTAGTTCTTGTGGGCATAAAATATGTACAGGATCCTGAACAAAGCATGATCACATCAAAGATGCTGAAAGTACATAAAAGTGTTCCTATACCTTCTTTTTATGTCATGACACACCAAGAACAGTATAATTAAGTATCGATATTTAATAAAAAAAATAAAGAAAAAAAAATAGGCTATCAGCGGGAATCGAACCTGGGTCGCTGCGTTAGTAGTCAAGTGCCCGCAACGAAAGACTAACGTGGCATTGCTGAAGGGAATTGTAATGAAAATTACTTTTAATACTATTGGTATCGTAAACCATCCCAAGCAAAGTCACCATCGGACTGGAGGTTACATTCGGGAAAAGCTTCAGGGTTACATTCGGGAATTTGTTTTACGAGTGTAACCTCCAAAAGGTTACAATCGATAATTTTTTTTCCGAATGTAAATTCCAAAAAGTAACATTAGGAAAAAATAAAACAGTATACTCGGAAAAAAAGGTATATCAATCTATCGAGTGCTATGCTCTATGTTAGAATCTACTTAATCAAGTTATCCAAGGAATCTAGTTAGTTCTTGTGTGCATAAAATATGTGCAGGATCCTGAACAAAGCATGAGCACATCAAAGATGCTGAGAGTACATAAAAGTGTTCCTATACCTTCTTTTTATGTCATGACACACCAAGAACAGTATAATTAAGTATCGATTTAAAAAAAAAAAAAATAAAAAATAGGCTATCAGCGGGAATCGAACCCGGGTCGCTGCGTTAGTAGTCAAGTGCCCGCAACGAAAGACTAACGTGGCATTGCTGAAGGGAATTGTAATGAAAATTACTTTTAATACTATTGGTATCGTAAACTATCCCAAGTAAAGTCACCATCGGACTGGAGGTTACATTCGGGAAAAGCTTCAGGGTTACATTCGGGATTTTGTTTTACGAGTGTAACCTCCAAAAGGATACCATCGATAATTTTTTTTCCGAATGTAAATTCAAAAAAGAAATATTAGGAAAAATAAAACAGTATACTCTGAAAAAAAGGTATATCAATCTATCGAGCGCTATGCTCTATGTTAGAATCTACTTAATCAAGTTATTCAAGGAATCTAGTTAGTTTTTGTGTGCATAAAATATGTACAGGATCCTGAACAAAGCATGAGCACATCAAAGATGCTGAGAGTACATAAAAGTGTTCCTATACCTTCTTTTTATGTCATGACACACCAAGAACAGTATAATTAAGTATCGATATTTAATAAAAAAAAATAAAGAAAAAAAAAATAGGCTATCAGCGGGAATCAAACCCGGGTGGCTGCGTTAGTAGTCAAGTGCCAGCAACGAAAGACTAACGTGGCATTGCTGAAGGGAATTGTAATGAAAATTACTTTTAATACTATTGGTATCGTAAACTATCCCAAGCAAAGTCACCATCGGACTGGAGGTTACATTCGGGAAAAGCTTAAGGGTTACATTCGGGAATTTGTTTTACGAGTGTAACCTCCAAAAGGTTACAATCGTTAATTTTTTTTTCCAAATGTAAATTCCAAAAAGTAACATTTGGAAAAATAAAACAGAAAACACGGAAAAAAAGGTATATCAATCTATCAAGCGCTATGCTCTATGTTAGAATCTACTTAATCAAGTTATCCAAGGAATCTAGTTAGTTCTTGTGGGCATAAAATATGTACAGGATCCTGAACAAAGCATGATCACATCAAAGATGCTGAGAGTACATAAAAGTGTTCCTATACCTTCTTTTTATGTCATGACACACCAAGAACAGTATAATTAAGTATCGATATTTAATAAAAAAAATAAAGAAAAAAAAATAGGCTATCAGCGGGAATCGAACCCGGGTGGCTGCGTTAGTAGTCAAGTGCCAGCAACGAAAGACTAACGTGGCATTGCTGAAGGGAATTGTAATGAAAATTACTTTTAATACTATTGGTATCGTAAACTATCCCAAGCAAAGTCACCATCGGACTGGAGGTTACATTCGGGAAAAGCTTCAGGTTTACATTCGGGAATTTGTTTTACGAGTGTAACCTCCAAAAGGTTACAATCGATAATTTTTTTTCCGAATGTAAATTCCAAAAAGTAACATTAGGAAAAAATAAAACAGTATACTCGGAAAAAAAGGTATATCAATCTATCGAGTGCTATGCTCTATGTTAGAATCTACTTAATCAAGTTATCCAAGGAATCTAGTTAGTTCTTGTGTGCATAAAATATGTGCAGGATCCTGAACAAAGCATGAGCACATCAAAGATGCTGAGAGTACATAAAAGTGTTCCTATACCTTCTTTTTATGTCATGACACACCAAGAACAGTATAATTAAGTATCGATTTAAAAAAAAAAAAAATAAAAAATAGGCTATCAGCGGGAATCGAACCCGGGTCGCTGCGTTAGTAGTCAAGTGCCCGCAACGAAAGACTAACGTGGCATTGCTGAAGGGAATTGTAATGAAAATTACTTTTAATACTATTGGTATCGTAAACTATCCCAAGTAAAGTCACCATCGGACTGGAGGTTACATTCGGGAAAAGCTTCAGGGTTACATTCGGGATTTTGTTTTACGAGTGTAACCTCCAAAAGGATACCATCGATAATTTTTTTTCCGAATGTAAATTCAAAAAAGAAATATTAGGAAAAATAAAACAGTATACTCTGAAAAAAAGGTATATCAATCTATCGAGCGCTATGCTCTATGTTAGAATCTACTTAATCAAGTTATTCAAGGAATCTAGTTAGTTTTTGTGTGCATAAAATATGTACAGGATCCTGAACAAAGCATGAGCACATCAAAGATGCTGAGAGTACATAAAAGTGTTCCTATACCTTCTTTTTATGTCATGACACACCAAGAACAGTATAATTAAGTATCGATATTTAATAAAAAAAAATAAAGAAAAAAAAAATAGGCTATCAGCGGGAATCAAACCCGGGTGGCTGCGTTAGTAGTCAAGTGCCAGCAACGAAAGACTAACGTGGCATTGCTGAAGGGAATTGTAATGAAAATTACTTTTAATACTATTGGTATCGTAAACTATCCCAAGCAAAGTCACCATCGGACTGGAGGTTACATTCGGGAAAAGCTTAAGGGTTACATTCGGGAATTTGTTTTACGAGTGTAACCTCCAAAAGGTTACAATCGTTAATTTTTTTTTCCAAATGTAAATTCCAAAAAGTAACATTTGGAAAAATAAAACAGAAAACACGGAAAAAAAGGTATATCAATCTATCAAGCGCTATGCTCTATGTTAGAATCTACTTAATCAAGTTATCCAAGGAATCTAGTTAGTTCTTGTGGGCATAAAATATGTACAGGATCCTGAACAAAGCATGATCACATCAAAGATGCTGAGAGTACATAAAAGTGTTCCTATACCTTCTTTTTATGTCATGACACACCAAGAACAGTATAATTAAGTATCGATATTTAATAAAAAAAATAAAGAAAAAAAAATAGGCTATCAGCGGGAATCGAACCCGGGTGGCTGCGTTAGTAGTCAAGTGCCAGCAACGAAAGACTAACGTGGCATTGCTGAAGGGAATTGTAATGAAAATTACTTTTAATACTATTGGTATCGTAAACTATCCCAAGCAAAGTCACCATCGGACTGGAGGTTACATTCGGGAAAAGCTTCAGGTTTACATTCGGGAATTTGTTTTACGAGTGTAACCTCCAAAAGGTTACAATCGATAATTTTTTTTCCGAATGTAAATTCCAAAAAGTAACATTAGGAAAAATAAAACAGAAAACTCGGAAAAAAAGGTATATCAATCTATCGAGCGCTATGCTCTATGTTAGAATCTACTTAATCAAGTTATCCAAGGAATCTAGTTAGTTCTTGTGGGCATAAAATATGTACAGGATCCTGAACAAAGCATGATCACATCAAAGATGCTGAGAGTACATAAAAGTGTTCCTATACCTTCTTTTTATGTCATGACACACCAAGAACAGTATAATTAAGTATCGATATTTAATAAAAAAAAAAATAAGAAAAAAAAATAGGCTATCAGCGGGAATCGAACCCGGGTCGCTGCGTTAGTAGTCAAGTGCCAGCAACGAAAGACTAACGTGGCTTTGCTGAAGGGAATTGTAATGAAAATTACTTTTAATACTATTGGTATCGTAAACTATCCCAAGCGAAGTCACCATCGGACTGGAGGTTACATTCGGGAAAAGCTTCAGGGTTACATTCGGGAATTTGTTTTACGAGTGTAACCTCCAAAAGGTTACAATCGATAATTTTTTTTTCCGAATGTAAATTCCAAAAAGTAACATTAGGAAAAAATAAAACAGTATACTCGGAAAAAAAGGTATATCAATCTATCGAGTGCTATGCTCTATGTTAGAATCTACTTAATCAAGTTATCCAAGGAATCTAGTTAGTTCTTGTGTGCATAAAATATGTGCAGGATCCTGAACAAAGCATGAGCACATCAAAGATGCTAAGAGTACATAAAAGTGTTCCTATACCTTCTTTTTATGTCATGACACACCAAGAACAGTATAATTAAGTATCGATATTTAATAAAAAAAATAAAGAAAAAAAAATAGGCTTTCAGCGGGAATCGAACCCGGGTGGCTGCGTTAGTAGTCACGTGCCCGCAACGAAAGACTAACGTGGCATTGCTGAAGGGAATTGTAATGAAAATTACTTTTAATACTATTGGTATCGTAAACTATCCCAAGTAAAGTCACCATCGGACTGGAGGTTACATTCGGGAAAAGCTTCAGGGTTACATTCGGGAATTTGTTTTACGAGTGTAACCTCCAAAAGGTTACCATCGATCATTTTTTTTCCGAATGTAAATTCAAAAAAGAAATATTAGGAAAAATAAAACAGTATACTCTGACAAAAAGGTATATCAATCTATCGAGCGCTATGCTCTATGTTAGAATCTACTTAATCAAGTTATTCAAGGAATCTAGTTAGTTCTTGTGTGCATAAAATATGTACAGGATCCTGAACAAAGCATGAGCACATCAAAGATGCTGAGAGTACATAAAAATGTCCCTATACCTTCTTTTTATGTCATGACACACCAAGAACAGTATAATTAAGTATCGATATTTAAAAAAAAGTAAAATAAAGTAAAAAAATAGGCTATCAGCGGGAATCGAACCCGGGTCGCTGCGTTAGTAGTCAAGTGCCCGCAGCGAAAGACTAACGTGGTATTGATGAAGGGAATTGTAATAAAAATTACTTTTAATACTATTTGTATCGTAAACTATCCCAAGCAAAGTCACCATCGGACTGGAGGTTACATTCGGGAAAAGCTTCAGGGTTACATTCGGGAATTTGTTTTACGAGTGTAACCTCCAAAAGGTTATTTTTTTCCGAATGTAAATTCCAAAAAGTAACATTAGGAATAATAAAACAGTATACTCGGAAAAAAAGGTATATCAATCTATCGAGCGCTATGCTCTATGTTAGAATCTACTTAATCAAGTTATCCAAGGAATCTAGTTAGTTCTTGTGTGCATAAAATATGTACAGGATCCTGAACAAAGCATGAGCACATCAAAGATGCTGAGAGTACATAAAAATGTCCCTATACCTTCTTTTTATGTCATGACACACCAAGAACAGTATAATTTAGTATCGATATTTAAAAAAAAAAAATAAAGAAAAAAAAATAGGCTATCAGCGGGAATCGAACACGGGTCGCTGCGTTAGTAGTCAAGTGCCCGCAACGAAAGACTAACGTGGCATTGCTGAAGGGATTTGTAATGAAAATTACTTTTAATACTATTGGTATCGTAAACTATCCCAAGTAAAGTCACCATCGGACTGGAGGTTACATTCGGGAAAAGCTTCAGGGTTACATTCGGGAATTTGTTTTACGAGTGTAACCTCCAAAAGGTTACAATCGATAATTTTTTTTTCCGAATGTAAATTCCAAAAAGTAATATTAGGAAAAATAAAACAGTATACTCTGAAAAAAAGGTATATCAATCTATCGAGCGCTATGCTCTATGTTAGAATCTACTTAATCAAGTTATCCAAGGAATCTAGTTAGTTCTTGTGTGCATAAAATATGTACAGGATCCTGAACAAAGCATGAGCACATCAAAGATGCTGAGAGTACATAAAAATGTCCCTATACCTTCTTTTTATGTCATGACACACCAAGAACAGTATAATTTAGAATCGATAATTAAAAAAAATAAATAAAGAAAAAAAATAGGCTATCAGCGGGAATCGAACACGGGTCGCTGCGTTAGTAGTCAAGTGCCCGCAACAAAAGACTAACGTGGCATTGATGAAGGGAATTGTAATGAAAATTACTTTTAATACTATTGGTATAGTAAACTATCCCAAGCAAAGTCACCATCGGACTGGAGGTTACATTCGGGAAAAGCTTCAGGGTTACATTCGGGAATTTGTTTTACGAGTGTAACCTCCAAAAGGTTACAATCGATAATTTTTTTTCCGAATGTAAATTCCAAAAAGTAACATTAGGAATAATAAAACAGTATACTCGGAAAAAAAGGTATATCAATCTATCGAGCGCTATGCTCTATGTTAGAATCTACTTAATCAAGTTATCCAAGGAATCTAGTTAGTTCTTGTGTGCATAAAATATGTACAGGATCCTGAACTAAGCATGAGCACATCAAAGATGCTGAGAGTACATAAAAATGTCCCTATACCTTCTTTTTATGTCATGACACACCAAGAACAGTATATTTAAATATCGATATTTAAAAAAAAAATAAAAAAAATAGGCTATCAGCGGGAATCGAACCCGGGTCGCTGCGTTAGTTGTCAAGTGCCCGCAACGAAAGACTAACGTTGCATTGCTGAAGGGAATTGTAATGTAAATTACTTTTAATACTATTGGTATCGTAAACTATCCCAAGCAAAGTCACCATCGGACTGGAAGTTACATTCGGGAAAAGCTTCAGGGTTACATTCGGGAATTTGTTTTACGAGTGCAACCTCCAAAAGGTTACAATCGATAATTTTTTTTCCGAATGTAAATTCCAAAAAGTAACATTTGGAAAAATAAAACAGTATACTCGGAAAAAAAGGCATATCAATCTATCGAGCGCTATGCTCTATGTTAGAATCTACTTAATCAAGTTATCCAAGAAATCTAGTTAGTTCTTGTGTGCATAAAATATGTACAGGATCCTGAACAAAGCATGAGCACATCAAAGATGCTGAGAGTACATAAAAATGTCCCTATACCTTCTTTTTATGTCATGACACACCAAGAACAGTATAATTAAATATCGATATTTAAAAAAAAAAATAAAAAAAAATAGGCTATCAGCGGGAATCGAACCCACGTCGCTGCGTTAGTAGTCAAGTGCCCGCAACGAAAGACTAACGTGGCATTGCTGAAGGGAATTGTAATGAAAATTACTTTTAATACTATTGGTATCGTAAACTATCCCAATCAAAGTCACCATCGGACTGGAGATTACATTCGGGAAAAGCTTCAGGGTTACATCCGGGAATTTGTTTTACGAGTGTAACCTCCAAAAGGTTACAATCGATATTTTTTTTTTTCCGAATGTAAATTCCAAAAAGTAATATTAGAAAAAATAAAACAGTATACTCTGAAAAAAAGGTATATCAATCTATCGAGCGCTATGCTCTATGTTAGAATCTACTTAATCAAGTTATCCAAGGAATCTAGTTAGTTCTTGTGTGCATAAAATATGTCAAGGATCCTGAACAAAGCATGAGCACATCAAAGATGCTGAGAGTACATAAAAATGTCCCTATACCTTCTTTTTATGTCATGACACACCAAGAACAACATAGTTAAGTATCGGAATTTAAAAAAAAAAAAAGTTAAAAAAAAAAAAAGGCCATCAGCGGGAATCGAACCCGGGTAGGTGCGTTAGTAGTCAAGTGCCCGCAACGAAAGACTAACGTGGCATTGCTAAAGGGAATTGTAATGAAAATTATTTTTATTACTATTGGTATCGTAAACTATCCCATGCAAAGTCACCATCGGACTGGAGGTTACATTCGGGAAAAGCTTCAGGGTTACATTCGGGAATTTGTTTTACGAGTGTAACCTCCAAACGGTTACAATCGATAATTTTTTTTCCGAATGTAAATTCCAAAAAAGTAACATTAGGAAAAATAAAACAGTATACTCGGAAAAAAAGGTATATCAATCTATCGAGCGCTATGCTCTATGTTAGAATCTACTTAATCAAGTTATCCAAGGAATCTAGTTAGTTCTTGTGTGCATATAATATGTACAGGATCCTGAACAAAGCATGAGCACATCAAAGATGCTGAGAGTACATAAAAATGTCCCTATACTTTCTTTTTATGTCATGACACACCAAGAACAGTATAATAAAGTATCGATATTTAAAAAAAAATAATAATAATAATAAAAAAAATAGGCTATCAGCGGGAATCGAACCCACGTCGCTGCGTTAGTAGTCAAGTGCCCGCAACGAAAGACTAACGTGGCATTGCTGAAGGGAATTGTAATGAAAATTACTTTTAATACTATTGGTATCGTAAACTATCCCAATCAAAGTCATCATCGGACTGGAGGTTACATTCGGGAAAAGCTTCAGGGTTACATCCGGGAATTTGTTTTACGATGGTAACCTCCGAAAGGTTACAATCGATAATTTTTTTTCCGAATGTAAATTCCAAAAAGTAATATTAGGAAAAATAAAACAGTATACTCTGAAAAAAGGTATATCAATCTATCGAGCGCTATGCTCTATGTTAGAATCTACCTAATCAAGTTATCCAAGGAATCTAGTTAGTTCTTGTGTGCATAAAATATGTACAGGATCCTGAACAAAGCATGAGCACATCAAAGATGCTGAGAGTACATAAAAATGTCCCTATACCTTCTTTTTATGTCATGACACACCAAGAACAGTATAGTTAAGTATCGGTATTTAAAAAAAAAAAAAAAAAAAATAGGCTATCAGCGGGAATCGAACCCGGGTCGCTGCTTTAGTAATCAAGTGCCCGCAACGAAAGACTAACGTTGCATTGCTGAAGGGAATTTTAATGTAAATTACTTTTAATACTATTGGTATCGTAAACTATCCAAAGCAAAGTCACCATCGGACTGGAGGTTACATTCGGGAAAAGCTTCAGGGTTACATTCGGGAATTTGTTTTACGAGTGTAACCTCCGAAAGGTTATTTTTTTTCCGAATGTAAATTCCAAAAAGTAACATTAGGAATAATAAAACAGTATACTCGGAAAAAAAGGTATATCAATCTATCGAGCGCTATGCTCTATGTTAGAATCTACTTAATCAAGTTATCCAAGGAATCTAGTTAGTTCTTGTGTGCATAAAATATGTACAGGATCCTGAACAAAGCATGAGCACATCAAAGATGCTGAGAGTACATAAAAATGTCCCTATACCTTCTTTTTATGTCATGACACACAAAGAACAGTACAATTAAATATCGATATTTAAAAAAATAATAAAGAAAAAAAAATAGGCTATCAGCGGGAATCGAACCCGGGTCACTGCGTTAGTAGTCAAGTGCCCGCAACGAAAGACTAACGTGGCATTGCTGAAGGGAATTGTAATGAAAATTACTTTTAATACTATTGGTATCGTAAACTATCCCAAGTAAAGTCACCATCGGACTGGAGGTTACATTCGGGAAAAGCTTCAGGGTTACATTCGGGAATTTGTTTTACGAGTGTAACCTCCAAAAGGTTACAATCGATAATTTTTTTTTCCGAATGTAAATTCCAAAAAGTAATATTAGGAAAAATAAAACAGTATACTCTGAAAAAAAGGTATATCAATCTATCGAGCGCTATGCTCTATGATAGAATCTACTTAATCAAGTTATCCAAGGAATCTAGTTAGTTCTTGTGTGCATAAAATATGTACAGGATCCTGAACAAAGCATGAGCACATCAAAGATGCTGAGAGTACATAAAAATGTCCCTATACCTTCTTTTTATGTCATGACACACCAAGAACAGTATAATTAAGTATCGATTTAAAAAAAAAAAAAAAGAAAAAAAATAGGCTATCAGCGGGAATCGAACCCGGGTCGCTGCGTTAGTAGTCAAGTGCCCGCAACGAAAGACTAACGTGGCATTGCTGAAGGGAATTGTAATGAAAATTACTTTTAATACTATTGGTATCGTAAACTATCCCAAGTAAAGTCACCATCGGACTGGAGGTTACATTCGGGAAAAGCTTCAGGGTTACATTCGGGAATTTGTTTTACGAGTGTAACCTCCAAAAGGTTACCATCGATAATTTTTTTTCCGAATGTAAATTCAAAAAAGAAATATTAGGAAAAATAAAACAGTATACTCTGAAAAAAAGGTATATCAATCTATCGAGCGCTATGCTCTATGTTAGAATCTACTTAATCAAGTTATTCAAGGAATCTAGTTAGTTCTTGTGTGCATAAAATATGTACAGGATCCTGAACAAAGCATGAGCACATCAAAGATGCTGAGAGTACATAAAAATGTCCCTATACCTTCTTTTTATGTCATGACACACCAAGAACAGTATAATTAAGTATCGATATTTTAAAAAAAGTAAAATAAAGTAAAAAAATAGGCTATCAGCGGGAATCGAACCCGGGTCACTGCGTTAGTAGTCAAGTGCCCGCAACGAAAGACTAACGTGGTATTGATGAAGGGAATTGTAATGAAAATTACTTTTAATACTATTGGTATCGTAAACTATCCCAAGCAAAGTCACCATCGGACTGGAGGTTACATTCGGGAAAAGCTTCAGGGTTACATTCGGGAATTTGTTTTACGAGTGTAACCTCCAAAAGGTTATTTTTTTTCCGAATGTAAATTCCAAAAAGTAACATTAGGAATAATAAAACAGTATACTCGGAAAAAAAGGTATATCAATCTATCGAGCGCTATGCTCTATGTTAGAATCTACTTAATCAAGTTATCCAAGAAATCTAGTTAGTTCTTGTGTGCATAAAATATGTACAGGATCCTGAACAAAGCATGAGCACATCAAAGATGCTGAGAGTACATAAAAATGTCCCTATACCTTCTTTTTATGTCATGACACACCAAGAACAGTATAATTAAATATCGATATTTAAAAAAATAAATAAATAAAAAATAGGCTATCAGCGGGAATCGAACCCGGGTCGCTGCGTTAGTAGTCAAGTGCCCGCAACGAAAGACTAACGTGGCATTGCTGAAGGGAATTGTAATGAAAATTACTTTTAATACTATTGGTATCGTAAACTATCCCAAGTAAAGTCACCATCGGACTGGAGGTTACATTCGGGAAAAGCTTCAGGGTTACATTCGGGAATTTGTTTTACGAGTGTAACCTCCAAAAGGTTACCATCGATAATTTTTTTTCCGAATGTAAATTCAAAAAAGAAATATTAGGAAAAATAAAACAGTATACTCTGAAAAAAAGGTATATCAATCTATCGAGCGCTATGCTCTATGTTAGAATCTACTTAATCAAGTTATTCAAGGAATCTAGTTAGTTCTTGTGTGCATAAAATATGTACAGGATCCTGAACAAAGCATGAGCACATCAAAGATGCTGAGAGTACATAAAAATGTCCCTATACCTTCTTTTTATGTCATGACACACCAAGAACAGTATAATTAAGTATCGATATTTTAAAAAAAGTAAAATAAAGTAAAAAAATAGGCTATCAGCGGGAATCGAACCCGGGTCGCTGCGTTAGTAGTCAAGTGCCCGCAACGAAAGACTAACGTGGTATTGATGAAGGGAATTGTAATGAAAATTACTTTTAATACTATTGGTATCGTAAACTATCCCAAGCAAAGTCACCATCGGACTGGAGGTTACATTCGGGAAAAGCTTCAGGGTTACATTCGGGAATTTGTTTTACGAGTGTAACCTCCAAAAGGTTATTTTTTTTCCGAATGTAAATTCCAAAAAGTAACATTAGGAATAATAAAACAGTATACTCGGAAAAAAAGGTATATCAATCTATCGAGCGCTATGCTCTATGTTAGAATCTACTTAATCAAGTTATCCAAGAAATCTAGTTAGTTCTTGTGTGCATAAAATATGTACAGGATCCTGAACAAAGCATGAGCACATCAAAGATGCTGAGAGTACATAAAAATGTCCCTATACCTTCTTTTTATGTCATGACACACCAAGAACAGTATAATTAAATATCGATATTTAAAAAAAAAAATAAATAAAAAATAGGCTATCAGCGGGAATCGAACCCGGGTCGCTGCGTTAGTAGTCAAGTGCCCGCAACGAAAGACTAACGTGGCATTGCTGAAGGGAATTGTAATGAAAATTACTTTTAATACTATTGGTATCGTAAACTATCCCAAGTAAAGTCACCATCGGACTGGAGGTTACATTCGGGAAAAGCTTCAGGGTTACATTCGGGAATTTGTTTTACGAGTGTAACCTCCAAAAGGTTACCATCGATAATTTTTTTTCCGAATGTAAATTCAAAAAAGAAATATTAGGAAAAATAAAACAGTATACTCTGAAAAAAAGGTATATCAATCTATCGAGCGCTATGCTCTATGTTAGAATCTACTTAATCAAGTTATTCAAGGAATCTAGTTAGTTCTTGTGTGCATAAAATATGTACAGGATCCTGAACAAAGCATGAGCACATCAAAGATGCTGAGAGTACATAAAAATGTCCCTATACCTTCTTTTTATGTCATGACACACCAAGAACAGTATAATTAAGTATCGATATTTTAAAAAAAAATAAAATAAAGTAAAAAAATAGGCTATCAGCGGGAATCGAACCCGGGTCGCTGCGTTAGTAGTCAAGTGCCCGCAACGAAAGACTAACGTGGTATTGATGAAGGGAATTGTAATGAAAATTACTTTTAATACTATTGGTATCGTAAACTATCCCAAGCAAAGTCACCATCGGACTGGAGGTTACATTCGGGAAAAGCTTCAGGGTTACATTCGGGAATTTGTTTTACGAGTGTAACCTCCAAAAGGTTATTTTTTTTCCGAATGTAAATTCCAAAAAGTAACATTAGGAATAATAAAACAGTATACTCGGAAAAAAAGGTATATCAATCTATCGAGCGCTATGCTCTATGTTAGAATCTACTTAATCAAGTTATCCAAGGAATCTAGTTAGTTCTTGTGTGCATAAAATATGTACAGGATCCTGAACTAAGCATGAGCACATCAAAGATGCTGAGAGTATATAAAAATGTCCCTATACCTTCTTTTTATGTCATGACACACCAAGAACAGTATAATTAAATATCGATATTAAAAAAAAAAATAAAAAAAAAATAGGCTATCAGCGGGAATCGAACCCGGGTCCCTGCGTTAGTAGTCAAGTGCCCGCAACGAAAGACTAACGTTGCATTGCTGAAGGGAATTGTAATGTAAATTACTTTTAATACTATTGGTATCGTAAACTATCCCAAGCAAAGTCACCATCGGACTGGAGGTTACATTCGGGAAAAGCTTCAGGGTTACATTCGGGAATTGGTTTTACGAGTGCAACCTTCAAAAGGTTACAATCGATAATTTTTTTTCCGAATGTAAATTCCAAAAAGTAACATTTGGAAAAATAAAACAGTATACTCGGAAAAAAAGGCATATCAATCTATCGAGCGCTATGCTCTATGTTAGAATCTACTTAATCAAGTTATCCAAGAAATCTAGTTAGTTCTTGTGTGCATAAAATATGTACAGGATCCTGAACAAAGCATGAGCACATCAAAGATGCTGAGAGTACATAAAAATGTCCCTATACCTTCTTTTTATGTCATGACACACCAAGAACAGTATAATTAAATATCGATATTTAAAAAAAAAATAAAAAAAAAATAGGCTATCAGCGGGAATCGAACCCACGTCGCTGCGTTAGTAGTCAAGTGCCCGCAACGAAAGACTAACGTGGCATTGCTGAAGGGAATTGTAATGAAAATTACTTTTAATACTATTGGTATCGTAAACTATCCCAATCAAAGTCACCATCGGACTGGAGATTACATTCGGGAAAAGCTTCAGGGTTACATCCGGGAATTTGTTTTACGAGTGTAACCTCCAAAAGGTTACAATCGATAATTTTTTTTTCCGAATGTAAATTCCAAAAAGTAATATTAGGAAAAATAAAACAGTATACTCTGAAAAAAAGGTATATCAATCTATCGAGCGCTATGCTCTATGTTAAAATCTACTTAATCAAGTTATCCAACGAATCTAGTTAGTTCTTGTGTGCATAAAATTTGTCAAGGATCCTGAACAAAGCATGAGCACATCAAAGATGCTGAGAGTACATAAAAATGTCCCTATACCTTCTTTTTATGTCATGACACACCAAGAACAGTATAGTTAAGTATCGGTATTAAAAAAAAAAATAAAGAAAAAAAATAGGCTATCAGCGGGAATCGAACCAGGGTCGCAGCGTTAGTACTCAAGTGCCCGCAACGAAAGACTAACGTTGCATTGCTGAAGGGAAATGTAATGTAAATTACTTTTAATACTATTGGTATCGTAAACTATCCCAAGCAAAGTCACCATCGGACTGGAGGTTACATTCGGGAAAAGCTTCAGGGTTACATTCGGGAATTTGTTTTACGAGTGTAACCTCCAAAAGGTTATTTTTTTTCCGAATGTAAATTTCAAAAAATTAACATTAGGAATAATAAAACAGTATACTCGGAAAAAAAGGTATATCAATCTATCGAGCGCTATGCTCTATGTTAGAATCTACTTAATCAAGTTATCCAAGGAATCTAGCTAGTTCTTGTGT
Source organism: Nematostella vectensis (assembly GCF_932526225.1). Lineage (NCBI taxonomy): Eukaryota > Metazoa > Cnidaria > Anthozoa > Actiniaria > Edwardsiidae > Nematostella > Nematostella vectensis. The sequence continues at coordinate 16,888,511 of NC_064041.1, read as the reverse complement.
GCATAAAATATGTCAAGGATCCTGAACAAAGCATGAGCACATCAAAGATGCTGAGAGTACATAAAAATGTCCCTATACCTTCTTTTTATGTCATGACACACCAAGAACAGTATAATTAAATATCGATATTTAAAAAATAAAATAAAAAAAAAATAGGCTATCAGCGGGAATCGAACCCACGTCGCTGCGTTAGTAGTCAAGTGCCCGCAACGAAAGACTAACGTGGCATTGCTGAAGGGAATTGTAATGAAAATTACTTTTAATACTATTGGTATCGTAAACTATCCCAATCAAAGTCACCATCGGACTGGAGGTTACATTCGGGAAAAGCTTCAGGGTTACATCCGGGAATTTGTTTTACGATGGTAACCTCCGAAAGGTTACAATCGATAATTTTTTTCCGAATGTAAATTCCAAAAAGTAATATTAGGAAAAATAAAACAGTATACTCTGAAAAAAAGGTATATCAATCTATCGAGCGCTATGCTCTATGTTAGAATCTACTTAATAAAGTTATCCAAGGAATCTAGTTAGTTCTTGTGTGCATAAAATATGTCAAGGATCCTGAACAAAGCATGAGCACATCAAAGATGCTGAGAGTACATAAAAATGTCCCTATACCTTCTTTTTATGTCATGACACACCAAGAACAGTATAGTTAAGTATCGGTATTTAAAAAAAAAATAAAGAAAAAAAAATAGGCTATCAGCGGGAATCGAACCCGGGTCGCTGCGTTAGTAGTCAAATACCCGCAACGAAAGACTAACGTTGCATTGCTGAAGGGAATTGTAATGTAAATTACTTTTAATACTATTGGTATCGTAAACTATCCCAAGCAAAGTCACCATCGGACTGGAGGTTACATTCGGGAAAAGCTTCAGGGTTACATCCGGGAATTTGTTTTACGAGTGTAACCTCCAAAAGGTTACAATCGATAATTTTTTTTTCCGAATGTAAATTCCAAAAAGTAATATTAGGAAAAATAAAACAGTATACTCTGAAAAAAAGGTATATCAATCTATCGAGCGCTATGCTCTATGTTAAAATCTACTTAATCAAGTTATCCAAGGAATCTAGTTAGTTCTTGTGTGCATAAAATTTGTCAAGGATCCTGAACAAAGCATGAGCACATCAAAGATGCTGAGAGTACATAAAAATGTCCCTATACCTTCTTTTTATGTCATGACACACCAAGAACAGTATAGTTAAGTATCGGTATTAAAAAAAAAAATAAAGAAAAAAAATAGGCTATCAGCGGGAATCGAACCAGGGTCGCAGCGTTAGTACTCAAGTGCCCGCAACGAAAGACTAACGTTGCATTGCTGAAGGGAAATGTAATGTAAATTACTTTTAATACTATTGGTATCGTAAACTATCCCAAGCAAAGTCACCATCGGACTGGAGGTTACATTCGGGAAAAGCTTCAGGGTTACATTCGGGAATTTGTTTTACGAGTGTAACCTCCAAAAGGTTATTTTTTTTCCGAATGTAAATTTCAAAAAATTAACATTAGGAATAATAAAACAGTATACTCGGAAAAAAGGTATATCAATCTATCGAGCGCTATGCTCTATGTTAGAATCTACTTAATCAAGTTATCTAAGGAATCTAGCTAGTTCTTGTGTGCATAAAATATGTCAAGGATCCTGAACAAAGCATGAGCACATCAAAGATGCTGAGAGTACATAAAAATGTCCCTATACCTTCTTTTTATGTCATGACACACCAAGAACAGTATAATTAAATATCGATATTTAAAAAATAAAATAAAAAAAATAGGCTATCAGCGGGAATCGAACCCACGTCGCTGCGTTAGTAGTCAAGTGCCCGCAACGAAAGACTAACGTGGCATTGCTGAAGGGAATTGTAATGAAAATTACTTTTAATACTATTGGTATCGTAAACTATCCCAATCAAAGTCACCATCGGACTGGAGGTTACATTCGGGAAAAGCTTCAGGGTTACATCCGGGAATTTGTTTTACGATGGTAACCTCCGAAAGGTTACAATCGATAATTTTTTTCCGAATGTAAATTCCAAAAAGTAATATTAGGAAAAATAAAACAGTATACTCTGAAAAAAAGGTATATCAATATATCGAGCGCTATGCTCTATGTTAGAATCTACTTAATAAAGTTATCCAAGGAATCTAGTTAGTTCTTGTGTGCATAAAATATGTCAAGGATCCTGAACAAAGCATGAGCACATCAAAGATGCTGAGAGTACATAAAAATGTCCCTATACCTTCTTTTTATGTCATGACACACCAAGAACAGTATAGTTAAGTATCGGTATTTAAAAAAAAAATAAAGAAAAAAAATAGGCTATCAGCGGGAATCGAACCCGGGTCGCTGCGTTAGTAGTCAAATGCCCGCAACGAAAGACTAACGTTGCATTGCTGAAGGGAATTGTAATGTAAATTACTTTTAATACTATTGGTATCGTAAACTATCCCAAGCAAAGTCACCATCGGACTGGAGGTTACATTCGGGAAAAGCTTCAGGGTTACATTCGGGAATTTGTTTTACGAGTGCAACCTCCAAAAGGTTACAATCGATAATTTTTTTTCCGAATGTAAATTCCAAAAAGTAACATTTGGAAAAATAAAACAGTATACTCGGAAAAAAAGGCATATCAATCTATCGAGCGCTATGCTCTATGTTAGAATCTACTTAATCAAGTTATCCAAGAAATCTAGTTAGTTCTTGTGTGCATAAAATATGTACAGGATCCTGAACAAAGCATGAGCACATCAAAGATGCTGAGAGTACATAAAAATGTCCCTATACCTTCTTTTTATGTCATGACACACCAAGAACAGTATAATTAAATATCGATATTTAAAAAAAAAATAAAAACAAAAAAGGCTATCAGCGGGAATCGAACCCACGTCGCTGCGTTAGTAGTCAAGTGCCCGCAACGAAAGACTAACGTGGCATTGCTGAAGGGAATTGTAATGAAAATTACTTTTAATACTATTGGTATCGTAAACTATCCCAATCAAAGTCACCATCGGACTGGAGGTTACATTCGGGAAAAGCTTCAGGGTTACATCCGGGAATTTGTTTTACTAGTGTAACCTCCAAAAGGTTACAATCGATAATTTTTTTTTCCGAATGTAAATTCCAAAAAGTAATATTAGGAAAAATAAAACAGTATACTCTGAAAAAAAGGTATATCAATCTCTCGAGCGCTATGCTCTATGTTAGAATCTACTTAATCAAGTTATCCAAGGAATCTAGTTAGTTCTTGTGTGCATAAAATATGTCAAGGATCCTGAACAAAGCATGAGCACATCAAAGATGCTGAGAGTACATAAAAATGTCCCTATACCTTCTTTTTATGTCATGACACACCAAGAACAGTATAATTTAGTATCGATATTTAAAAAAAAAAAATAAAGAAAAAAAAATAGGCTATCAGCGGGAATCGAACACGGGTCGCTGCGTTAGTAGTCAAGTGCCCGCAACGAAAGACTAACGTGGCATTGCTGAAGGGATTTGTAATGAAAATTACTTTTAATACTATTGGTATCGTAAACTATCCCAAGTAAAGTCACCATCGGACTGGAGGTTACATTCGGGAAAAGCTTCAGGGTTACATTCGGGAATTTGTTTTACGAGTGTAACCTCCAAAAGGTTACAATCGATAATTTTTTTTCCGAATGTAAATTCCAAAAAGTAATATTAGGAAAAATAAAACAGTATACTCTGAAAAAAAGGTATATCAATCTATCGAGCGCTATGCTCTATGTTAGAATCTACTTAATCAAGTTATCCAAGGAATCTAGTTAGTTCTTGTGTGCATAAAATATGTACAGGATCCTGAACAAAGCATGAGCACATCAAAGATGCTGAGAGTACATAAAAATGTCCCTATACCTTCTTTTTATGTCATGACACACCAAGAACAGTATAATTTAGTATCGATATTTAAAAAAAAAAAATAAAGAAAAAAAAATAGGCTATCAGCGGGAATCGAACACGGGTCGCTGCGTTAGTAGTCAAGTGCCCGCAACGAAAGACTAACGTGGCATTGATGAAGGGAATTGTAATGAAAATTACTTTTAATACTATTGGTATCGTAAACTATCCCAAGCAAAGTCACCATCGGACTGGAGGTTACATTCGGGAAAAGCTTCAGGGTTACATTCGGGAATTTGTTTTACGAGTGTAACCTCCAAAAGGTTACAATCGATAATTTTTTTTCCGAATGTAAATTCCAAAAAGTAACATTAGGAATAATAAAACAGTATACTCGGAAAAAAAGGTATATCAATCTATCGAGCGCTATGCTCTATGTTAGAATCTACTTAATCAAGTTATCCAAGGAATCTAGTTAGTTCTTGTGTGCATAAAATATGTACAGGATCCTGAACTAAGCATGAGCACATCAAAGATGCTGAGAGTATATAAAAATGTCCCTATACCTTCTTTTTATGTCATGACACACCAAGAACAGTATAATTAAATATCGATATTTAAAAAAAAAATAAAAAAAAAAAATAGGCTATCAGCGGGAATCGAACCCGGGTCGCTGCGTTAGTTGTCAAGTGCCCGCAACGAAAGACTAACGTTGCATTGCTGAAGGGAATTGTAATGTAAATTACTTTTAATACTATTGGTATCGTAAACTATCCCAATCAAAGTCACCATCGGACTGGAGGTTACATTCGGGAAAAGCTTCAGGGTTACATCCGGGAATGTGTTTTACGATGGTAACCTCCGAAAGGTTACAATCGATAATTTTTTTTCCGAATGTAAATTCCAAAAAGTAATATTAGGAAAAATAAAACAGTATACTCTGAAAAAAGGTATATCAATCTATCGAGCGCTATGCTCTATGTTAGAATCTACCTAATCAAGTTATCCAAGGAATCTAGTTAGTTCTTGTGTGCATAAAATATGTACAGGATCCTGAACAAAGCATGAGCACATCAAAGATGCTGAGAGTACATAAAAATGTCCCTATACCTTCTTTTTATGTCATGACACACCAAGAACAGTATAGTTAAGTATCGGTATTTAAAAAAAAAAAAAAAAAAATAGGCTATCAGCGGGAATCGAACCCGGGTCGCTGCGTTAGTAGTCAAGTGCCCGCAACGAAAGACTAACGTTGCATTGCTGAAGGGAATTGTAATGTAAATTACTTTTAATACTATTGGTATCGTAAACTATCCCAAGCAAAGTCACCATCGGACTGGAGGTTACATTCGGGAAAAGCTTCAGGGTTACAATCGGGAATTTGTTTTACGAGTGCAACCTCCAAAAGGTTACAATCGATAATTTTTTTTCCGAATGTAAATTCGAAAAAGTAACATTAGGAAAAATAAAACAGAAAACACAGAAAAAAAGGTATATCAATCTATCGAGCGCTATGCTCTATGTTAGAATCTACTTAATCAAGTTATCCAAGGAATCTAGTTAGTTCTTGTGTGCATAAAATATGTACAGGATCCTGAACAAAGCATGAGCACATCAAAGATGCTGAGAGTACATAAAAATGTCCCTATACCTTCTTTTTATGTCATGACACACCAAGAACAGTATAATTAAATATCGATATTTAAAAAAAAAAAATAAAAAAAAAAATAGGCTATCAGCGGGAATCGAACCCACGTCGCTGCGTTAGTAGTCAAGTGCCCGCAACGAAAGACTAACGTGGCATTGCTGAAGGGAATTGTAATGAAAATTACTTTTAATACTATTGGTATCGTAAACTATCCCAATCAAAGTCACCATCGGACTGGAGGTTACAATCGGGAAAAGCTTCAGGGTTACATTCGGGAATTTGTTTTACGAGTGTAACTTCCAAAAGGTTACAATCGATAATTTTTTCCGAATGTAAATTCCAAAAAGTAACATTAGGAAAAATTAAACAGTATACTCGGAAAAAAAGGTATATCAATCTTTCGAGCGCTATGCTCTATGTTAGAATCTACTTAATCAAGTTATCCAAGGAATCTAGTTAGTTCTTGTGTGCATAAAATATGTACAGGATCCTGAACAAAGCATGAGCACATCAAAGATGCTGAGAGTACATAAAAATGTCCCTATACCTTCTTTTTATGTCATGACACACCAAGAACAGTATAATTAAGTATCGATATTTAAAAAAAAAAAATAAAGAAAAAAAATAGGCTATCACCGGGAATCGGACCCGGGTCGCTGCGTTAGTAGTCAAGTGCCCGCAACGAAAGACTAACGTGGCATTGCTGAAGGGAATTGTAATGAAAATTACTTTTAATACTATTGGTATCGTAAACTATCCCAAGCAAAGTCACCATCGGACTAGAGCTTACATTCGGAAAAAGCTTCAGGGTTACATTCGGGAATTTGTTTTACGAGTGTAACTTCCAAAAGGTTACAATCGATAATTTTTTCCGAATGTAAATTCCAAAAAGTAACATTAGGAAAAATTAAACAGTATACTCGGAAAAAAAGGTATATCAATCTTTCGAGCGCTATGCTCTATGTTAGAATCTACTTAATCAAGTTATCCAAGAAATCTAGTTAGTTCTTGTGTGCATAAAATATGTACAGGATCCTGAACAAAGCATGAGCACATCAAAGATGCTGAGAGTACATAAAAATGTCCCTATACCTTCTTTTTATGTCATGACACACCAAGAACAGTATAATTAAATATCGATATTTAAAAAAAAAATAAAAACAAAAAAGGCTATCAGCGGGAATCGAACCCACGTCGCTGCGTTAGTAGTCAAGTGCCCGCAACGAAAGACTAACGTGGCATTGCTGAAGGGAATTGTAATGAAAATTACTTTTAATACTATTGGTATCGTAAACTATCCCAATCAAAGTCACCATCGGACTGGAGGTTACATTCGGGAAAAGCTTCAGGGTTACATCCGGGAATTTGTTTTACTAGTGTAACCTCCAAAAGGTTACAATCGATAATTTTTTTTTCCGAATGTAAATTCCAAAAAGTAATATTAGGAAAAATAAAACAGTATACTCTGAAAAAAAGGTATATCAATCTCTCGAGCGCTATGCTCTATGTTAGAATCTACTTAATCAAGTTATCCAAGGAATCTAGTTAGTTCTTGTGTGCATAAAATATGTCAAGGATCCTGAACAAAGCATGAGCACATCAAAGATGCTGAGAGTACATAAAAATGTCCCTATACCTTCTTTTTATGTCATGACACACCAAGAACAGTATAATTTAGTATCGATATTTAAAAAAAAAAAATAAAGAAAAAAAAATAGGCTATCAGCGGGAATCGAACACGGGTCGCTGCGTTAGTAGTCAAGTGCCCGCAACGAAAGACTAACGTGGCATTGCTGAAGGGATTTGTAATGAAAATTACTTTTAATACTATTGGTATCGTAAACTATCCCAAGTAAAGTCACCATCGGACTGGAGGTTACATTCGGGAAAAGCTTCAGGGTTACATTCGGGAATTTGTTTTACGAGTGTAACCTCCAAAAGGTTACAATCGATAATTTTTTTTTCCGAATGTAAATTCCAAAAAGTAATATTAGGAAAAATAAAACAGTATACTCTGAAAAAAAGGTATATCAATCTATCGAGCGCTATGCTCTATGTTAGAATCTACTTAATCAAGTTATCCAAGGAATCTAGTTAGTTCTTGTGTGCATAAAATATGTACAGGATCCTGAACAAAGCATGAGCACATCAAAGATGCTGAGAGTACATAAAAATGTCCCTATACCTTCTTTTTATGTCATGACACACCAAGAACAGTATAATTTAGTATCGATATTTAAAAAAAAAAAATAAAGAAAAAAAAATAGGCTATCAGCGGGAATCGAACACGGGTCGCTGCGTTAGTAGTCAAGTGCCCGCAACGAAAGACTAACGTGGCATTGATGAAGGGAATTGTAATGAAAATTACTTTTAATACTATTGGTATCGTAAACTATCCCAAGCAAAGTCACCATCGGACTGGAGGTTACATTCGGGAAAAGCTTCAGGGTTACATTCGGGAATTTGTTTTACGAGTGTAACCTCCAAAAGGTTACAATCGATAATTTTTTTTCCGAATGTAAATTCCAAAAAGTAACATTAGGAATAATAAAACAGTATACTCGGAAAAAAAGGTATATCAATCTATCGAGCGCTATGCTCTATGTTAGAATCTACTTAATCAAGTTATCCAAGGAATCTAGTTAGTTCTTGTGTGCATAAAATATGTACAGGATCCTGAACTAAGCATGAGCACATCAAAGATGCTGAGAGTATATAAAAATGTCCCTATACCTTCTTTTTATGTCATGACACACCAAGAACAGTATAATTAAATATCGATATTTAAAAAAAAAATAAAAAAAAATAGGCTATCAGCGGGAATCGAACCCGGGTCGCTGCGTTAGTTGTCAAGTGCCCGCAACGAAAGACTAACGTTGCATTGCTGAAGGGAATTGTAATGTAAATTACTTTTAATACTATTGGTATCGTAAACTATCCCAATCAAAGTCACCATCGGACTGGAGGTTACATTCGGGAAAAGCTTCAGGGTTACATCCGGGAATTTGTTTTACGATGGTAACCTCCGAAAGGTTACAATCGATAATTTTTTTTCCGAATGTAAATTCCAAAAAGTAATATCAGGAAAAATAAAACAGTATACTCTGAAAAAAGGTATATCAATCTATCGAGCGCTATGCTCTATGTTAGAATCTACCTAATCAAGTTATCCAAGGAATCTAGTTAGTTCTTGTGTGCATAAAATATGTACAGGATCCTGAACAAAGCATGAGCACATCAAAGATGCTGAGAGTACATAAAAATGTCCCTATACCTTCTTTTTATGTCATGACACACCAAGAACAGTATAATTAAATATCGATATTTAAAAAAAAAATAAAAACAAAAAAGGCTATCAGCGGGAATCGAACCCACGTCGCTGCGTTAGTAGTCAAGTGCCCGCAACGAAAGACTAACGTGGCATTGCTGAAGGGAATTGTAATGAAAATTACTTTTAATACTATTGGTATCGTAAACTATCCCAATCAAAGTCACCATCGGACTGGAGGTTACATTCGGGAAAAGCTTCAGGGTTACATCCGGGAATTTGTTTTACTAGTGTAACCTCCAAAAGGTTACAATCGATAATTTTTTTTTCCGAATGTAAATTCCAAAAAGTAATATTAGGAAAAATAAAACAGTATACTCTGAAAAAAAGGTATATCAATCTCTCGAGCGCTATGCTCTATGTTAGAATCTACTTAATCAAGTTATCCAAGGAATCTAGTTAGTTCTTGTGTGCATAAAATATGTCAAGGATCCTGAACAAAGCATGAGCACATCAAAGATGCTGAGAGTACATAAAAATGTCCCTATACCTTCTTTTTATGTCATGACACACCAAGAACAGTATAATTTAGTATCGATATTTAAAAAAAAAAAATAAAGAAAAAAAAATAGGCTATCAGCGGGAATCGAACACGGGTCGCTGCGTTAGTAGTCAAGTGCCCGCAACGAAAGACTAACGTGGCATTGCTGAAGGGATTTGTAATGAAAATTACTTTTAATACTATTGGTATCGTAAACTATCCCAAGTAAAGTCACCATCGGACTGGAGGTTACATTCGGGAAAAGCTTCAGGGTTACATTCGGGAATTTGTTTTACGAGTGTAACCTCCAAAAGGTTACAATCGATATTTTTTTTTTCCGAATGTAAATTCCAAAAAGTAATATTAGGAAAAATAAAACAGTATACTCTGAAAAAAAGGTATATCAATCTATCGAGCGCTATGCTCTATGTTAGAATCTACTTAATCAAGTTATCCAAGGAATCTAGTTAGTTCTTGTGTGCATAAAATATGTACAGGATCCTGAACAAAGCATGAGCACATCAAAGATGCTGAGAGTACATAAAAATGTCCCTATACCTTCTTTTTATGTCATGACACACCAAGAACAGTATAATTTAGTATCGATATTTAAAAAAAAAAAATAAAGAAAAAAAAATAGGCTATCAGCGGGAATCGAACACGGGTCGCTGCGTTAGTAGTCAAGTGCCCGCAACGAAAGACTAACGTGGCATTGATGAAGGGAATTGTAATGAAAATTACTTTTAATACTATTGGTATCGTAAACTATCCCAAGCAAAGTCACCATCGGACTGGAGGTTACATTCGGGAAAAGCTTCAGGGTTACATTCGGGAATTTGTTTTACGAGTGTAACCTCCAAAAGGTTACAATCGATAATTTTTTTTCCGAATGTAAATTCCAAAAAGTAACATTAGGAATAATAAAACAGTATACTCGGAAAAAAAGGTATATCAATCTATCGAGCGCTATGCTCTATGTTAGAATCTACTTAATCAAGTTATCCAAGGAATCTAGTTAGTTCTTGTGTGCATAAAATATGTACAGGATCCTGAACTAAGCATGAGCACATCAAAGATGCTGAGAGTATATAAAAATGTCCCTATACCTTCTTTTTATGTCATGACACACCAAGAACAGTATAATTAAATATCGATATTTAAAAAAAAAATAAAAAAAATAGGCTATCAGCGGGAATCGAACCCGGGTCGCTGCGTTAGTTGTCAAGTGCCCGCAACGAAAGACTAACGTTGCATTGCTGAAGGGAATTGTAATGTAAATTACTTTTAATACTATTGGTATCGTAAACTATCCCAATCAAAGTCACCATCGGACTGGAGGTTACATTCGGGAAAAGCTTCAGGGTTACATCCGGGAATTTGTTTTACGATGGTAACCTCCGAAAGGTTACAATCGATAATTTTTTTTCCGAATGTAAATTCCAAAAAGTAATATCAGGAAAAATAAAACAGTATACTCTGAAAAAAGGTATATCAATCTATCGAGCGCTATGCTCTATGTTAGAATCTACCTAATCAAGTTATCCAAGGAATCTAGTTAGTTCTTGTGTGCATAAAATATGTACAGGATCCTGAACAAAGCATGAGCACATCAAAGATGCTGAGAGTACATAAAAATGTCCCTATACCTTCTTTTTATGTCATGACACACCAAGAACAGTATAGTTAAGTATCGGTATTTAAAAAAAAAAAAAAAAAAATAGGCTATCAGCGGGAATCGAACCCGGGTCGCTGCGTTAGTAGTCAAGTGCCCGCAACGAAAGACTAACGTTGCATTGCTGAAGGGAATTGTAATGTAAATTACTTTTAATACTATTGGTATCGTAAACTATCCCAAGCAAAGTCACCATCGGACTGGAGGTTACATTCGGGAAAAGCTTCAGGGTTACAATCGGGAATTTGTTTTACGAGTGCAACCTCCAAAAGGTTACAATCGATAATTTTTTTTTCCGAATGTAAATTCCAAAAAGTAACATTAGGAAAAATAAAACAGAAAACACAGAAAAAAAGGTATATCAATCTATCGAGCGCTATGCTCTATGTTAGAATCTACTTAATCAAGTTATCCAAGGAATCTAGTTAGTTCTTGTGTGCATAAAATATGTACAGGATCCTGAACAAAGCATGAGCACATCAAAGATGCTGAGAGTACATAAAAATGTCCCTATACCTTCTTTTTATGTCATGACACACCAAGAACAGTATAATTAAATATCGATATTTAAAAAAAAAAAATAAAGAAAAAAAAATAGGCTATCAGCGGGAATCGAACACGGGTCGCTGCGTTAGTAGTCAAGTGCCCGCAACGAAAGACTAACGTGGCATTGCTGAAGGGATTTGTAATGAAAATTACTTTTAATACTATTGGTATCGTAAACTATCCCAAGTAAAGTCACCATCGGACTGGAGGTTACATTCGGGAAAAGCTTCAGGGTTACATTCGGGAATTTGTTTTACGAGTGTAACCTCCAAAAGGTTACAATCGATAATTTTTTTTTCCGAATGTAAATTCCAAAAAGTAATATTAGGAAAAATAAAACAGTATACTCTGAAAAAAAGGTATATCAATCTATCGAGCGCTATGCTCTATGTTAGAATCTACTTAATCAAGTTATCCAAGGAATCTAGTTAGTTCTTGTGTGCATAAAATATGTACAGGATCCTGAACAAAGCATGAGCACATCAAAGATGCTGAGAGTACATAAAAATGTCCCTATACCTTCTTTTTATGTCATGACACACCAAGAACAGTATAATTTAGTATCGATATTTAAAAAAAAAAAATAAAGAAAAAAAAATAGGCTATCAGCGGGAATCGAACACGGGTCGCTGCGTTAGTAGTCAAGTGCCCGCAACGAAAGACTAACGTGGCATTGATGAAGGGAATTGTAATGAAAATTACTTTTAATACTATTGGTATCGTAAACTATCCCAAGCAAAGTCACCATCGGACTGGAGGTTACATTCGGGAAAAGCTTCAGGGTTACATTCGGGAATTTGTTTTACGAGTGTAACCTCCAAAAGGTTACAATCGATAATTTTTTTTCCGAATGTAAATTCCAAAAAGTAACATTAGGAATAATAAAACAGTATACTCGGAAAAAAAGGTATATCAATCTATCGAGCGCTATGCTCTATGTTAGAATCTACTTAATCAAGTTATCCAAGGAATCTAGTTAGTTCTTGTGTGCATAAAATATGTACAGGATCCTGAACTAAGCATGAGCACATCAAAGATGCTGAGAGTATATAAAAATGTCCCTATACCTTCTTTTTATGTCATGACACACCAAGAACAGTATAATTAAATATCGATATTTAAAAAAAAAATAAAAAAAATAGGCTATCAGCGGGAATCGAACCCGGGTCGCTGCGTTAGTTGTCAAGTGCCCGCAACGAAAGACTAACGTTGCATTGCTGAAGGGAATTGTAATGTAAATTACTTTTAATACTATTGGTATCGTAAACTATCCCAATCAAAGTCACCATCGGACTGGAGGTTACATTCGGGAAAAGCTTCAGGGTTACATCCGGGAATTTGTTTTACGATGGTAACCTCCGAAAGGTTACAATCGATAATTTTTTTTCCGAATGTAAATTCCAAAAAGTAATATTAGGAAAAATAAAACAGTATACTCTGAAAAAAGGTATATCAATCTGTCGAGCGCTATGCTCTATGTTAGAATCTACCTAATCAAGTTATCCAAGGAATCTAGTTAGTTCTTGTGTGCATAAAATATGTACAGGATCCTGAACAAAGCATGAGAACATCAAAGATGCTGAGAGTACATAAAAATGTCCCTATACCTTCTTTTTATGTCATGACACACCAAGAACAGTATAGTTAAGTATCGGTATTTAAAAAAAAAAAAAAAAAAATAGGCTATCAGCGGGAATCGAACCCGGGTCGCTGCGTTAGTAGTCAAGTGCCCGCAACGAAAGACTAACGTTGCATTGCTGAAGGGAATTGTAATGTAAATTACTTTTAATACTATTGGTATCGTAAACTATCCCAAGCAAAGTCACCATCGGACTGGAGGTTACATTCGGGAAAAGCTTCAGGGTTACAATCGGGAATTTGTTTTACGAGTGCAACCTCCAAAAGGTTACAATCGATAATTTTTTTTCCGAATGTAAATTCCAAAAAGTAACATTAGGAAAAATAAAACAGAAAACACAGAAAAAAAGGTATATCAATCTATCGAGCGCTATGCTCTATGTTAGAATCTACTTAATCAAGTTATCCAAGGAATCTAGTTAGTTCTTGTGTGCATAAAATATGTACAGGATCCTGAACAAAGCATGAGCACATCAAAGATGCTGAGAGTACATAAAAATGTCCCTATACCTTCTTTTTATGTCATGACACACCAAGAACAGTATAATTAAATATCGATATTTAAAAAAAAAAAAATAAAAAAAAAATAGGCTATCAGCGGGAATCGAACCCACGTCGCTGCGTTAGTAGTCAAGTGCCCGCAACGAAAGACTAACGTGGCATTGCTGAAGGGAATTGTAATGAAAATTACTTTTAATACTATTGGTATCGTAAACTATCCCAATCAAAGTCACCATCGGACTGGAGGTTACAATCGGGAAAAGCTTCAGGGTTACATTCGGGAATTTGTTTTACGAGTGTAACTTCCAAAAGGTTACAATCGATAATTTTTTCCGAATGTAAATTCCAAAAAGTAACATTAGGAAAAATTAAACAGTATACTCGGAAAAAAAGGTATATCAATCTTTCGAGCGCTATGCTCTATGTTAGAATCTACTTAATCAAGTTATCCAAGGAATCTAGTTAGTTCTTGTGTGCATAAAATATGTACAGGATCCTGAACAAAGCATGAGCACATCAAAGATGCTGAGAGTACATAAAAATGTCCCTATACCTTCTTTTTATGTCATGACACACCAAGAACAGTATAATTAAGTATCGATATTTAAAAAAAAAAAAATAAAGAAAAAAAATAGGCTATCACCGGGAATCGGACCCGGGTCGCTGCGTTAGTAGTCAAGTGCCCGCAACGAAAGACTAACGTGGCATTGCTGAAGGGAATTGTAATGAAAATTACTTTTAATACTATTGGTATCGTAAACTATCCCAAGCAAAGTCACCATCGGACTAGAGCTTACATTCGGAAAAAGCTTCAGGGTTACATTCGGGAATTTGTTTTACGAGTGTAACTTCCAAAAGGTTACAATCGATAATTTTTTCCGAATGTAAATTCCAAAAAGTAACATTAGGAAAAATTAAACAGTATACTCGGAAAAAAAGGTATATCAATCTTTCGAGCGCTATGCTCTATGTTAGAATCTACTTAATCAAGTTATCCAAGGAATCTAGTTAGTTCTTGTGTGCATAAAATATGTACAGGATCCTGAACAAAGCATGAGCACATCAAAGATGCTGAGAGTACATAAAAATGTCCCTATACCTTCTTTTTATGTCATGACACACCAAGAACAGTATAATTAAGTATCGATATTTAAAAAAAAAATAAAGAAAAAAAATAGGCTATCACCGGGAATCGGACCCGGGTCGCTGCGTTAGTAGTCAAGTGCCCGCAACGAAAGACTAACGTGGCATTGCTGAAGGGAATTGTAATGAAAATTACTTTTAATACTATTGGTATCGTAAACTATCCCAAGCAAAGTCACCATCGGACTGGAGGTTACATTCGGGAAAAGCTTCAGGGTTACATTCGGGAATTTGTTTTACGAGTGTAACCTCCAAAACGTTACAATCGATAATTTTTTTTTCGAATGTAAATTCCAAAAAGTAACATTAGGAAAAATAAAACAGTATACTCGGAAAAAAAGGTATATCAATCTATCGAGCGCTATGCTCTATGTTAGAATCTACTTAATCAAGTTATCCAAGGAATCTAGTTAGTTCTTGTGTGCATAAAATATGTACAGGATCCTGAACAAAGCATGAGCACATCAAAGATGCTGAGAGTACATAAAAATGTCCCTATACCTTCTTTTTATGTCATGACACACCAAGAACAGTATAATTAAGTATCGATATTTAAAAAAAAAAAATAATAAAGAAAAAAAATAGGCTATCACCGGGAATTGGACCCGGGTCGCTGCGTTAGTAGTCAAGTGCCCGCAACGAAAGACTAACGTGGCATTGCTGAAGGGAATTGTAATGAAAATTACTTTTAATACTATTGGTATCGTAAACTACCCCAAGCAAAGTCACCATCGGACTGGAGGTTACATTCGGGAAAAGCTTCAGGGTTACATTCGGGAATTTGTTTTACGAGTGTAAATTCCAAAAGGTTACAATCGATAATTTTTTCCGAATGTAAATTCCAAAAAGTAACATTAGGAAAAATTAAACAGTATACTCGGAAAAAAAGGTATATCAATCTTTCGAGCGCTATGCTCTATGTTAGAATCTACTTAATCAAGTTATCCAAGGAATCTAGTTAGTTCTTGTGTGCATAAAATATGTACAGGATCCTGAACAAAGCATGAGCACATCAAAGATGCTGAGAGTACATAAAAATGTCCCTATACCTTCTTTTTATGTCATGACACACCAAGAACAGTATAATTAAGTATCGATATTTAAAAAAAAAAAAATAAAGAAAAAAAATAGGCTATCACCGGGAATCGGACCCGGGTCGATACGTTAGTAGTCAAGTGCCCGCAACGAAAGACTAACGTGGCATTGCTGAAGGGAATTGTAATGAAAATTACTTTTAATACTATTGGTATCGTAAACTACCCCAAGCAAAGTCACCATCGGACTGGAGGTTACATTCGGGAAAAGCTTCAGGGTTACATTCGGGAATTTGTTTTACGAGTGTAACTTCCAAAAGGTTACAATCGATAATTTTTTCCGAATGTAAATTCCAAAAAGTAACATTAGGAAAAATAAAACAGTATACTCGGGAAAAAAGGTATATCAATCTTTCGAGCGCTATGCTCTATGTTAGAATCTACTTAATCAAGTTATCCAAGGAATCTAGTTAGTTCTTGTGTGCATAAAATATGTACAGGATCCTGAACAAAGCATGAGCACATCAAAGATGCTGAGAGTACATAAAAATGTCCCTATACCTTCTTTTTATGTCATGACACACCAAGAACAGTATTATTAAGTATCGATATTTAAAAAAAAAAATAAAGAAAAAAAATAGGCTACCACCGGGAATCGGACCCGGGTCGCTGCGTTAGTAGTCAAGTGCCCGCAACGAAAGACTAACGTGGGATTGCTGAAGGGAATTGTAATGAAAATTACTTTTAATACTATTGGGAACGTAAACTATCCCAAGCAAAGTCACCATCGGACTGGAGGTTACATTCGGGAAAAGCTTCAGGGTTACATTCGGGAATTTGTTTTACGAGTGTAACCTCCAAAACGTTACAATCGATAATTTTTTTTTCGAATGTAAATTCCAAAAAGTAACATTAGGAAAAATAAAACAGTATACTCGGAAAAAAAGGTATATCAATCTATCGAGCGCTATGCTCTATGTTAGAATCTACTTAATCAAGTTATCCAAGGAATCTAGTTAGTTCTTGTGTGCATAAAATATGTACAGGATCCTGAACAAAGCATGAGCACATCAAAGATGCTGAGAGTACATAAAAATGTCCCTATACCTTCTTTTTATGTCATGACACACCAAGAACAGTATAATTAAATATCGATATTTAAAAAAAATAATAAAGAAAAAAAATAGGCTATCAGCGGGAATCGAACCCGGGTCGCTGCGTTAGTAGTCAAGTGCCCGCAACGAAAGACTAACGTGGCATTGCTGAAGGGAATTGTAATGAAAATTACTTTTAATATTATTGGTATCGTAAACTATCCCATGCAAAGTCACCATCGGACTGGATGTTACATTCGGGAAAAGCTTCAGGGTTACATTCGGGAATTTGTTTTACGAGTGTAACCTCCAAAAGGTTACAATCGATAATTTTTTTTCCGAATGTAAATTTCAAAAAGTAACATTAGGAAAAATAAAACAGTATACTCGGGATAAAAGGTATATCAATCTATCGAGCGCTATGCTCTATGTTAGAATCTATTTAATCAATTTATCCAAGGAATCTAGTTAGTTCTTGTGTGCATAAAATATGTACAGGATCCTGAACAAAGCATGAGCACATCAAAGATGCTGAGAGTACATAAAAATGTCCCTATACCTTCTTTTTATGTCATGACACACCAAGAACAGTATAATTAAGTATCGATATTAAAAAAAAAATAAAAAAAAAAAATAGGCTATCAGCGGGAATCGAACCCGGGTCGCTGCGTTAGTAGTAAACGATCCTGCCCCTCACTAGTAACATCAGGGGTCCCTCAGGGGACAGTGTTAGGACCCTTGTTATTCTTATTGTATGTGAACGATCTGCCTGACAATTTGAAGTCTTCAATAAGACTCTTCGCTGACGACGCCCTGTTATACGGTGTGATTGTAAACGAAGAAGATGGTGACCAGCTTCAGGAAGATTTAAAGAGATTAGAAATGTGGCAAAGCAAATGGCAAATGGTATTTAATCCTTCCAAGTGTAAGACCATCTGCATATCCAATAAGAAGATCCCACCACAGAGGTCATATGTTTTCTGCGTGGTACACTTAGAGCAGGTCCAATCTATTACGTATCTAGGTGTCATCCTAAATGATGACTTAAAGTGGTCAAAACATGTTAAATCAACTTCAGGAAAAGCAAGTAAAGTCATGGGCATGATAAAAAGGAACTTCTGGAACTGCCACCAAAGAGTAAAAGTTACTGCTTACACAGCAATAGTTCGTCCTATGTTAGAATATGCAAGCGCCGCCTGGGACCCTCATCTCCAGAAGGACATCGCCTCCCTCGAGAAAGTTCAGAGGAAAGCAGCACGATTCTGCCTTAGAAATTACATCCCTACTGCAAGTGTCACCGAAATGCTAGGTGATCTCCAGTGGTCCACCTTGGAGTTAAGACGAACAATGGCACGACTTACCCTCCTTTACAAATTGAGTCGAGGCCAAATTGACATTGACACAAGCATGTATCTCCGGCCACACCAAGATCTCAGAACTAGAAATAGTCATAATTTTAAATATTATCAAGAAAAAGCTACAAAGAATAAGTATTTTTATTCTTTTTTCCCCCGAACGATAAGACATTGGAACACTTTACCTAATGAACTTGTCGAGCTAGGCTCAATCGAACATTTTAAGCGTGACCTCGAAATCTATCTTAATAATAATAAGAATTGAATTTTAATTTTATAATTTTATTTCTATATATTATTGAATTGTATTATTGAATTTTCTTTACATTATTTAATATTTTATATATTCTATATATACTTGTACCTATCCATGTATATATGTATATATTTTTATTTACTTATCTCCTTATTTATTTATTTATATGTAAATACTTTTATTTAAGGTTGGTGTGATATCGCAAGATTTTTACCGACTTAATAAATGTAGATGTAGATGTAGTCAAGTGCCCGCAACGAAAGACTAACGTGGCATTGTTGAAGGGAATTGTAATGAAAATTAGTTTTAATACTATTGGTATCGTAAACTATCCCAAGCAAAGTCACCATCGGACTGGAGGTTACATTCGGGAAAAGCTTCAGGGTTACATTCGGGAATTTGTTTTACGAGTGTAACCTCCAAAAGGTTATTTTTTTTTCCGAATGTAAATTCCAAAAAGTAACATTAGGAAAAAATAAAACAGTATACCCGGAAAAAAGGTATATCAATCTATCGAGCGATATGCTCTATGTTAGAATCTACTTAATCAAGTTATCCAAGGAATCTAGTTAGTTCTTGTGTGCATAAAATATGTACAGGATCCTGAACAAAGCATGAGCACATCAAAGATGCTGAGAGTACATAAAAATATCCCTATACCTTCTTTTTATGTCATTACACACCAAGAACACTATAATTAAGTATCGATATTTTAAAAAAAAATTAAAGAAAAAAAATAGGCTATCACCGGGAATCGAACCCGGGTAGCTGCGTTAGTAGTCAAGTGCCCGCAACGAAAGACTAACGTGGCATTGCTGAAGGGAATTTTTATGAAAATTACTTTTAATACTATTGGTATCGTAAACTATCCCAAGCAAAGTCACCATCGGACTGGAGATTACATTCGGGAAAAGCTTCAGGGTTACATTCGGGAATTTGTTTTACGAGTGTAACCTCCAAAACGTTACAATCGATAATTTTTTTTTTCGAATGTAAATTCCAAAAAGTAACATTAGGAAAAATAAAACAGTATACTCGGAAAAAAAGGTATATCAATCTATCGAGCGCTATGCTCTATGTTAGAATCTACTTAATCAAGTTATCCAAGGAATCTAGTTAGTTCTTGTGTGCATAAAATATGTACAGGATCCTGAAAAAAGCATGAGCACATCAAAGATGCTGAGAGTACATAAAAATGTCCCTATACCTTCTTTTTATGTCATGACACACCAAGAACAGTATAATTAAGTATCGATATTTAAAAAAATAATAAAGAAAAAAAAAAGGCTATCAGCGGGAATCGAACCCGGGTTGCTGCGTTAGTAGTCAAGTGCCCGAAACGAAAGACTAACGTGGCATTGCTGAAGGGAATTGTAATGAAAATTACTTTTAATACTATTGGTATCGTAAAATATCCCAAGCAAAGTCACCACCATCGGACTGGAGGTTACATTCTGGAAAAGCTTCAGGGTTACATTCGGGAATTTGTTTTACGAGTGTAACCTCCAAAAGGTTACAATCGATAATTTTTTTTCCGAATGTAAATTCCAAAAAGTAACATTAGGAAAAATAAAACAGTATACTCGAGAAAAAAGGTATATCAATCTATCGAGCGCTATGCTCTATGTTAGAATCTACTTAATCAAGTTATCCAAGGAATCTAGTTAGTTCTTGTGTGCATAAAATATGTACAGGATCCTGAACAAAGCATGAGCACATCAAAGATGCTGAGAGTACATAAAAATGTCCCTATACTTTCTTTTTATGTCATGACACACCAAGAACAGTATAATTAAGTATCGATATTTAAAAAAAAAATAAATAAAAAAAAATAGGCTATCAGCGGGAATCGAACCCGTCTAGCTGCGTTATTAGTCAAGTGCCCGCAACGAAAGACTAACGTGGCCACGCACAGCTCGCAGAGATTGTGGATGACAAAAAATTGAGGTCTATTTGGGCGTCTTGGGTCCCTTGGGGACTCGCCATGCGCACTGGCGCATCTCTTTTTTTGTGTACATGACATCAAATTAGCAAAGAAAAAAGACGCTGTTTTGGTATCATGTGAAAATCATAAAATAAATAGAAATAAAGACGTAAGGGGGGAGAATATTGACATCTTCATATTAGAATATTGACAAAATCCGCAATTTTGTCTACGCTGACTAAGTAAAGCTGTATTTTACTTTAAAGGGGCAGCAACATAGTACTGCGCATGTCTGGAGTCAGTGATTATTGTAGGCTTTTAAGTGTCAACTAACAGTTGAACTTTTTAAAAGCTGTGAATACCTTATTAAATAATATGCAATATTATATTGAAAACTATGTTAATTGACAGTTTGTGGTCATTTTTTTTGTTTTGTTTAAAGTCTCCCACATGTACCAAAAGCTCATAAGTCAGTATTAGAATTTCACTGAAGTTCATTGTGTCAGGGCTCTAGAGCTATTGCAAATCTCTTAACCGTGACACTCCCTTTTTAAAGGAAAGTAAAAAAAATCTAAATTGTTGGTGGGGGTCTCTGTTGTGTTTGTTTTTTTTTTAGTTTTGTTCTATTATTATTATTATTTTCTTTTTTAGAGGGGGAGGGGAATTCAGCTAAAAATAGCCAAGGGTCAATTCAAGAAACTAGTACAAAAGATGTTTTTTTGCAGTCCTTTATTCAATATATTCAAGGTTATCATGCAATTCTGTTGTTTGACTGCATATATATATATTTTTTCTTTCTTTTCATTACAAGTTCTATATGTGTAAGTGGTGACCATAGCTACGATTACTATTATTTAGAATATTTCTTTACCTACTAACAGAAAACAACTTGACTGCAAAACACTTACTGTAGGGCACTCGATATTAGGCATTACTTTCATGTGGATGTAAGGTTGAAATGTCAAAACCTTCATTAACCCGTGAACTACGCTTTAGCGTATTACACTTTGTGGTGATCTGATTCTATTGTTCTTTTTTGTGTTTTATTAACTATTACCGTTTAACTATCACACTTTGTTTCACGGGTTAATGAAAATCACTCAAACTACTTGCAGTAGTTCTTTTTTAATATTATCATTTACTTGTATAATTTAGATGAGCAATACATATTTCTTTATGGCTTTGTAGAGCTCATCTTGTTCCTCATAAATAACAAACAAAATGAAGTTTGTTCTTATTTGGTGCAAAGGAATCTACATTAGTTTTCTAATCAGATAATTGTTTTTTTTTTTAACACTCACCTGTTATTTCAACAGCTCTTACTTGAGTTTGCTTGTCTCAGAAATAGATCTTGCTTAATAAACAAAGACATGTTACAAACTTATTTAATAATAGGTAACAACTGCAATATTGTATGAAGAGAGTGCCCCTCCCTTCCCCCTACTATTGTTGACATTATGCTCAATAAACTGTTACCTCTCCCCTCTCCACCAGTTAAGCATTCTATGTATGCTTCCCTGTACAAAATGCGCCCCTTCAAATAGAACATTAAAGTTCACATACTTGTTTACTTCCTCAAACTCTTTGCTTTGTGTTTTATGTTAACTTCCTAGGAACAAATTGAATACATATAATCAATAAATCCAGCAAGCTTATTTTGCAAACTCACTTTTTTTTATTATTTTTGCGCAAAACGGAAACCATACATACGGATTACCCAATCGGTATGGCAGCACAATGCTTTTACGGAAAGCTGTAAAGAACCCGAAGGCCCCAAGCACCGATATTTCCGAGCGAATATGCTGTACAACACTCTTGCAAGGTTATCCCAACCCGCGCATTAATGGGGAGGACAATAACCAGGATCCCATGCCTGTAATACGGTTACGCCACGCACAGCTCGCCGAGATTGTGGATGACAAAAAATAGAGGTCTATTTGAGCGTCTTGGGTCCCTTGGGGACTCGCCATGCGCACGGGCGCTTCTCTTTTATTGTGTACATGACATCAAATTAGCGAAGAAAAAAGACGCTGTTTTGGTATCATGTGAAAAGCAAAAAATAAATAGAAAAAAAGACATAAGGGGGGAGAATATTGACATATTCATATTAGAATATTGACAAAATCCGCAATATTGTCTACGCTGACTAAGTAAAGCTATATTTTACTTTAAAGGGACAGCAGCATAGTACTGCGCATGTCTGGAGTCAGTGTTTATTGTAGGCTTTTAAGTGTCTACAAACAGTTAAACTTTTTAAAAGCTGTCAATACCTTATTAAATAATATGCAATATTATATTGAAAACTATGTTAATGGACAGTTTGTGGTCATTTTTTTTGTTTTGTTTAAAGTCTCCCACATGTACCAAAAGCTCATAAGTCAGTATTAGAATTTCACTGAAGTTCATTGTGTCAGGTATCTAGAGCTATTGAAAATCTCTTAAACATGACACTCCCCCTTTAAAGGAAAGTAAAAAAAATCAAAATTGTTGGTGGGGGTCTCTGCTGTGTTTGTTTTCTTTTTAGTTTTGTTCTATTATTATTATTATTTTCTTTTTTAGAGGGGGAAAGGAATTCAGCTAAAAATAGCCAAGGGTCAATTCAAGAAACTAGTACAAAAGATGTTTTTTTGCAGTCCTTTATTCAATATATTCAAGGTTATCATGCAATTCTGTTGTTTGACTGCATATATATATATTTTTTCTTTCTTTTCATTACAAGTGCTATATGTGTAAGTGGTGACCATAGCTATGATTACTATTATTTAGAATAATTTTTTACCTACTAACAGAAAACAACTTGACTGCAAAACACTTACTGTAGGGCACTCGATATTAGGCATTACTTTCATGTGGATGTAAGGTTGAAATGTCAAAACCTTCATTAACCCGTGAACTACGCTTTAGCGTATTACTCTTTGTGGTGATCTGATTCTATTGTTCTTTTTTGTGTTTTTTTCTAACTATTACCGTTTAACTATCACACTTTGTTTCACGGGTTAATGAAAACCACTCTAATTACTTACAGTAGTTCTTTTTTAATATTATCATTTACTTGTATAATTTAGATGAGCAATACATATTTCTTTATGGCTTTGTAGAGCTCATCTCGTTCCTCATAAATAACTAACAAAATGAAGTTTGTTCTTATTTTGGTGCAAAGGAATCTACAGTAGTTTTCTAATCAGATAATTGTTTTTCTTTTAACACTCACCTGTTATTTCAACAGCCTTACTTGAGTTTGCTTGTCTCAGAAATAGACCTTGCTTAATAAACAAAGACATGTTACAAACTTATTTAATAATAGGTAACAACTGCAATATTGTATGAAGAGAGTGCCCCTCTCTTCCCCCTGCTATTGTTGAAATTATGCTCAATAAACTTTTACCTCTTCCCTCTCCACCAGTTAAGCATTCTATGTATGCTTCCCTGTACAAAATGCACCCCTTCAAGTAGAACATTAAAGTTCACATAATTGTTTACTTCCTTAAACTCTTTGCTTTGTGTTTTTTGTTAACTTCCTAGGAACAAATTGAATACATATAATCAATAAATCTAGCAAGCTTATTTTGCAAACTCACTTTTTTTATTATTTTTGCGCAAAACCTATCAGGATTAAGGGGGTCCAGCACAAAGAAAAAAAAACGAATTAAAAAAAAAGCCCATTGGTCTGGGATCGAACCCGGTCTGAAGAACAAAACGGAAACCATACATACGGATTACCCAATCGGTATGGCAGCACAAGGCTTTTACGGAAGGCTGTAAAGAACCCGAAGGCCCCAAGCACCGATATTTCCGAGCGAATATGCTGTACAACACTCTTGCAAGGTTATCCCAACCCGCGCATTAATGGGGAGGACAATAACCAGGATCCCAGGCCTGTAATACGGTAACGCCACGCACAGCTCGCCGAGATTGTGGATGACAAAAAATAGAGGTCTATTTGGGCGTCTTGGGTCCCTTGGGGACTCGCCATGCGCACGGGCGCATCTCTTTTATTGTGTACATGACATCAAATTAGCGAAGAAAAAAGACGCTGTTTTGGTATAATGTGAAAAGCATAAAATAAATAGAAATAAAGAAGTAAGGGGTGAGAATATTGACATATTCATATTAGAATATTGACAAAATCCGCAATATTTTCTACGCTGACTAAGTAAAGCTGTATTTTACTTTAAAGGGGCAGCAGCATAGTACTGCGCATGTCTGGAGTCAGTGATTATTGTAGGCTTTTAAGTGTAAACTAACAGTTGAACTTTTTAAAAGCTGTGAATACCTTAATAAATAATATGCAATATTATATTGAAAACTATGTTAATGGACAGTTTGTGGTCATGTTTTTTTGTTTTGATTAAAGTCTCCCACATGTACCAAAAGCTCATAAGTCAGTATTAGAATTTCACTGAAGTTCATTGTGTCAGGGCTCTAGAGCTATTGCAAATCTCTTAACCATGACACTCCCCTTTGAAAGGAAAGTAAAAAAAATCAAAATTGTTGGTGGGGGTCTCTGCTGTGTTTGTTTTCTTTTTAGTTTTTGTTCTATTATTATTATTATTTTCTTTTTTAGAGGGGGAGGGGAATTCAGCTAAAAATAGCCAAGGGTCAATTCAAGCAACTAGTACAAAAGATGTTTTTTTGCAGTCCTTTATTCAATATATTCAAGGTTATCATGCAATTCTGTTGTTTGACTGCATATATATATATATTTTTTTTCTTTCTTTTCATTACAAGTGCTATATGTGTAAGTGGTGACCATAGCTATGATTACTATTATTTAGAATAATTTTTTACCTACTAACAGAAAACAACTTGACTGCAAAACACTTACTGTAGGGCACTCGATATTAGGCATTACTTTCATGTGGATGTAAGGTTGAAATGTCAAAAACTTCATTAACCCGTGAACTACGCTTTAGCGTATTACTCTTTGTGGTGATCTGATTCTATTGTTCTTTTTTGTGTTTTTTTTACTAACTATTAACGTTTAACTATCACACTTTGTTTCACGGGTTAATGAAAACAACTCTAATTACTTACAGTAGTTCTTTTTAAATATTATCATTTACTCGTATAATTTAGATGAGCAATACATATTTCTTTATGGCTTTGTAGAGCTCATCTCGTTCCTCATAAATAACAAACAAAATGAAGTTTGTTCTTATTTTGGTGCAAAGGAATCTACAGTAGTTTTCTAATCAGATAATTGTTTTTCTTTTAACACTCACCTGTTATTTCAACAGCCTTACTTGAGTTTGCTTGTCTCAGCAATAGACCTTGCTTAATAAACAAAGACATGTTACAAACTTATTTAATAATAGGTAACAACTGCAATATTGTATGAAGAGAGTGCCCCTCTCTTCCCCTTGCTATTGTTGAAATTATGCTCAATAAACTTTTACCTCTTCCCTCTCCACCAGTTAAGCATTCTATGTATGCTTCCCTGTACAAAATGCACCCCTTCAAATAGAACATTAAAGTTCACATACTTGTTTACTTCCTCAAACTCTTTGCTTTGTGTTTTTTGTTAACTTCCTAGGAACAAATTGAATACATATAATCAATAAATCCAGCAAGGTTATTTTGCAAACTCACTTTTTTTTATTATTTTTGCGCAAAACCTATCAGGATTAAGGGTGTCCAGCACAAAGAAAGAAAACGAATAAAAAAAAATAGCCCATTGGCCTGGGATCGAACCCGGTCTGAAGAACAAAACGGAAACCATACATACGGATTACCCAATCGGTATGGCAGCACAAGGCTTTTACGGAAGGCTGTAAAGAACCCGAAGGCCCCAAGCACCGATATTTCCGAGCGAATATGCTGTACAACACTCTAGCAAGGTTATCCCAACCCGCGCATTAATGGGGAGGACAATAACCAGGATCCCAGGCCTGTAATACGGTTACGCCACGCACAGCTCGCCGAGATTGTGGATGACAAAAACTAGAGGTCTATTTGAGCGTCTTGGGTCCCTTGGGGACTCGCCATGCGCACGGGCGCATCTCTTTTATTGTGTACATGACATCAAATTAGCGAAGAAAAAAGACGCTGTTTTGGTATCATGTGAAAATCATAAAATAAATAGAAATAAAGACGTAAGTGGGGAGAATATTGACATCTTCATATTAGAATATTGACAAAATCCGCAATTTTGTCTACGCTGACTAAGTAAAGCTGTATTTTACTTTAAAGGGGCAGCAGCATAGTACTGCGCATGTCTGGAGTCAGTGTTTATTGTAGGCTTTTAAGTGTCTACAAACAGTTTAACTTTTTAAAAGCTGTCAATACCTTATTAAATAATATGCAATATTATATTCAAAACTATGTTAATGGACAGTTTGTGGTCATGTTTTTTTGTTTTGTTTAAAGTCTCCCACATGTACCAAAAGCTCATAAGTCAGTATTAGAATTTCACTGAAGTTCATTGTGTCAGGGCTCTAGAGCTATTGCAAATCTCTTAACCATGACACTCCCCTTTTAAAGGAAAGTAAAAAAAAATCAAAATTGTTGGTTGGGGTCTCTGCTGTGTTTGTTTTCTTTTTAGTTTTGTTCTATTATTTTTATTATTATTTTCGTTTTTAGAGGGGGAGGGGAATTCAGCTAAAAATAGCCAAGGGTCAATTCAAGCAACTAGTACAAAAGATGTTTTTTTGCAGTCCTTTATTCAATATATTCAAGGTTATCGTGCAATTCTGTTGTTTGACTGCATATATATATATATATATTTTCTTTCTTTTCATTACAAGTGCTATATGTGTAAGTGGTGACCATAGCTATGATTACTATTATTTAGAATACTTTTTTACCTACTAACAGAAAACAACTTGACTGCAAAACACTTAGTGTATGGCACTCGATATTAGGCATTACTTTCATGTGGATGTAAGGTTGAAATGTCAAACCCTTCATTAACCCGTGAACTACGCTTTAGCGTATTACTCCTTGTGGTGATCTGATTCTATTGTTCTTTTTTGTGTTTTTTTTTTCTAACTATTACCGTTTAACTATCACACTTTGTTTCACGGGTTAATGAAAACCACTCTAATTACTTACAGTAGTTCTTTTTTAATATTATCATTTACTTGTATAATTTAGATGAGCAATACATATTTCTTTATGGCTTTGTAGAGCTCATCTCGTTTCTCATAAATAACTAACAAAATGAAGTTTGTTCTTATTTTGGTGCAAAGGAATCTACAGTAGTTTTCTAATCAGATAATTGTTTTTCTTTTAACACTCACCTGTTATTTCAACAGCCTTACTTGAGTTTGCTTGTCTCAGAAATAGACCTTGCTTAATAAACAAAGACATGTTACAAACTTATTTAATAATAGGTAACAACTGCAATATTGTATGAAGAGAGTGCCCCTCTCTTCCCCCTGCTATTGTTGAAATTATGCTCAATAAACTTTTACCTCTTCCCTCTCCACCAGTTAAGCATTCTATGTATGCTTCCCTGTACAAAATGCACCCCTTCAAGTAGAACATTAAAGTTCACATAATTGTTTACTTCCTCAAACTCTTTGCTTTGTGTTTTTTGTTAACTTCCTAGGAACAAATTGAATACATATAATCAATAAATCTAGCAAGCTTATTTTGCAAACTCACTTTTTTTATTATTTTTTCCCAAAACCTATCAGGATTAAGGGGGTCCAGCACAAAGAAAAAAAAACGAATTAAAAAAAAAGCCCATTGGTCTGGGATCGAACCCGGTCTGAAGAACAAAACGGAAACCATACATACGGATTACCCAATCGGTATGGCAGCACAAGGCTTTTACGGAAGGCTGTAAAGAACCCGAAGGCCCCAAGCACCGATATTTCCGAGCGAATATGCTGTACAACACTCTTGCAAGGTTATCCCAACCCGCGCATTAATGGGGAGGACAATAACCAGGATCCCAGGCCTGTAATACGGTTACGCCACGCACAGCTCGCCGAGATTGTGGATGACAAAAAATAGAGGTCTATTTGGGCGTCTTGGGTCCCTTGGGGACTCGCCATGCGCACGGGCGCATCTCTTTTATTGTGTACATGACATCAAATTAGCAAAGAAAAAAGACGCTGTTTTGGTATCATGTGAAAAGCATAAAATAAATAGAAATAAAGACGTAAGGGGTGAGAATATTGACATATTCATATTAGAATATTGACAAAATCCGCAATATTTTCTACGCTGACTAAGTAAAGCTGTATTTTACTTTAAAGGGGCAGCAGCATAGTACTGCGCATGTCTGGAGTCAGTGATTATTGTAGGCTTTTAAGTGTAAACTAACAGTTGAACTTTTTAAAAGCTGTGAATACCTTAATAAATAATATGCAATATTATATTGAAAACTATGTTAATGGACAGTTTGTGGTCATGTTTTTTTGTTTTGATTAAAGTCTCCCACATGTACCAAAAGCTCATAAGTCAGTATTAGAATTTCACTGAAGTTCATTGTGTCAGGGCTCTAGAGCTATTGCAAATCTCTTAACCATGACACTCCCCTTTGAAAGGAAAGTAAAAAAAATCAAAATTGTTGGTGGGGGTCTCTGCTGTGTTTGTTTTCTTTTTAGTTTTTGTTCTATTATTATTATTATTTTCTTTTTTAGAGGGGGAGGGGAATTTAGCTAAAAATAGCCAAGGGTCAATTCAAGCAACTAGTACAAAAGATGTTTTTTTGCAGTCCTTTATTCAATATATTCAAGGTTATCATGCAATTCTGTTGTTTGACTGCATATATATATATATTTTTTCTTTATTTTCATTACAAGTGCTATATGTGTAAGTGGTGACCATAGCTATGATTATTATTATTTAGAATAATTTTTTACCTACTAACAGAAAACAACTTGACTGCAAAACACTTACTGTAGGGCACTCGATATTAGGCATTACTTTCATGTGGATGTAAGGTTGAAATGTCAAAACCTTCATTAACCCGTGAACTACGCTTTAGCGTATTACTCTTTGTAGTGATCTGATTCTATTGTTCTTTTTTGTGTTTTTTTCTAACTATTACCGTTTAACTATCACACTTTGTTTCACGGGTTAATGAAAACCACTCTAATTACTTACAGTAGCTCTTTTTTAATATTATCATTTACTTGTATAATTTAGATGAGCAATACATATTTCTTTATGGCTTTGTAGAGCTCATCTCGTTCCTCATAAATAACAAACAAAATGAAGTTTGTTCTTATTTTGGTGCAAAGGAATCTACAGTAGTTTTCTAATCAGATAATTGTTTTTCTTTTAACACTCACCTGTTATTTCAACAGCCTTACTTGAGTTTGCTTGTCTCAGAAATAGACCTTGCTTAATAAACAAAGACATGTTACAAACTTATTTAATAATAGGTAACAACTGCAATATTGTATGAAGAGAGTGCCCCTCTCTTCCCCCTGCTATTGTTGAAATTATGCTCAATAAACTTTTACCTCTTCCCTCTCCACCAGTTAAGCATTCTATGTATGCTTCCCTGTACAAAATGCACCCCTTCAAATAGAACATTAAAGTTCACATACTTGTTTACTTCCTCAAACTCTTTGCTTTGTGTTTTTTGTTAACTTCCTAGGAACAAATTGAATACATATAATCAATAAATCCAGCAAGGTTATTTTGCAAACTCACTTTTTTTTATTATTTTTGCCCAAAATATATCAGGATTAAGGGGGTCCAGCACAAAGAAAGAAAACGAATAAAAAAAAAGCCCATTGGCCTGGGATCGAACCCGGTCTGAAGAACAAAACGGAAACCATACATACGGATTACCCAATCGGTATGGCAGCACAAGGCTTTTACGGAAGGCTGTAAAGAACCCGAAGGCCCGAAGCACCGATATTTCCGAGCGAATATGCTGTACAACACTCTTGCAAGGTTATCCCAACCCGCGCATTAATGGGGAGGACAATAACCAGGATCCCAGGCCTGTAATACGGTTACGCCACGCACAGCTCGCCGAGATTGTGGATGACAAAAAATAGAGGTCTATTTGGGCGTCTTGGGTCCCTTGGGGACTCGCCATGCGCACGGTCGCATCTCTTTTATTGTGTACATGACATCAAATTAGCGAAGAAAAAAGACGCTGTTTTGGTATCATGTGAAAAGCATAAAATAAATAGAAATAAAGACGTAAGGGGTGAGAATATTGACATATTCATATTAGAATATTGACAAAATCCGCAATATTTTCTACGCTGACTAAGTAAAGCTGTATTTTACTTTAAAGGGGCAGCAGCATAATACTGCGCATGTCTGGAGTCAGTGATTATTGTAGGCTTTTAAGTGTCAACTAACAGTTGAACTTTTTAAAAGCTGTGAATACCTTAATAAATAATATGCAATATTATATTGAAAACTATGTTAATGGACAGTTTGTGGTCATGTTTTTTTTTGTTTTGTTTAAAGTCTCCCACATGTACAAAAAGCTCATATGTCAGTATTAGAATTTCACTGAAGTTCATTGTGTCAGGGCTCTAGAGCTATTGCAAATCTCTTAACCATGACACTCCCCTTTTAAAGGAAAGTAAAAAAAAATCAAAATTGTTGGTGGGGGTCTCTGTTGTGTTTGTTTTCTTTTTAGTTCTGTTCTATTATTATTATTATTATTATTATTATTTTCTTTTTTAGAGGGGGGGGGGAATTCAGCTAAAAATAGCCAAGGGTCAATTCAAGCAACTAGTACAAAAGATGTTTTTTTGCAGTCCTTTATTCAATATATTCAAGGTTATCATGCAATTCTGTTGTTTGACTGCATATATATATATTTTTTCTTTCTTTTCATTACAAGTGCTATATGTGTAAGTGGTGACCATAGCTATGATTATTATTATTTAGAATCATTTTTTACCTACTAACAGAAAACAACTTGACTGCAAAACACTTACTGTAGGGCACTCGATATTAGGCATTACTTTCATGTGGATGTAAGGTTGAAATGTCAAACCCTTCATTAACCCGTGAACTACGCTTTAGCGTATTACTCTTTGTGGTGATCTGATTCTATTGTTCTTTTTTGTGTTTTTTTTTTCTAACTATTACCGTTTAACTATCACACTTTGTTTCACGGGTTAATGAAAACCACTCTAATTACTTACAGTAGTTCTTTTTTAATATTATCATTTACTTGTATAATTTAGATGAGGAATACATATTTCTTTATGGCTTTGTAGAGCTCATCTCGTTCCTCATAAATAACTAACAAAATGAAGTTTGTTCTTATTTTGGTGCAAAGGAATCTACAGTAGTTTTCTAATCAGATAATTGTTTTTCTTTTAACACTCACCTGTTATTTCAACAGCCTTACTTGAGTTTGCTTGTCTCAGAAATAGACCTTGCTTAATAAACAAAGACATGTTACAAACTTATTTAATAATAGGTAACAACTGCAATATTGTATGAAGAGAGTGCCCCTCTCTTCCCCCTGCTATTGTTGAAATTATGCTCAATAAACTTTTACCTCTTCCCTCTCCACCAGTTAAGCATTCTATGTATGCTTCCCTGTACAAAATGCACCCCTTCAAATAGAACATTAAAGTTCACATACTTGTTTACTTCCTCAAACTCTTTGCTTTGTGTTTTTAGTTAACTTCCTAGGAACAAATTGAATACATATAATCAATAAATCCAGCAAGGTTATTTTGCAAACTCACTTTTTTTTATTATTTTTGCCCAAAATATATCAGGATTAAGGGGGTCCAGCACAAAGAAAGAAAACAAATAAAAAAAAAAGCCCATTGGCCTGGGATCAAACCCGGTCTGAAGAACAAAACGGAAACCATACATACGGATTACCCAATCGGTATGGCAGCACAAGGCTTTTACGGAAGGCTGTAAAGAACCCGAAGGCCCCAAGCACCGATATTTCCGAGCGAATATGCTGTACAACACTCTTGCAAGGTTATCCCAATCCGCGCATTAATGGGGAGGACAATAACCAGGATCCCAGGCCTGTAATACGGTTACGCCACGCACAGCTCGCCGAAATTGTGGATGACAAAAAATATAGGTCTATTTGGGCGTCTTGGGTCCCTTGGGGACTCGCCATGCGCACGGGCGCATCTCTTTTATTGTGTACATGACATCAAATTAGCGAAGAAAAAAAAAAGCTGTTTTGGTATCATGTGAAAAGCATAAAATAAATAGAAATAAAGACGTAAGGGTGGAGAATATTGACATATTCATATTAGAATATTGACAAAATCTGCAATATTGTCTACGCTGACTAAGTAAAGCTGTATTTTACTTTAAAGGGGCAGCAGCATAGTACTGCGCATGTCTGGAGTCAGTGTTTATTGTAGGCTTTTAAGTGTCTACAAACAGTTGAACTTTTTAAAAGCTGTCAATACCTTATTAAATAATATGCAATATTATATTCAAAACTATGTTAATGGCCAGTTTGTGGTCATTTTTTTTGTTTTTTTTAAAGTCTCCCACATGTACCAAAAGCGCATAAGTCAGTATTAGAATTTCACTGAAGTTCATTGTGTCAGGGCTCTAGAGCTATTGCAAATCTCTTAACCATGACACTCCCCTTTTAAAGGAAAGTAAAAAAAAATCAAAATTGTTGGTGGGGGTCTCTGTTGTGTTTGTTTTCTTTTTAGTTCTGTTCTATTATTATTATTATTATTTTCTTTTTTAGAGGGGGGGGGGAATTCAGCTAAAAATAGCCAAGGGTCAATTCAAGCAACTAGTACAAAAGATGTTTTTTTGCAGTCCTTTATTCAATATATTCAAGGTTATCATGCAATTCTGTTGTTTGACTGCATATATATATATAT
The DNA here is from genome assembly GCF_932526225.1 of Nematostella vectensis. NCBI lineage: Eukaryota > Metazoa > Cnidaria > Anthozoa > Actiniaria > Edwardsiidae > Nematostella > Nematostella vectensis. The sequence continues at coordinate 16,855,267 of NC_064041.1, read as the reverse complement.
ATATATATATATATATATATATATATATATATTATCTTTCTTTTCATTACAAGTTCTATATGTGTAAGTGGTGACCATAGCTATGATTACTATTATTTAGAATATGTTTTTACCTACTAACAGAAAACAACTTGACTGCAAAACACTTACTATAGGGCACTCGATATTAGGCATTACTTTCATGTGGATGTAAGGTTGAAATGTCAAAACCTTCATTAACCCGTGAACTACGCTTTAGCGTATTACACTTTGTGGTGATCTGATTCTATTGTTCTTTTTTGTGTTTTACTAACTATTACCGTTTAACTATCACACTTTGTTTCACGGGTTAATGAAAACCACTCTAATTACTTACAGTAGTTCTTTTTTAATATCATCATTTACTTGTATAATTTAGATGAGCAATACATATTTCTTTATGGCTTTGTAGAGCTCATCTCGTTCCTCATAAATAACTAACAAAATGAAGTTTGTTCTTATTTTGGTGCAAAGGAATCTACAGTAGTTTTCTAATCAGATAATTGTTTTTCTTTTAACACTCACCTATTATTTCAACAGCCTTACTTGAATTTGCTTGTCTCAGAAATAGACCTTGCTTAATAAACAAAGACATGTTACAAACTTATTTAATTATAGGTAACAACTGCAATATTGTATGAAGAGAGTGCCCCTCTCTTCCCCCTGCTATTGTTGAAATTATGCTCAATAAACTTTTACCTCTTCCCTCTCCACCAGTTAAGCATTCTATGTATGCTTCCCTGTACAAAATGCACCCCTTCAAATAGAACATTAAAGTTCACATACTTGTTTACTTCCTCAAACTCTTTGCTTTGTGTTTTTTGTTAACTTCCTAGGAACAAATTGAATACATATAATCAATAAATCCAGCAAGGTTATTTTGCAAACTCACTTTTTTTTATTATTTTTGCCCAAAATATATCAGGATTAAGGGGGTCCAGCACAAAGAAAGAAAACGAATAAAAAAAAAAGCCCATTGGCCTGGGATCGAACCCGGTCTGAAGAACAAAACGGAAACCATACATACGGATTACCCAATCGGTATGGCAGCACAAGGCTTTTACGTTAGGCTGTAAAGAACCCGAAGGCCCCAAGCACCGATATTTCCGAGCGAATATGCTGTACAACACTCTTGCAAGGTTATCCCAACCCGCGCATTAATGGGGAGGACAATAACCAGGATCCCAGGCCTGTAATACGGTTACGCCACGCACAGCTCGCCGAGATTGTGGATGACAAAAAATATAGGTCTATTTGGGCGTCTTGGGTCCCTTGGGGACTCGCCATGCGCACGGGCGCATCTCTTTTATTGTGTACATGACATCAAATTAGCTAAGAAAAAAAAAAGCTGTTTTGGTATCATGTGAAAAGCATAAAATAAATAGAAATAAAGACGTAAGGGTGGAGAATATTGACATATTCATATTAGAATATTGACAAAATCCGCAATATTGTCTACGCTGACTAAGTAAAGCTGTATTTTACTTTAAAGGGGCAGCAGCATAGTACTGCGCATGTCTGGAGTCAGTGTTTATTGTAGGCTTTTAAGTGTCTACAAACAGTTGAACTTTTTAAAAGCTGTCAATACCTTATTAAATAATATGCAATATTATATTCAAAACTATGTTAATGGCCAGTTTGTGGTCATTTTTTTTGTTTTGTTTAAAGTCTCCCACATGTACCAAAAGCGCATAAGTCAGTATTAGAATTTCACTGAAGTTCATTGTGTCAGGGCTCTAGAGCTATTGCAAATCTCTTAACCATGACACTCCCCTTTTAAAGAAAAGTAAAAAAAAATCAAAATTGTTGGTGGGGGTCTCTGTTGTGTTTGTTTTCTTTTTAGTTCTGTTCTATTATTATTATTATTATTTTCTTTTTTAGAGGGGGGGGGGGGAATTCAGCTAAAAATAGCCAAGGGTCAATTCAAGCAACTAGTACAAAAGATGTTTTTTTGCAGTCCTTTATTCAATATATTCAAGGTTATCATGCAATTCTGTTGTTTGACTGCATATATATATATATATATATTATCTTTCTTTTCATTACAAGTTCTATATGTGTAAGTGGTGACCATAGCTATGATTACTATTATTTAGAATATGTTTTTACCTACTAACAGAAAACAACTTGACTGCTAAACACTTACTATAGGGCACTCGATATTAGGCATTACTTTCATGTGGATGTAAGGTTGAAATGTCAAAACCTTCATTAACCCGTGAACTACGCTTTAGCGTATTACACTTTGTGGTGATCTGATTCTATTGTTCTTTTTTGTGTTTTACTAACTATTACCGTTTAACTATCACACTTTGTTTCACGGGTTAATGAAAACCACTCTAATTACTTACAGTAGTTCTTTTTTAATATCATCATTTACTTGTATAATTTAGATGAGCAATACATATTTCTTTATGGCTTTGTAGAGCTCATCTCGTTCCTCATAAATAACTAACAAAATGAAGTTTGTTCTTATTTTGGTGCAAAGGAATCTACAGTAGTTTTCTAATCAGATAATTGTTTTTCTTTTAACACTCACCTGTTATTTCAACAGCCTTACTTGAGTTTGCTTGTCTCAGAAATAGACCTTGCTTAATAAACAAAGACATGTTACAAACTTATTTAATTATAGGTAACAACTGCAATATTGTATGAAGAGAGTGCCCCTCTCTTCCCCCTGCTATTGTTGAAATTATGCTCAATAAACTTTTACCTCTTCCCTCTCCACCAGTTAAGCATTCTATGTATGCTTCCCTGTACAAAATGCACCCCTTCAAATAGAACATTGAAGTTCACATACTTGTTTACTTCCTCAAACTCTTTGCTTTGTGTTTTTTGTTAACTTCCTAGGAACAAATTGAATACATATAATCAATAAATCCAGCAAGGTTATTTTGCAAACTCACTTTTTTTTACTATTTTTGCGCAAAATCTATCAGGATTAAGGGGGTCCAGCACAAAGAAAGAAAACGAATAAAAAAAAAAGCCCATTGGCCTGGGATCGAACCCGGTCTGAAGAACAAAACGGAAACCATACATACGGATTACCCAATCGGTATGGCAGCACAAGGCTTTTATGGAAGGCTGTAAAGAACTCGAAGGCCCCAAGCACCGATATTTCCGAGCGAATATGCTGTACAACACTCTTGCAAGGTTATCCCAACCCGCGCATTAATGGGGAGGACAATAACCAGGATCCCAGGCCTGTAATACGGTTACGCCACGCACAGCTCGCCGAGATTGTGGATGACAAAAAATAGAGGTCTATTTGGGCGTCTTGGGTCCCTTGGGGACTCGCCATGCGCACGGGCGCATCTCTTTTATTGTGTACATGACATCAAATTAGCGAAGAAAAAAGACGCTGTTTTGGTATCATGTGAAAAGCATAAAATAAATAGAAATAAAGACGTAAGGGGGGAGAATATTGACATATTCATATTAGAATATTGACCAAATCCGCAATATTGTCTACGCTGACTAATTAAAGCTGTATTTTACTTTAAAGGGGCAGCAGCACAGTACTGCGCATGTCTGGAGTCAGTGTTTATTGTAGGCTTTTAAGTGTCTACAAACAGTTGAACTTTTTAAAAGCTGTCAATACCTTATTAAATAATATGCAATATTATACTCAAAACTATGTTAATGGCCAGTTTGTGGTCATTTTTTTTTTGTTTTGTTTAAAGTCTCCCACATGTACCAAAAGCTCATAAGTCAGTATTAGAATTTCACAGAAGTTCATTGTGTCAGGGCTCTAGAACTATTGCAAATCTCTTAACCATGACACTCCCCTTTTAAAGGAAAGTAAAAAAAAATCAAAATTGTTGGTGGGGGTCTCTGTTGTGTTTGTTTTCTTTTTAGTTCTGTTCTATTATTATTATTATTATTTTCTTTTTTAGAGGGGGAGGGGAATTCAGCTAAAAATAGCCAAGGGTCAATTCAAGCAACTAGTACAAAAGATGTTTTTTTGCAGTCCTTTATTCAATATATTCAAGGTTATCATGCAATTCTGTTGTTTGACTGCATATATATATATATTTTATCTTTCTTTTCATTACAAGTTCTATATGTGTAAGTGGTGACCATAGCTATGATTACTATTATTTAGAATAATTTTTTACCTACTAACAGAAAACAACTTGACTGCAAAACACTTACTGTAGGGCACTCGATATTAGGCATTACTTTCATGTGGATGTAAGGTTGAAATGTCAAACCCTTCATTAACCCGTGAACTACGCTTTAGCGTATTACTCTTTGTGGTGATCTGGTTCTATTGTTCTTTTTTGTGTTTTTTTTTTCTAACTATTACCGTTTAACTATCACACTTTGTTTCACGGGTTAATGAAAACCACTCTAATTACTTACAGTAGTTCTTTTTTAATATTATCATTTACTTGTATAATTTAGATGAGCAATACATATTTCTTTATGGCTTTGTAGAGTTCATCTCGTTCCTCATAAATAACTAACAAAATAAAGTTTGTTCTTATTTTGGTGCAAAGGAATCTACAGTAGTTTTCTAATCAGATAATTGTTTTTCTTTTAACACTCACCTGTTATTTCAACAGCCTTACTTGAGTTTGCTTGTCTCAGAAATAGACCTTGCTTAATAAACAAAGACATGTTACAAACTTATTTAATAATAGGTAACAACTGCAATATTGTATGAAGAGAGTGCCCCTCTCTTCCCCCTGCTATTGTTGAAATTATGCTCAATAAACTTTTACCTCTTCCCTCTCCACCAGTTAAGCATTCTATGTATGCTTCCCTGTACAAAATGCACCCCTTCAAATAGAACATTAAAGTTCACATACTTGTTTACTTCCTCAAACTCTTTGCTTTGTGTTTTTTGTTAACTTCCTAGGAACAAATTGAATACATATAATCAATAAATCCAGCAAGGTTATTTTGCAAACTCACTTTTTTTTATTATTTTTGCCCAAAATATATCAGGATTAAGGGGGTCCAGCACAAAGAAAGAAAACGAATAAAAAAAAAGCCCATTGGCCTGGGATCGAACCCGGTCTGAAGAACAAAACGGAAACCATACATACGGATTACCCAATCGGTATGGCAGCACAAGGCTTTTACGGAAGGCTGTAAAGAACCCGAAGGCCCCAAGCACCGATATTTCCGAGCGAATATGATGTACAACACTCTTGCAAGGTTATCCCAACCCGCGCATTAATGGGGAGGACAATAACCAGGATCCCAGGCCTGTAATACGGTTACGCCACGCACAGCTCGCCGAGATTGTGGATGACAAAAAATAGAGGTCTATTTGGGCGTCTTGGGTCCCTTGAGGACTCGCCATGCGCACGGGCGCATCTCTTTTATTGTGTACATGACATCAAATTAGCGAAGAAAAAAGACGCTGTTTTGGTATCATGTGAAAAGCATAAAATAAATAGAAATAAAGACGTAAGGGGGGAGAATATTGACATATTCATATTAGAATATTGACAAAATCCGCAATATTGTCTACGCTGACTAAGTAAAGCTGTATTTTACTTTAAAGGGGCAGCAGCATAGTACTGCGCATGTCTGGAGTCAGTGTTTATTGTAGGCTTTTAAGTGTCTACAAACAGTTGAACTTTTTAAAAGCTGTCAATACCTTATTAAATAATATGCAATATTATATTCAAAACTATGTTAATGGCCAGTTTGTGGTCATTTTTTTTGTTTTGTTTAAAGTCTCCCACATGTACCAAAAGCTCATAAGTCAGTATTAGAATTTCACTGAAGTTCATTGTGTCAGGGCTCTAGAGCTATTGCAAATCTCTTAACCATGACACTCCCCTTTTAAAGGAAAGTAAAAAAAAATCAAAATTGTTGGTGGGGGTCTCTGTTGTGTTTGTTTTCTTTTTAGTTCTGTTCTATTATTATTATTATTATTATTATTATTATTATTATTATTTTCTTTTTTAGAGGGGGAGGGGAATTCAGCTAAAAATAGCCAAGAGTCAATTCAAGCAACTAGTACAAAAGATGTTTTTTTGCAGTCCTTTATTCAATATATTCAAGGTTATCATGCAATTCTGTTGTTTGACTGCATATATATATATATATATATTATTTTTTTTTTTTTCATTACAAGTTCTATATGTGTAAGTGGTGACCATAGCTATGATTACTATTATTTAGAATAATTTTTTACCTACTAACAGAAACCAACTTGACTGCAAAACACTTACTGTAGGGCACTCGATATTAGGCATTACTTTCATGTGGATGTAAGATTGAAATGTCAAACCCTTCATTAACCCGTGAACTACGCTTTAGCGTATTACTCTTTGTGGTGATCTGATTCTATTGTTCTTTTTTGTGTTTTTTTTCTAACTATTACCGTTTAACTATCACACTTTGTTTCACGGGTTAATGAAAACCACTCTAATTACTTACAGTAGTTCTTTTTTAATATTATCATTTACTTGTATAATTTAGATGAGCAATACATATTTCTTTATGGCTTTGTAGAGCTCATCTCGTTCCTCATAAATAACTAACAAAATGAAGTTTGTTCTTATTTTGGTGCAAAGGAATCTACAGTACTTTTCTAATCAGATAATTGTTTTTCTTTTAACACTCACATGTTATTTCAACAGCCTTACTTGAGTTTGCTTGTCTCAGAAATAGACCTTGCTTAATAAACAAAGACATGTTACAAACTTATTTAATAATAGGTAACAACTGCAATATTGTATGAAGAGAGTGCCAATCTCTTCCCCCTGCTATTGTTGAAATTATGCTCAATAAACTTTTACCTCTTCCCTCTCCACTAGTTAAGCATTCTATGTATGCTTCCCTGTACAAAATGCACCCCTTCAAATAGAACATTAAAGTTCACATACTTGTTTACTTCCTCAAACTCTTTGCTTTGTGTTTTTTGTTAACTTCCTAGGAACAAATTGAATACATATAATCAATAAATCCAGCAAGGTTATTTTGCAAACTCACTTTTTTTTATTATTTTTGCCCAAAATATATCAGGATTAAGGGGGTCCAGCACAAAGAAAGAAAACGAATAAAAAAAAAGCCCATTGGCCTGGGATCGAACCCGGTCTGAGGAACAAAACGGAAACCATACATACGGATTACCCAATCGGTATGGCAGCACAAGGCTTTTACGGAAGGCTGTAAAGAACCCGAAGGCCCCAAGCACCGATATTTCCGAGCGAATATGCTGTACAACACTCTTGCAAGGTTATCCCAACCCGCGCATTAATGGGGAGGACAATAACCAGGATCCCAGGCCTGTAATACGGTTACGCCACGCACAGCTCGCCGAGATTGTGGATGACAAAAAAAAGAGGTCTACTTGGGCGTCTTGGGTCTATTGGGGACTCGCCATGCGCACGGGCGCATCTCTTTTATTGTGTACATGACATCAAATTAGCGAAGAAAAAAGACGCTGTTTTGGTATCATGTGAAAAGCATAAAATAAATAGAAATAAAGACGTAAGGGGGGAGAATATTGACATATTCATATTAGAATATTGACAAAATCCGCAGTATTCTCTACGCTGACTAAGTAAAGCCATATTTTACTTTAAAGGGGCAGCAGCACAGTACTGCGCATGTCTGGAGTCAGTGTTTTTTGTAGGCTTTTAAGTGTCTACAAACAGTTGAACTTTTTAAAAGCTGTCAATACCTTATTAAATAATATGCAATATTATATTGAAAACTATGTTAATGGACAGTTTGTGGTCATTTTTTTTGTTTTGTTTAAAGTCTCCCACATGTACCAAAAGCTCATAAGTCAGTATTAGAATTTCACTGAAGTTCATTGTGTCATGGCTTTAGAGCTATTGCAAATCTCTTAAACATGACACTCCCCCTTTAAAGGAAAGTAAAAAAAAATCAAAATTGTTGGTGGGGGTCTTTGTTGTGTTTGTTTTCTTTTTAGTTCTGTTCTATTATTATTATTATTATTTTCTTTTTTAGAGGGGGAGGGGAATTCAGCTAAAAATAGCCAAGGGTCAATTCAAGCAACTAGTACAAAAGATGTTTTTTGCAGTCCTTTATTCAATATATTCAAGGTTATCATGCAATTCTGTTGTGTGACTGCATATATATATATATTTTATTTTTCTTTTCATTACAAGTTCTATATGTGTAAGTGGTGACCATAGCTATCATTACTATTATTTAGAATAATTTTTTACCTACTAACAGAAAACAACTTGACTGCAAAACACTTACTGTAGGGCACTCGATATTAGGCATTACTTTCATGTGGATGTAAGGTTGAAATGTCAAACCCTTCATTAACCCGTGAACTACGCTTTAGCGTATTACTCTTTGTGGTGATCTGATTCTATTGTTCTTTTTTGTGTTTTTTTTTCTAACTATTACCGTTTAACTATCACACTTTGTTTCACGGGTTAATGAAAACCACTCTAATTACTTACAGTAGTTCTTTTTTAATATTATCATTTACTTGTATAATTTAGATGAGCAATACATATTTCTTTATGGCTTTGTAGAGCTCATCTCGTTCCTCATAAATAACTAACAAAATGAAGTTTGTTCTTATTTTGGTGCAAAGGAATCTACAGTAGTTTTCTAATCAGATAATTGTTTTTCTTTTAACACTCACCTGTTATTTCAACAGCCTTACTTGAGTTTGCTTGTCTCAGAAATAGACCTTGCTTAATAAACAAAGACATGTTACAAACTTATTTAATAATAGGTAACAACTGCAATATTGTATGAAGAGAGTGCCCCTCTCTTCCCCCTGCTATTGTTGAAATTATGCTCAATAAACTTTTACCTCTTCCCTCTCCACCAGTTAAGCATTCTATGTATGCTTCCATGTACAAAATGCACCCCTTCAAATAGAACATTAAAGTTCACATAATTGTTTACTTCCTCAAACTCTTTGTTTTGTGTTTTTTGTTAACTTCCTAGGAACAAATTGAATACATATAATCAATAACTCTAGCAAGCTTATTTTGCAAACTCACTTTTTTTTATTATTTTTGCGCAAAACCTATCAGGATTAAGGGGGTCCAGCACAAAGAAAAAAACGAATTAAAAAAAAGCCCATTGGTCTGGGATCGAACCCGGTCTGAAGAACAAAACGGAAACCATACATACGGATTACCCAATCGGTATGGCAGCACAAGGCTTTTACGGAAGGCTGTAAAGAACCCGAAGGCCCCAAGCACCGATATTTCCGAGCGAATATGCTGTACAACACTCTTGCAAGGTTATCCCAACCCGCGCATTAATGGGGAGGACAATAACCAGGATCCCAGGCCTGTAATACGGTTACGACACGCACAGCTCGCCGAGATTGTGGATGACAAAAAATAGAGGTCTATTTGGGCATCTTGGGTCCCTTGGGGACTCGCCATGCGCACGGGCGCATCTCTTTTATTGTGTACATGACATCAAATTAGCGAAGAAAAAAGACGCTGTTTTGGTATCATGTGAAAAGCATAAAATAAATAGAAATAAAGACGTGAGGGGGGAGAATATTGACATATTCATATTAGAATATTGACCAAATCCGCAATATTGTCTACGCTGACTAAGTAAAGCTGTATTTTACTTTAAAGGGGCAGCAGCATAGTACTGCGCATGTCTGGAGTCAGTGTTTATTGTAGGCTTTTAAGTGTCTACAAACAGTTGAACTTTTTTAAAAGCTGTCAATACCTTATTAAATAATATGCAATATTATATTCAAAACTATGTTAATGGCCAGTTTGTGGTCATTTTTTTTTGTTTTGTTTAAAGTCTCCCACATGTACCAAAAGCTCATAAGTCAGTATTAGAATTTCACTGAAGTTCATTGTGTCAGGGCTCTAGAGCTATTGCAAATCTCTTAACCATGACACTCCCCTTTTAAAGGAAAGTAAAAAAAAAATCAAAATTGTTGGTGGGGGTCTCTGTTGTGTTTGTTTTCTTTTTAGTTCTGTTCTATTATTATTATTATTATTTTCTTTTTTAGAGGGGGAGGGGAATTCAGCTAAAAAAAGCCAAGGGTCAATTCAAGCAACTAGTACAAAAGATGTTTTTTTGCAGTCCTTTATTCAATATATTCAAGGTTATCATGCAATTCTGTTGTTTGACTGCATATATATATTTTTGCTTTCTTTTCATTACAAGTTCTATATGTGTAAGTGGTGACCATAACTATCATTACTATTATTTAGAATAATTTTTTACCTACTAACAGAAAACAACTTGACTGCAAAACACTTACTGTAGGGCACTCGATATTAGGCATTACTTTCATGTGGATGTAAGGTTGAAATGTCAAAACCTTCACTAACCCGTGAACTACGCTTTAGCGTATTACACTTTGTGGTGATCTGATTCTATTGTTCTTTTTTGTGTTTTACTAACTATTACCGTTTAACTATCACACTTTGTTTCACGGGTTAATGAAAACCACTCTAATTACTTACAGTAGTTCTTTTTTAATATCATCATTTACTTGTATAATTTAGATGAGCAATACATATTTCTTTATGGCTTTGTAGAGCTCATCTCGTTCCTCATAAATAACTAACAAAATGAAGTTTGTTCTTATTTTGGTGCAAAGGAATCTACAGTAGTTTTCTAATCAGATAACTGTTTTTCTTTTAACACTCACCTGTTATTTCAACAGCCTTACTTGAGTTTGCTTGTCTCAGAAATAGACCTTGCTTAATAAACAAAGACATGTTACAAACTTATTTAATTATAGGTAACAACTGCAATATTGTATGAAGAGAGTGCCCCTCTCTTCCCCCTGCTATTGTTGAAATTATGCTCAATAAACTTTTACCTCTTCCCTCTCCACCAGTTAAGCATTCTATGTATGCTTCCCTGTACAAAATGCACCCCTTCAAATAGAACATTGAAGTTCACATACTTGTTTACTTCCTCAAACTCTTTGCTTTGTGTTTTTTGTTAACTTCCTAGGAACAAATTGAATACATATAATCAATAAATCCAGCAAGGTTATTTTGCAAACTCACTTTTTTTTATTATTTTTGCGCAAAATCTATCAGGATTAAGGGGGTCCAGCACAAAGAAAGAAAACGAATAAAAAAAAAAGCCCATTGGCCTGGGATCGAACCCGGTCTGAAGAACAAAACGGAAACCATACATACGGATTACCCAATCGGTATGGCAGCACAAGGCTTTTATGGAAGGCTGTAAAGAACTCGAAGGCCCCAAGCACCGATATTTCCGAGCGAATATGCTGTACAACACTCTTGCAAGGTTATCCCAACCCGCGCATTAATGGGGAGGACAATAACCAGGATCCCAGGCCTGTAATACGGTTACGCCACGCACAGCTCGCCGAGATTGTGGATGACAAAAAATAGAGGTCTATTTGGGCGTCTTGGGTCCCTTGGGGACTCGCCATGCGCACGGGCGCATCTCTTTTATTGTGTACATGACATCAAATTAGCGAAGAAAAAAGACGCTGTTTTGGTATCATGTGAAAAGCATAAAATAAATAGAAATAAAGACGTAAGGGGGGAGAATATTGACATATTCATATTAGAATATTGACCAAATCCGCAATATTGTCTACGCTGACTAATTAAAGCTGTATTTTACTTTAAAGGGGCAGCAGCACAGTACTGCGCATGTCTGGAGTCAGTGTTTATTGTAGGCTTTTAAGTGTCTACAAACAGTTGAACTTTTTAAAAGCTGTCAATACCTTATTAAATAATATGCAATATTATATTCAAAACTATGTTAATGGCCAGTTTGTGGTCATTTTTTTTTTGTTTTGTTTAAAGTCTCCCACATGTACCAAAAGCTCATAAGTCAGTATTAGAATTTCACAGAAGTTCATTGTGTCAGGGCTCTAGAGCTATTGCAAATCTCTTAACCATGACACTCCCCTTTTAAAGGAAAGTAAAAAAAAATCAAAATTGTTGGTGGGGGTCTCTGTTGTGTTTGTTTTCTTTTTAGTTCTGTTCTATTATTATTATTATTATTTTCTTTTTTAAAGGGGGAGGGGAATTCAGCTAAAAATAGCCAAGGGTCAATTCAAGCAACTAGTACAAAAGATGTTTTTTTGCAGTCCTTTATTCAATATATTCAAGGTTATCATGCAATTCTGTTGTTTGACTGCATATATATGTATATTTTATCTTTCTTTTCATTACAAGTTCTATATGTGTAAGTGGTGACCATAGCTATGATTACTATTATTTAGAATAATTTTTTACCTACTAACAGAAAACAACTTGACTGCAAAACACTTACTGTAGGGCACTCGATATTAGGCATTACTTTCATGTGGATGTAAGGTTGAAATGTCAAACCCTTCATTAACCCGTGAACTACGCTTTAGCGTATTACTCTTTGTGGTGATCTGGTTCTATTGTTCTTTTTTGTGTTTTTTTTTTCTAACTATTACCGTTTAACTATCACACTTTGTTTCACGGGTTAATGAAAACCACTCTAATTACTTACAGTAGTTCTTTTTTAATATTATCATTTACTTGTATAATTTAGATGAGCAATACATATTTCTTTATGGCTTTGTAGAGTTCATCTCGTTCCTCATAAATAACTAACAAAATAAAGTTTGTTCTTATTTTGGTGCAAAGGAATCTACAGTAGTTTTCTAATCAGATAATTGTTTTTCTTTTAACACTCACCTGTTATTTCAACAGCCTTACTTGAGTTTGCTTGTCTCAGAAATAGACCTTGCTTAATAAACAAAGACATGTTACAAACTTATTTAATAATAGGTAACAACTGCAATATTGTATGAAGAGAGTGCCCCTCTCTTCCCCCTGCTATTGTTGAAATTATGCTCAATAAACTTTTACCTCTTCCCTCTCCACCAGTTAAGCATTCTATGTATGCTTCCCTGTACAAAATGCACCCCTTCAAATAGAACATTAAAGTTCACATACTTGTTTACTTCCTCAAACTCTTTGCTTTGTGTTTTTTGTTAACTTCCTAGGAACAAATTGAATACATATAATCAATAAATCCAGCAAGGTTATTTTGCAAACTCACTTTTTTTTATTATTTTTGCCCAAAATATATCAGGATTAAGGGGGTCCAGCACAAAGAAAGAAAACGAATAAAAAAAAAGCCCATTGGCCTGGGATCGAACCCGGTCTGAAGAACAAAACGGAAACCATACATACGGATTACCCAATCGGTATGGCAGCACAAGGCTTTTACGGAAGGCTGTAAAGAACCCGAAGGCCCCAAGCACCGATATTTCCGAGCGAATATGATGTACAACACTCTTGCAAGGTTATCCCAACCCGCGCATTAATGGGGAGGACAATAACCAGGATCCCAGGCCTGTAATACGGTTACGCCACGCACAGCTCGCCGAGATTGTGGATGACAAAAAATAGAGGTCTATTTGGGCGTCTTGGGTCCCTTGGGGACTCGCCATGCGCACGGGCGCATCTCTTTTATTGTGTACATGACATCAAATTAGCGAAGAAAAAAGACGCTGTTTTGGTATCATGTGAAAAGCATAAAATAAATAGAAATAAAGACGTAAGGGGTTAGAATATTGACATATTCATATTAGAATATTGACAAAATCCGCAATATTTTCTACGCTGACTAAGTAAAGCTGTATTTTACTTTAAAGGGGCAGCAGCATAGTACTGCGCATGTCTGGAGTCAGTGATTATTGTAGGCTTTTAAGTGTAAACTAACAGTTGAACTTTTTAAAAGCTGTGAATACCTTAATAAATAATATGCAATATTATATTGAAAACTATGTTAATGGACAGTTTGTGGTCATGTTTTTTTGTTTTGATTAAAGTCTCCCACATGTACCAAAAGCTCATAAGTCAGTATTAGAATTTCACTGAAGTTCATTGTGTCAGGGCTCTAGAGCTATTGCAAATCTCTTAACCATGACACTCCCCTTTGAAAGGAAAGTAAAAAAAATCAAAATTGTTGGTGGGGGTCTCTGCTGTGTTTGTTTTCTTTTTAGTTTTTGTTCTATTATTATTATTATTTTCTTTTTTAGAGGGGGAGGGGAATTCAGCTAAAAATAGCCAAGGGTCAATTCAAGCAACTAGTACAAAAGATGTTTTTTTGCAGTCCTTTATTCAATATATTCAAGGTTATCATGCAATTCTGTTGTTTGACTGCATATATATATATATTATCTTTCTTTTCATTACAAGTTCTATATGTGTAAGTGGTGACCATAGCTATGATTACTATTATTTAGAATAATTTTTTACCTACTAACAGAAACCAACTTGACTGCAAAACACTTACTGTAGGGCACTCGATATTAGGCATTACTTTCATGTGGATGTAAGGTTGAAATGTCAAACCCTTCATTAACCCGTGAACTACGCTTTAGCGTATTACTCTTTGTGGTGATCTGATTCTATTGTTCTTTTTTGTGTTTTTTTTTTCTAACTATTACCGTTTAACTATCACACTTTGTTTCACGGGTTAATGAAAACCACTCTAATTACTTACAGTAGTTCTTTTTTAATATTATCATTTACTTGTATAATTTAGATGAGCAATACATATTTCTTTATGGCTTTGTAGAGCTCATCTCGTTCCTCATAAATAACTAACAAAATGAAGTTTGTTCTTATTTTGGTGCAAAGGAATCTACAGTACTTTTCTAATCAGATAATTGTTTTTCTTTTAACACTAACATGTTATTTCAACAGCCTTACTTGAGTTTGCTTGTCTCAGAAATAGACCTTGCTTAATAAACAAAGACATGTTACAAACTTATTTAATAATAGGTAACAACTGCAATATTGTATGAAGAGAGTGCCAATCTCTTCCCCCTGCTATTGTTGAAATTATGCTCAATAAACTTTTACCTCTTCCCTCTCCACTAGTTAAGCATTCTATGTATGCTTCCCTGTACAAAATGCACCCCTTCAAATAGAACATTAAAGTTCACATACTTGTTTACTTCCTCAAACTCTTTGCTTTGTGTTTTTTGTTAACTTCCTAGGAACAAATTGAATACATATAATCAATAAATCCAGCAAGGTTATTTTGCAAACTCACTTTTTTTTATTATTTTTGCCCAAAATATATCAGGATTAAGGGGGTCCAGCACAAAGAAAGAAAACGAATAAAAAAAAAGCCCATTGGCCTGGGATCGAACCCGGTCTGAGGAACAAAACGGAAACCATACATACGGATTACCCAATCGGTATGGCAGCACAAGGCTTTTACGGAAGGCTGTAAAGAACCCGAAGGCCCCAAGCACCGATATTTCCGAGCGAATATGCTGTACAACACTCTTGCAAGGTTATCCCAACCCGCGCATTAATGGGGAGGACAATAACCAGGATCCCAGGCCTGTAATACGGTTACGCCACGCACAGCTCGCCGAGATTGTGGATGACAAAAAAAAGAGGTCTATTTGGGCGTCTTGGGTCTATTGGGGACTCGCCATGCGCACGGGCGCATCTCTTTTATTGTGTACATGACATCAAATTAGCGAAGAAAAAAGACGCTGTTTTGGTATCATGTGAAAAGCATAAAATAAATAGAAATAAAGACGTAAGGGGGGAGAATATTGACATATTCATATTAGAATATTGACAAAATCCGCAGTATTCTCTACGCTGACTAAGTAAAGCCATATTTTACTTTAAAGGGGCAGCAGCACAGTACTGCGCATGTCTGGAGTCAGTGTTTTTTGTAGGCTTTTAAGTGTCTACAAACAGTTGAACTTTTTAAAAGCTGTCAATACCTTATTAAATAATATGCAATATTATATTGAAAACTATGTTAATGGACAGTTTGTGGTCATTTTTTTTGTTTTGTTTAAAGTCTCCCACATGTACCAAAAGCTCATAAGTCAGTATTAGAATTTCACTGAAGTTCATTGTGTCATGGCTTTAGAGCTATTGCAAATCTCTTAAACATGACACTCCCCCTTTAAAGGAAAGTAAAAAATAATCAAAATTGTTGGTGGGGGTCTTTGTTGTGTTTGTTTTCTTTTTAGTTCTGTTCTATTATTATTATTATTATTTTCTTTTTTAGAGGGGGAGGGGAATTCAGCTAAAAATAGCCAAGGGTCAATTCAAGCAACTAGTACAAAAGATGTTTTTTGCAGTCCTTTATTCAATATATTCAAGGTTATCATGCAATTCTGTTGTGTGACTGCATATATATATATATTTTATTTTTCTTTTCATTACAAGTTCTATATGTGTAAGTGGTGACCATAGCTATCATTACTATTATTTAGAATAATTTTTTACCTACTAACAGAAAACAACTTGACTGCAAAACACTTACTGTAGGGCACTCGATATTAGGCATTACTTTCATGTGGATGTAAGGTTGAAATGTCAAACCCTTCATTAACCCGTGAACTACGCTTTAGCGTATTACTCTTTGTGGTGATCTGATTCTATTGTTCTTTTTTGTGTTTTTTTTTTCTAACTATTACCGTTTAACTATCACACTTTGTTTCACGGGTTAATGAAAACCACTCTAATTACTTAAAGTAGTTCTTTTTTAATATTATCATTTACTTGTATAATTTAGATGAGCAATACATATTTCTTTATGGCTTTGTAGAGCTCATCTCGTTCCTCATAAATAACTAACAAAATGAAGTTTGTTCTTATTTTGGTGCAAAGGAATCTACAGTAGTTTTCTAATCAGATAATTGTTTTTCTTTTAACACTCACCTGTTATTTCAACAGCCTTACTTGAGTTTGCTTGTCTCAGAAATAGACCTTGCTTAATAAACAAAGACATGTTACAAACTTATTTAATAATAGGTAACAACTGCAATATTGTATGAAGAGAGTGCCCCTCTCTTCCCCCTGCTATTGTTGAAATTATGCTCAATAAACTTTTCCCTTTCCCTCTCCACCAGTTAAGCATTCTAAGTATGCTGCCATGTACAAAATGCACCCCTTCAAATAGAACATTAAAGTTCACATAATTGTTTACTTCCTCAAACTCTTTGTTTTGTGTTTTTTGTTAACTTCCTAGTAACAAATTGAATACATATAATCAATAACTCTAGCAAGCTTATTTTGCAAACTCACTTTTTTTTATTATTTTTGCGCAAAACCTATCAGGATTAAGGGGGTCCAGCACAAAGAAAAAAACGAATTAAAAAAAAGCCCATTGGTCTGGGATCGAACCCGGTCTGAAGAACAAAACGGAAACCATACATACGGATTACCCAATCGGTATGGCAGCACAAGGCTTTTACGGAAGGCTGTAAAGAACCCGAAGGCCCCAAGCACCGATATTTCCGAGCGAATATGCTGTACAACACTCTTGCAAGGTTATCCCAACCCGCGCATTAATGGGGAGGACAATAACCAGGATCCCAGGCCTGTAATACGGTTACGCCACGCACAGCTCGCCGAGATTGTGAATGACAAAAAATAGAGGTCTATTTGGGCATCTTGGGTCCCTTGGGGACTCGCCATGCGCACGGGCGCATCTCTTTTATTGTGTACATGACATCAAATTAGCGAAGAAAAAAGACGCTGTTTTGGTATCATGTGAAAAGCATAAAATAAATAGAAATAAAGACGTAAGGGGGGAGAATATTGACATATTCATATTAGAATATTGACCAAATCCGCAATATTGTCTACGCTGACTAAGTAAAGCTGTATTTTACTTTAAAGGGGCAGCAGCATAGTACTGCGCATGTCTGGAGTCAGTGTTTATTGTAGGCTTTTAAGTGTCTACAAACAGTTGAACTTTTTTAAAAGCTGTCAATACCTTATTAAATAATATGCAATATTATATTCAAAACTATGTTAATGGCCAGTTTGTGGTCATTTTTTTTTGTTTTGTTTAAAGTCTCCCACATGTACCAAAAGCTCATAAGTCAGTATTAGAATTTCACTGAAGTTCATTGTATCAGGGCTCTAGAGCTATTGCAAATCTCTTAACCATGACACTCCCCTTTTAAAGGAAAGTAAAAAAAAAATCAAAATTGTTGGTGGGGGTCTCTGTTGTGTTTGTTTTCTTTTTAGTTCTGTTCTATTATTATTATTATTATTTTCTTTTTTAGAGGGGGAGGGGAATTCAGCTAAAAAAAGCCAAGGGTCAATTCAAGCAACTAGTACAAAAGATGTTTTTTTGCAGTCCTTTATTCAATATATTCAAGGTTATCATGCAATTCTGTTGTTTGACTGCATATATATATATATTTTATCTTTCTTTTCATTACAAGTTCTATATGTGTAAGTGGTGACCATAGCTATGATTACTATTATTTAGAATAATTTTTTACCTACTAACAGAAAACAACTTGACTGCAAAACACTTACTGTAGGGCACTCGATATTAGGCATTACTTTCATGTGGATGTAAGGTTGAAATGTCAAAACCTTCATTAACCCGTGAACTACGCTTTAGCGTATTACTCTTTGTGGTGATCTGATTCTATTGTTCTTTTTTGTGTTTTTTTCTAACTATTACCGTTTAACTATCACACTTTGTTTCACGGGTTAATGAAAACCACTCTAATTACTTACAGTAGTTCTTTTTTAATATTATCATTTACTTGTATAATTTAGATGAGCAATACATATTTCTTTATGGCTTTGTAGAGCTCATCTCGTTCCTCATAAATAACAAACAAAATGAAGTTTGTTCTTATTTTGGTGCAAAGGAATCTACAGTAGTTTTCTAATCAGATAATTGTTTTTCTTTTAACACTCACATGTTATTTCAACAGCCTTACTTGAGTTTGCTTGTCTCAGAAATAGATCTTGCTTAATAAACAAAGACATGTTACAAACTTATTTAATAAAAGGTAACAACTACAATATTGTATGAAGAGAGTGCCCCTCTCTTCCCCCTGCTATTGTTGAAATTATGCTCAATAAACTTTTACCTCTTCCCTCTCCACCAGTTAAGCATTCTATGTATGCTTCCCTGTACAAAATGCACCCCTTCAAATAGAACATTAAAGTTCACATACTTGTTTACTTCCTCAAACTCTTTGCTTTGTGTTTTTTGTTAACTTCCTAGGAACAAATTGAATACATATAATCAATAAATCCAGCAAGGTTATTTTGCAAACTCACTTTTTTTTATTATTTTTGCATAAAATATATCAGGATTAAGGGGGTCCAGCACAAAGAAAGAAAACGAATAAAAAAAAAAGCCCATTGGCCTGGGATCGAACCCGGTCTGAAGAACAAAACGGAAACCATACATACGGATTACCCAATCGGTATGGCAGCACAAGGCTTTTACGGAAGGCTGTAAAGAACCCGAAGGCCCCAAGCACCGATATTTCCGAGCGAATATGCTGTACAACACTCTTGCAAGGTTATCCCAACCCGCGCATTAATGGGGAGGACAATAACCAGGATCCCAGGCCTGTAATACGGTTACGCCACGCACAGATCGCCGAGATTGTGGATGACAAAAAATAGGGGTCTATTTGGGCGTCTTGGGTCTATTGGGGACTCGCCATGCGCACGGGCGCATCTCTTTTATTGTGTACATGACATCAAATTAGCGAAGAAAAAAGACGCTGTTTTGGTATCATGTGAAAAGCATAAAATAAATAGAAATAAAGACGTAAGGGGGGAGAATATTGACATCTTCATATTAGAATATTGACAAAATCCACAATATTGTCTACGCTGACTAAGTAAAGCTGTATTTTACTTTAAAGGGGCAGCAGCATAGTACTGCGCATGTCTGGAGTCAGTGTTTATTGTAGGCTTTTAAGTGTCTACAAACAGTTGAACTTTTTAAAAGCTGTCAATACCTTATTAAATAATATGCAATATTATATTCAAAACTATGTTAATGGCCAGTTTGTGGTCATTTTTTTTGTTTTGTTTAAATTCTCCCACATGTACCAAAAGCTCATAAGTCAGTATTAGAATTTCACTGAAGTTCATTGTGTCAGGGCTCTAGAGCTATTGCAAATCTCTTAACCATGACACTCCCCTTTTAAAGGAAAGTAAAAAAAAATCAAAATTGTTGGTGGGGGTCTCTGTTGTGTTTGTTTTCTTTTTAGTTCTGTTCTATTATTATTATTATTATTATTATTATTATTTTCTTTTTTAGAGGGGGAGGGGAATTCAGCTAAAAATAGCCAAGGGTCAATTCAAGCAACTAGTACAAAAGATGTTTTTTTGCAGTCCTTTATTCAATATATTCAAGGTTATCATGCAATTCTGTTGTTTGACTGCATATATATATATATTATCTTTCTTTTCATTACAAGTTCTATATGTGTAAGTGGTGACCATAGCTATGATTACTATTATTTAGAATAATTTTTTACCTACTAACAGAAACCAACTTGACTGCAAAACACTTACTGTAGGGCACTCGATATTAGGCATTACTTTCATGTGGATGTAAGGTTGAAATGTCAAACCCTTCATTAACCCGTGAACTACGCTTTAGCGTATTACTCTTTGTGGTGATCTGATTCTATTGTTCTTTTTTGTGTTTTTTTTTTCTAACTATTACCGTTTAACTATCACACTTTGTTTCACGGGTTAATGAAAACCACTCTAATTACTTACAGTAGTTCTTTTTTAATATTATCATTTACTTGTATAATTTAGATGAGCAATACATATTTCTTTATGGCTTTGTAGAGCTCATCTCGTTCCTCATAAATAACTAACAAAATGAAGTTTGTTCTTATTTTGGTGCAAAGGAATCTACAGTAGTTTTCTAATCAGATAATTGTTTTTCTTTTAACACTCACCTGTTATTTCAACAGCCTTACTTGAGTTTGCTTGTCTCAGAAATAGACCTTGCTTAATAAACAAAGACATGTTACAAACTTATTTAATAATAGGTAACAACTGCAATATTGTATGAAGAGAGTGCCAATCTCTTCCCCCTGCTATTGTTGAAATTATGCTCAATAAACTTTTACCTCTTCCCTCTCCACTAGTTAAGCATTCTATGTATGCTTCACTGTACAAAATGCACCCCTTCAAATAGAACATTAAAGTTCACATACTTGTTTACTTCCTCAAACTCTTTGCTTTGTGTTTTTTGTTAACTTCCTAGGAACAAATTGAATACATATAATCAATAAATCCAGCAAGGTTATTTTGCAAACTCACTTTTTTTTATTATTTTTGCCCAAAATATATCAGGATTAAGGGGGTCCAGCACAAAGAAAGAAAACGAATAAAAAAAAAGCCCATTGGCCTGGGATCGAACCCGGTCTGAAGAACAAAACGGAAACCATACATACGGATTACCCAATCGGTATGGCAGCACAAGGCTTTTACGGAAGGCTGTAAAGAACCCGAAGGCCCCAAGCACCGATATTTCCGAGCGAATATGCTGTACAACACTCTTGCAAGGTTATCCCAACCCGCGCATTAATGGGGAGGACAATAACCAGGATCCCAGGCCTGTAATATGGTTACGCCACGCACAGCTCGCCGAGATTGTGGATGACAAAAAATAGAGGTCTATTTGGGCGTCTTGGGTCTATTGGGGACTCGCCATGCGCACGGGCGCATCTCTTTTATTGTGTACATGACATCAAATTAGCAAAGAAAAAAGACGCTGTTTTGGTATCATGTGAAAAGCATAAAATAAATAGAAATAAAGACGTAAGGGGGGAGAATATTGACATATTCATATTAGAATATTGACAAAATCCGCAGTATTCTCTACGCTGACTAAGTAAAGCCATATTTTACTTTAAAGGGGCAGCAGCACAGTACTGCGCATGTCTGGAGTCAGTGTTTATTGTAGGCTTTTAAGTGTCTACAAACAGTTGAACTTTTTAAAAGCTGTCAATACCTTATTAAATAATATGCAATATTATATTGAAAACTATGTTAATGGACAGTTTGTGGTCATTTTTTTTGTTTTGTTTAAAGTCTCCCACATGTACCAAAAGCTCATAAGTCAGTATTAGAATTTCACTGAAGTTCATTGTGTCATGGCTTTAGAGCTATTGCAAATCTCTTAAACATGACACTCCCCCTTTAAAGGAAAGTAAAAAAAAATCAAAATTGTTGGTGGGGGTCTTTGTTGTGTTTGTTTTCTTTTTAGTTCTGTTCTATTATTATTATTATTATTTTCTTTTTTAGAGGGGGAGGGGAATTCAGCTAAAAATAGCCAAGGGTCAATTCAAGCAACTAGTACAAAAGATGTTTTTTGCAGTCCTTTATTCAATATATTCAAGGTTATCATGCAATTCTGTTGTGTGACTGCATATATATATATATTTTATCTTTCTTTTCATTACAAGTTCTATATGTGTAAGTGGTGACCATAGCTATCATTACTATTATTTAGAATAATTTTTTACCTACTAACAGAAAACAACTTGACTGCAAAACACTTACTGTAGGGCACTCGATATTAGGCATTACTTTCATGTGGATGTAAGGTTGAAATGTCAAACCCTTCATTAACCCGTGAACTACGCTTTAGCGTATTACTCTTTGTGGTGATCTGATTCTATTGTTCTTTTTTGTGTTTTTTTTTCTAACTATTACCGTTTAACTATCACACTTTGTTTCACGGGTTAATGAAAACCACTCTAATTACTTACAGTAGTTCTTTTTTAATATTATCATTTACTTGTATAATTTAGATGAGCAATACATATTTCTTTATGGCTTTGTAGATCTCATCTCGTTCCTCATAAATAACTAACAAAATGAAGTTTGTTCTTATTTTGGTGCAAAGGAATCTACAGTAGTTTTCTAATCAGATAATTGTTTTTCTTTTAACACTCACCTGTTATTTCAACAGCCTTACTTGAGTTTGCTTGTCTCAGAAATAGACCTTGCTTAATAAACAAAGACATGTTACAAACTTATTTAATAATAGGTAACAACTGCAATATTGTATGAAGAGAGTGCCCCTCTCTTCCCCCTGCTATTGTTGAAATTATGCTCAATAAACTTTTACCTCTTCCCTCTCCACCAGTTAAGCATTCTATGTATGCTTCCCTGTACAAAATGCACCCCTTCAAATAGAACATTAAAGTTCACATAATTGTTTACTTCCTCAAACTCTTTGCTTTGTGTTTTTTGTTAACTTCCTAGGAACAAATTGAATACATATAATCAATAACTCTAGCAAGCTTATTTTGCAAACTCACTTTTTTTTATTATTTTTGCGCAAAACCTATCAGGATTAAGGGGGTCCAGCACAAAGAAAAAAACGAATTAAAAAAAAGCCCATTGGTCTGGGATCGAACCCGGTCTGAAGAACAAAACGGAAACCATACATACGGATTACCCAATCGGTATGGCAGCACAAGGCTTTTACGGAAGGCTGTAAAGAACCCGAAGGCCCCAAGCACCGATATTTCCGAGCGAATATGCTGTACAACACTCTTGCAAGGTTATCCCAACCCGCGCATTAATGGGGAGGACAATAACCAGGATCCCAGGCCTGTAATACGGTTACGCCACGCACAGCTCGCCGAGATTGTGGATGACAAAAAATAGAGGTCTATTTGGGCATCTTGGGTCCCTTGGGGACTCGCCATGCGCCCGGGCGCATCTCTTTTATTGTGTACATGACATCAAATTAGCGAAGAAAAAAGACGCTGTTTTGGTATCATGTGAAAAGCATAAAATAAATAGAAATAAAGACGTAAGGGGGGAGAATATTGACATATTCATATTAGAATATTGACCAAATCCGCAATATTGTCTACGCTGACTAAGTAAAGCTGTATTTTACTTTAAAGGGGCAGCAGCATAGTACTACGCATGTCTGGAGTCAGTGTTTATTGTAGGCTTTTAAGTGTCTACAAACAGTTGAACTTTTTTAAAAGCTGTCAATACCTTATTAAATAATATGCAATATTATATTCAAAACTATGTTAATGGCCAGTTTGTGGTCATTTTTTTTTTTTTTTTGTTTAAAGTCTCCCACATGTACCAAAAGCTCATAAGTCAGTATTAGAATTTCACTGAAGTTCATTGTATCAGGGCTCTAGAGCTATTGCAAATCTCTTAACCATGACACTCCCCTTTTAAAGGAAAGTAAAAAAAAAATCAAAATTGTTGGTGGGGGTCTCTGTTGTGTTTGTTTTCTTTTTAGTTCTGTTCTATTATTATTATTATTATTTTCTTTTTTAGAGGGGGAGGGGAATTCAGCTAAAAAAAGCCAAGGGTCAATTCAAGCAACTAGTACAAAAGATGTTTTTTTGCAGTCCTTTATTCAATATATTCAAGGTTATCATGCAATTCTGTTGTTTGACTGCATATATATATTTTTTCTTTCTTTTCATTACAAGTTCTATATGTGTAAGTGGTGACCATTACTATCATTACTATTATTTAGAATAATTTTTTACCTACTAACAGAAAACAACTTGACTGCAAAACACTTACTGTAGGGCACTCGATATTAGGCATTACTTTCATGTGGATGTAAGGTTGAAATGTCAAAACCTTCATTAACCCGTGAACTACGCTTTAGCGTATTACACTTTGTGGTGATCTGATTCTATTGTTCTTTTTTGTGTTTTTTTTTTCTAACTATTACCGTTTAACTGTCACACTTTGTTTCACGGGTTAATAAAAACCACTCTAATTACTTACAGTAGTTCTTTTTTAATATTATCATTTACTTGTATAATTTAGATGAGCAATACATATTTCTTTATGGCTTTGTATAGCTCATCTCGTTCCTCATAAATAACAAACAAAATGAAGTTTGTTCTTATTTTGGTGCAAAGGAATCTACAGTAGTTTTCTAATCAGATAATTGTTTTTCTTTTAACCTTCACATGTTATTTCAACAGCCTTACTTGAGTTTGCTTGTCTCAGCAATAGACTTTGCTTAATAAACAAAGACATGTTACAAACTTATTTAATAATAGGTAACAACTGCAATATTGTATGAAGAGAGTGCCCCTCTCTTCCCCCTGCTATTGTTGAAATTATGCTCAATAAACTTTTACCTCTTCCCTCTCCACCAGTTAAGCATTCTATGTATGCTTCCCTGTACAAAATGCACCCCTTCAAATAGAACATTAAAGTTCACATACTTGTTTACTTCCTCAAACTCTTTGCTTTGTGTTTTTTGTTAACTTCCTAGGAACAAATTGAATACATATAATCAATAAATCCAGCAAGCTTATTTTGCAAACTCACTTTTTTTTATTATTTTTGCGCAAAACCTATCAGGATTAAGGGGGTCCAGCACAAAGAAAAAAAACGAATTAAAAAAATAGCCCATTGGCCTGGGATCCAACCTGGTCTGAAGAACAAAACGGAAACCATACATACGGATTACCCAATCGGTATGGCAGCACAAGGCTTTTACGGAAGGCTGTAAAGAACCCGAAGGCCCCAAGCACCGATATTTCCGAGCGAATATGCTGTACAACACTCTTGCAAGGTTATCCCAACCCGCGCATTAATGGGGAGGACAATAACCAGGATCCCAGGCCTGTAATACGGTTACGCCACGCACAGGTCGCCGAGATTGTGGATGACAAAAAATAGAGGTCTATTTGGGCGTCTTGGGTCCCTTGGGGACTCGCCATGCGCACGGGCGCATCTCTTTTATTGTGTACATGACATCAAATTAGCGAAGAAAAAAGACGCTGTTTTGGTATCATGTGAAAAGCATAAAATAAATAGAAATAAAGACGTAAGGGGGGAGAATATTGACATCTTCATATTAGAATATTGACAAAATCCGCAATATTGTCTACGCTGACTAAGTAAAGCTGTATTTTACTTTAAAGGGGCAGCAGCATAGTACTGCGCATGTCTGGAGTCAGTGTTTATTGTAAGCTTTTAAGTGTCTACAAACAGTTGAACTTTTTAAAAGCTGTCAATACCTTATTAAATAATATGCAATATTATATTGAAAACTATGTTAATGGACAGTTTGTGGTCATTTTTTTTGTTTTGTTTAAAGTCTCCCACATGTACCAAAAGCTCATAAGTCAGTATTAGAATTTCACTGAAGTTCATTGTGTCAGGGCTCTAGAGCTATTGCAAATCTCTTAAACATGACACTCCCCCTTTAAAGGAAAGTAAAAAAAATCAAAATTGTTTGTGGGGGTCTCTGCTGTGTTTGTTTTCTTTTTAGTTTTGTTCTATTATTATTATTTTCTTTTTTAGAGGGGGAGGGGAATTCAGCTAAAAATAGCCAAGGGTCAATTCAAGCAACTAGTACAAAAGATGTTTTTTTGCAGTCCTTTATTCAATATATTCAAGGTTATCATGCAATTCTGTTGTTTGACTGCATATATATATTTTTTTCTTTCTTTTCATTACAAGTTCTATATGTGTAAGTGGTGGCCATAACTATCATTACTATTATTTAGAATAATTTTTTACCTACTAACAGAAAACAACTTGACTGCAAAACACTTACTGTAGGGCACTCGATATTAGGCATTACTTTCATGTGGATGTAAGGTTAAAATGTCAAAACCTTCATTAACCCGTGAACTACGCTTTAGCGTATTACACTTTGTGGTGATCTGATTCTATTGTTCTTTTTTGTGTTTTTTTCTAACTATTACCGTTTAACTATCACACTTTGTTTCACGGGTTAATAAAAACCACTCTAATTACTTACAGTAGTTCTTTTTTAATATTATCATTTACTTGTATAATTTGGATGAGCAATACATATTTCTTTATGGCTTTGTATAGCTCATCTCGTTCCTCATAAATAACAAACAAAATGAAGTTTGTTCTTATTTTGGTGCAAAGGAATCTACAGTAGTTTTCTAATCAGATAATTGTTTTTCTTTTAACACTCACCTGTTATTTCAACAGCCTTACTTGAGTTTGCTTGTCTCAGCAATAGACCTTGCTTAATAAACAAAGACATGTTACAAACTTATTTAATAATAGGTAACAACTGCAATATTGTATGAAGAGAGTGCCCCTCTCTTCCCCCTGCTATTGTTGAAATTATGCTCAATAAACTTTTACCTCTTCCCTCTCCACCAGTTAAGCATTCTATGTATGCTTCCCTGTACAAAATGCACCCCTTCAAATAGAACATTAAAGTTCACATACTTGTTTACTTCCTCAAACTCTTTGCTTTGTGTTTTTTGTTAACTTCCTAGGAACAAATTGAATACATATAATCAATAAATCTAGCAAGCTTATTTTGCAAACTCACTTTTTTTATTATTTTTGCGCAAAACCTATCAGGATTAAGGGGGTCCAGCACAAAGATAAAAAACGAATTAAAAAAAAGCCCATTGGCCTGGGATCGAACCCGGTCTGAAGAACAAAACGGAAACCATACATACGGATTACCCAATCGGTATGGCAGCACAAGGCTTTTACGGAAGGCTGTAAAGAACCCGAAGGCCCCAAGCACCGATATTTCCAAACGAATATGCTGTACAACACTCTTGCAAGGTTATCCCAACCCGCGCATTAATGGGGAGGACAATAACCAGGATCCCAGGCCTGTAATGCGGTTACGCCACGCACAGCTCGTCGAGATTGTGGATGACAAAAAATAGAGGTCTATTTGGGCGTCTTGGGTCCCTTGGGGACTCGCCATGCGCACGGGCGCATCTCTTTTATTGTGTACATGACATCAAATTAGCGAAGAAAAAAGACGCTGTTTTGGTATCATGTGAAAAGCATAAAATAAATAGAAATAAAGACGTAAGGAGGGAGAATATTGACATCTTCATATTAGAATATTGACAAAATCCGCAATATTGTCTACGCTGACTAAGTAAAGATGTATTTTACTTTAAAGGGGCAGCAGCATAGTACTGCGCATGTCTGGAGTCAGTGTTTATTGTAGGCTTTTAAGTGTCTACAAACAGTTGAACTTTTTAAAAGCTGTGAATACCTTATTAAATAATATGCAATATTATATTGAAAACTATGTTAATGGACAGTTTGTGGTCATTTTTTTGTTTTGTTTAAAGTCTCCCACATGTACCAAAAGCTCATAAGTCAGTATAAGAATTTCACTGAAGTTCATTGTGTCAGGGCTCTAGAGCTATTGCAAATCTCTTAACCATGACACTCCCCTTTTAAAGGAAAGTAAAAAAAAATCAAAATTGTTGGTGGGGGTCTCTGCTGTGTTTGTTTTCTTTTTAGTTTTGTTCTATTATTATTATTATTTTCTTTTTTAAAGGGGGAGGGGAATTCAGCTAAAAATAGCCAAGGGTCAATTCAAGCAACTAGTACAAAAGATGTTTTTTTGCAGTCCTTTATTCAATATATTCAAGGTTATCATGCAATTCTGTTGTTTGACTGCATATATATATATATTTTATCTTTCTTTTCATTACAAGTTCTATATGTGTAAGTGGTGACCATAGCTATGATTACTATTATTTAGAATAATTTTTTACCTACTAACAGAAAACAACTTGACTGCAAAACACTTACTGTAGGGCACTCGATATTAGGCATTACTTTCATGTGGATGTAAGGTTGAAATGTCAAACCCTTCATTAACCCGTGAACTACGCCTTAGCGTATTACACTTTGTGGTGATCTGATTCTATTGTTCTTTTTTGTGTTTTTTTTTTCTAACTATTACCGTTTAACTATCACACTTTGTTTCACGGGTTAATAAAAACCACTCTAATTACTTACAGTAGTTCTTTTTTAATATTATCATTTACTTGTATAATTTAGATGAGCAATACATATTTCTTTATGGCTTTGTATAGCTCATCTCGTTCCTCATAAATAACAAACAAAATGAAGTTTGTTCTTATTTTGGTGCAAAGGAATCTACAGTAGTTTTCTAATCAGATAATTGTTTTTCTTTTAACCTTCACATGTTATTTCAACAGCCTTACTTGAGTTTGCTTGTCTCAGCAATAGACCTTGCTTAATAAACAAAGACATGTTACAAACTTATTTAATAATAGGTAACAACTGCAATATTGTATGAAGAGAGTGCCCCTCTCTTCCCCCTGCTATTGTTGAAATTATGCTCAATAAACTTTTACCTCTTCCCTCTCCACCAATTAAGCATTCTATGTATGCTTCCCTGTACAAAATGCACCCCTTCAAATAGAACATTAAAGTTCACATACTTGTTTACTTCCTCAAACTCTTTGCTTTGTGTTTTTTGTTAACTTCCTAGGAACAAATTGAATACATATAATCAATAAATCTAGCAAGCTTATTTTGCAAACTCACTTTTTTTTTATTATTTTTGCGCAAAACCTATCAGGATTAAGGGGGTCCAGCACAAAGAAAAAAAACGAATTAAAAAAAAAGCCCATTGGCCTGGGATCGAACCCGGTCTGAAGAACAAAACGGAAACCATACATACGGATTACCCAATCGGTATGGCAGCACAAGGCTTTTACGGAAGGCTGTAAAGAACCCGAAGGCCCCAAGCACCGATATTTCCGAGCGAATATGCTGTACAACACTCTTTCAAGGTTATCCCAACCCGCGCATTAATGGGGAGGACAATAACCAGGATCCCAGGCCTGTAATGCGGTTACGCCACGCACAGCTCGCCGAGATTGTGGATGACAAAAAATAGAGGTCTATTTGGGCGTCTTGGGTCCCTTGGGGACTCGCCATGCGCACGGGCGCATCTCTTTTATTGTGTACATGACATCAAATTAGCGAAGAAAAAAGACGCTGTTTTGGTATCATGTGAAAAGCATAAAATAAATAGAAATAAAGACGTAAGGGGGGAGAATATTGACATCTTCATATTAGAATATTGACAAAATCCGCAATATTGTCTACGCTGACTAAGTAAAGCTGTATTTTACTTTAAAGGTGCAGCAGCATAGTACTGCGCATGTCTGGAGTCAGTGTTTATTGTAGGCTTTTAAGTGTCTACAAACAGTTGAACTTTTTAAAAGCTGTCAATACCTTATTAAATAATATGCAATATTATATTGAAAACTATGTTAATGGACAGTTTGTGGTCATTTTTTTTGTTTTGTTTAAAGTCTCCCACATGTACCAAAAGCTCATAAGTCAGTATTAGAATTTCACTGAAGTTCATTGTGTCAGGGCTCTAGAGCTATTGCAAATCTTTTAAACATGACACTCCCCCTTTTAAGGAAAGTAAACAAAAATCAAAATTGTTGGTGGGGTCTCTGCTGTGTTTGTTTTCTTTTTAGTTTTGTTCTATTATTATTATTTTCTTTTTTAGAGGGGGAGGGGAATTCAGCTAAAAATAGCCAAGGGTCAATTCAAGCAACTAGTACAAAAGATGTTTTTTTGCAGTCCTTTATTCAATATATTCAAGGTTATCATGCAATTCTGTTGTTTGACTGCATATATATATTTTTTTCTTTCTTTTCATTACAAGTTCTATATGTGTAAGTGGTGACCATAACTATCATTACTATTATTTAGAATAATTTTTTACCTACTAACAGAAAACAACTTGACTGCAAAACACTTACTGTAGGGCACTCGATATTAGGCATTACTTTCATGTGGATGTAAGGTTAAAATGTCAAAACCTTCATTAACCCGTGAACTACGCTTTAGCGTATTACACTTTGTGGTGATCTGATTCTATTGTTCTTTTTTGTGTTTTTTTCTAACTATTACCGTTTAACTATCACACTTTGTTTCACGGGTTAATAAAAACCACTCTAATTACTTACAGTAGTTCTTTTTTAATATTATCATTTACTTGTATAATTTAGATGAGCAATACATATTTCTTTATGGCTTTGTATAGCTCATCTCGTTCCTCATAAATAACAAACAAAATGAAGTTTGTTCTTATTTTGGTGCAAAGGAATCTACAGTAGTTTTCTAATCAAATAATTGTTTTTCTTTTAACACTCACATGTTATTTCAACAGCCTTACTTGAGTTTGCTTGTCTCAGCAATAGACCTTGCTTAATAAACAAAGACATGTTACAAACTTATTTAATAATAGGTAACAACTGCAATATTGTATGAAGAGAGTGCCCCTCTCTTCCCCCTGCTATTGTTGAAATTATGCTCAATAAACTTTTACCTCTTCCCTCTCCACCAGTTAAGCATTCTATGTATGCTTCCCTGTACAAAATGCACCCCTTCAAATAGAACATTAAAGTTCACATACTTGTTTACTTCCTCAAACTCTTTGCTTTGTGTTTTTTGTTAACTTCCTAGGAACAAATTGAATACATATAATCAATAAATCTAGCAAGCTTATTTTGCAAACTCACTTTTTTTATTATTTTTGCGCAAAACCTATCAGGATTAAGGGGGTCCAGCACAAAGAAAAAAAAACGAATTAAAAAAAAGCCCATTGGCCTGGGATCGAACCCGGTCTGAAGAACAAAACGGAAACCATACATACGGATTACCCAATCGGTATGGCAGCACAAGGCTTTTACGGAAGGCTGTAAAGAACCCGAAGGCCCCAAGCACCGATATTTCCGAGCGAATATGCTGTACAACACTCTTGCAAGGTTATCCCAACCCGCGCATTAATGGGGAGGACAATAACCAGGATCCCAGGCCTGTAATGCGGTTACGCCACGCACAGCTCGTCGAGATTGTGGATGACAAAAAATAGAGGTCTATTTGGGCGTCTTGGGTCCCTTGGGGACTCGCCATGCGCACGGGCGCATCTCTTTTATTGTGTACATGACATCAAATTAGCGAAGAAAAAAGACGCTGTTTTGGTATCATGTGAAAAGCATAAAATAAATAGAAATAAAGACGTAATTAGGGAGAATATTGACATCTTCATATTAGAATATTGACAAAATCCGCAATATTGTCTACGCTGACTAAGTAAAGCTGTAATTTACTTTAAAGGGGCAGCAGCATAGTACTGCGCATGTCTGGAGTCAGTGTTTATTGTAGGCTTTTAAGTGTCTACAAACAGTTGAACTTTTTAAAAGCTGCGAATACCTTATTAAATAATATGCAATATTATATTGAAAACTATGTTAATGGACAGTTTGTGGTCATTTTTTTGTTTTGTTTAAAGTCTCCCACATGTACCAAAAGCTCATAAGTCAGTATTAGAATTTCACTGAAGTTCATTGTGTCAGGGCTCTAGAGCTATTGCAAATCTCTTAACCATGACACTCCCCTTTTAAAGGAAAGTAAAAAAAAATCAAAATTGTTGGTGGGGGTCTCTGCTGTGTTTGTTTTCTTTTTAGTTTTGTTCTATTATTATTATTATTTTCTTTTTTAGAGGGGGAGGGGAATTCAGCTAAAAATAGCCAAGGGTCAATTCAAGCAACTAGTACAAAAGATGTTTTTTTGCAGTCCTTTATTCAATATATTCAAGGTTATCATGCAATTCTGTTGTTTGACTGCATATATATATATATTTTTTTTCTTTCTTTTCATTACAAGTGCTATATGTGTAAGTGGTGACCATAGCTATGATTACTATTATTTAGAATAATGTTTTATTTACTAACAGAAAACAACTTGACTGCAAAACACTTACTGTAGGGCACTCGATATTAGGCATTACTTTCATGTGGATGTAAGGTTGAAATGTCAAAACCTTCATTAACACGTGAACTACGCTTTAGCGTATTACTCTTTGTGGTGATCTGATTCTATTGTTCTTTTTTGTGTTTTTTTCTAACTATTACCGTTTAACTATCACACTTTGTTTCACGGGTTAATGAAAACCACTCTAATTACTTACAGTAGTTCTTTTTTAATATTATCATTTACTTGTATAATTTAGATGAGCAATACATATTTCTTTATGGCTTTGTAGAGCTCATCTCGTTCCTCATAAATAACAAACAAAATGAAGTTTGTTCTTATTTTGGTGCAAAGGAATCTACAGTAGTTTTCTAATCAGATAATTGTTTTTCTTTTAACACTCACATGTTATTTCAACAGCCTTACTAAAGTTTGCTTGTCTCAGAAATAGATCTTGCTTAATAAACAAAGACATGTTACAAACTTATTTAATAATAGGTAACAACTACAATATTGTATGAAGAGAGTGCCCCTCTCTTCCCCCTGCTATTGTTGAAATTATGCTCAATAAACTTTTACCTCTTCCCTCTCCACCAGTTAAGCATTCTATGTATGCTTCCCTGTACAAAATGCACCCCTTCAAATAGAACATTAAAGTTCACATACTTGTTTACTTCCTCAAACTCTTTGCTTTGTGTTTTTTGTTAACTTCCTAGGAACAAATTGAATACATATAATCAATAAATCTAGCAAGCTTATTTTGCAAACTCACTTTTTTTATTATTTTTGCGCAAAACCTATCAGGATTAAGGGGGTCCAGCACAAAGAAAAAAAAACGAATTAAAAAAAAGCCCATTGGCCTGGGATCGAACCCGGTCTGAAGAACAAAACGGAAACCATACATACGGATTACCCAATCGGTATGGCAGCACAAGGCTTTTACGGAAGGCTGTAAAGAACCCGAAGGCCCCAAGCACCGATATTTCCGAGCGAATATGCTGTACAACACTCTTGCAAGGTTATCCCAACCCGCGCATTAATGGGGAGGACAATAACCAGGATCCCAGGCCTGTAATACGGTTACGCCACGCACAGCTCGCCGAGATTGTGGATGACAAAAAATAGAGGTCTATTTGGGCGTCTTGGGTCCCTTGGGGACTCGCCATGCGCACGGGCGCATCTCTTTTATTGTGTACATGACATCAAATTAGCGAAGAAAAAAGACGCTGTTTTGGTATCATGTGAAAATCATAAAATAAATAGAAATAAAGACGTAAGGGGGGAGAATATTGACATCTTCATATTAGAATATTGACAAAATCCGCAATTTTGTCTACGCTGACTAAGTAAAGCTGTATTTTACTTTAAAGGGGCAGCAACATAGTACTGCGCATGTCTGGAGTCAGTGTTTATTGTAGGCTTTTAAGTGTCTACAAACAGTTGAACTTTTTAAAAGCTGTCAATACCTTATTAAATAATATGCAATATTATATTGAAAACTATGTTAATGGACAGTTTGTGGTCATTTTTTTTGTTTTGTTTAAAGTCTCCCACATGTACCAAAAGCTCATAAGTCAGTATTAGAATTTCACTGAAGTTCATTGTGTCAGGGCTCTAGAGCTATTGCAAATCTTTTAAACATGACACTCCCCCTTTAAAGGAAAGTAAACAAAAATCAAAATTGTTGGTGGTGGTCTCTGCTGTGTTTGTTTTCTTTTTAGTTTTGTTCTATTATTATTATTATTTTCTTTTTTAGAGGGGGAGGGGAATTCAGCTAAAAATAGCCAAGGGTCAATTCAAGCAACTAGTACAAAAGATGTTTTTTTGCAGTCCTTTATTCAATATATTCAAGGTTATCATGCAATTCTGTTGTTTGACTGCATATATATATTTTTTCTTCCTTTTCATTACAAGTTCTATATGTGTAAGTGGTGACCATAACTATCATTACTATTATTTAGAATAATTTTTTACCTACTAACAGAAAACAACTTGACTGCAAAACACTTACTGTAGGGCACTCGATATTAGGCATTACTTTCATGTGGATGTAAGGTTAAAATGTCAAAACCTTCATTAACCCGTGAACTACGCTTTAGCGTATTACACTTTGTGGTGATCTGATTCTATTGTTCTTTTTTGTGTTTTTTTTCTAACTATTACCGTTTAACTATCACACTTTGTTTCACGGGTTAATAAAAACCACTCTAATTACTTACAGTAGTTCTTTTTTAATATTATCATTTACTTGTATAATTTAGATGAGCAATACATATTTCTTTATGGCTTTGTATAGCTCATCTCGTTCCTCATAAATAACAAACAAAATGAAGTTTGTTCTTATTTTGGTGCAAAGGAATCTACAGTAGTTTTCTAATCAGATAATTGTTTTTCTTTTAACACTCACATGTTATTTCAACAGCCTTACTTGAGTTTGCTTGTCTCAGCAATAGACCTTGCTTAATAAACAAAGACATGTTACAAACTTATTTAATAATAGGTAACAACTGCAATATTGTATGAAGAGAGTGCCCCTCTCTTCCCCCTGCTATTGTTGAAATTATGCTCAATAAACTTTACCTCTTCCCTCTCCACCAGTTAAGCATTCTATGTATGCTTCCCTGTACAAAATGCACCCCTTCAAATAGAACATTAAAGTTCACATACTTGTTTACTTCCTCAAACTCTTTGCTTTGTGTTTTTTGTTAACTTCCTAGGAACAAATTGAATACATATAATCAATAAATCTAGCAAGCTTATTTTGCAAACTCACTTTTTTTATTATTTTTGCGCAAAACCTATCAGGATTAAGGGGGTCCAGCACAAAGAAAAAAAAAACGAATTAAAAAAAAAGCCCATTGGCCTGGGATCGAACCCGGTCTGAAGAACAAAACGGAAACCATACATACGGATTACCCAATCGGTATGGCAGCACAAGGCTTTTACGGAAGGCTGTAAAGAACCCGAAGGCCCCAAGCACCGATATTTCCGAGCGAATATGCTGTACAACACTCTTGCAAGGTTATCCCAACCCGCGCATTAATGGGGAGGACAATAACCAGGATCCCAGGCCTGTAATGCGGTTACGCCACGCACAGCTCGCCGAGATTGTGGATGACAAAAAATAGAGGTCTATTTGGGCGTCTTGGGTCCCTTGGGGACTCGCCATGCGCACGGGCGCATCTCTTTTATTGTGTACATGACATCAAATTAGCGAAGAAAAAAGACGCTGTTTTGGTATCATGTGAAAAGCATAAAATAAATAGAAATAAAGACGTAAGGAGGGAGAATATTGACATCTTCATATTAGAATATTGACAAAATCCGCAATATTGTCTACGCTGACTAAGTAAAGATGTATTTTACTTTAAAGAAGCAGCAGCATAGTACTGCGCATGTCTGGAGTCAGTGTTTATTGTAGGCTTTTAAGTGTCTACAAACAGTTGAACTTTTTAAAAGCTGTGAATACCTTATTAAATAATATGCAATATTATATTCAAAACTATGTTAATGGACAGTTTGTGGTCATTTTTTTGTTTTGTTTAAAGTCTCCCACATGTACCAAAAGCTCATAAGTCAGTATTAGAATTTCACTGAAGTTCATTGTGTCAGGGCTCTAGAGCTATTGCAAATCTCTTAACCATGACACTCCCCTTTTAAAGGAAAGTAAAAAAAAATCAAAATTGTTGGTGGGGGTCTCTGCTGTGTTTGTTTTCTTTTTAGTTTTGTTCTATTATTATTATTATTTTCTTTTTTAGAGGGGGAGGGGAATTCAGCTAAAAATAGCCAAGGGTCAATTCAAGCAACTAGTACAAAAGATGTTTTTTTGCAGTCCTTTATTCAATATATTCAAGGTTATCATGCAATTCTGTTGTTTGACTGCATATATATATATATATATATTTTCTTTCTTTTCATTACAAGTGCTATATGTGTAAGTGGTGACCATAGCTATGATTACTATTATTTAGAATAATGTTTTATTTACTAACAGAAAACAACTTGACTGCAAAACACTTACTGTAGGGCACTCGATATTAGGCATTACTTTCATGTGGATGTAAGGTTGAAATGTCAAAACCTTCATTAACCCGTGAACTACGCTTTAGCGTATTACACTTTGTGGTGATCTGATTCTATTGTTCTTTTTTGTGTTTTTTTCTAACTATTACCGTTTAACTATCACACTTTGTTTCACGGGTTAATGAAAACCACTCTAATTACTTACAGTAGTTCTTTTTTAATATTATCATTTACTTGTATAATTTAGATGAGCAATACATATTTCTTTATGGCTTTGTAGAGCTCATCTCGTTCCTCATAAATAACAAACAAAATGAAGTTTGTTCTTATTTTGGTGCAAAGGAATCTACAGTAGTTTTCTAATCAGATAATTGTTTTTCTTTTAACACTCACATGTTATTTCAACAGCCTTACTTGAGTTTGCTTGTCTCAGAAATAGATCTTGCTTAATAAACAAAGACATGTTACAAACTTATTTAATAATAGGTAACAACTACAATATTGTATGAAGAGAGTGCCCCTCTCTTCCCCCTGCTATTGTTGAAATTATGCTCAATAAACTTTTACCTCTTCCCTCTCCACCAGTTAAGCATTCTATGTATGCTTCCCTGTACAAAATGCACCCCTTCAAATAGAACATTAAAGTTCACATACTTGTTTACTTCCTCAAACTCTTTGCTTTGTGTTTTTTGTTAACTTCCTAGGAACAAATTGAATACATATAATCAATAAATCTAGCAAGCTTATTTTGCAAACTCACTTTTTTTTATTATTTTTGCGCAAAACCTATCAGGATTAAGGGGGTCCAGCACAAAGAAAAACAACGAATTAAAAAAAAAGCCCATTGGCCTGGGATCGAACCCGGTCTGAAGAACAAAACGGAAACCATACATACGGATTACCCAATCGGTATGGCAGCACAAGGCTTTTACGGAAGGCTGTAAAGAACCCGAAGGCCCCAAGCACCGATATTTCCGAGCGAATATGCTGTACAACACTCTTGCAAGGTTATCCCAACCCGCGCATTAATGGGGAGGACAATAACCAGGATCCCAGGCCTGTAATACGGTTACGCCACGCACAGCTCACCGAGATTGTGGATGACAAGAAATAGAGGTCTATTTGGGCGTCTTGGGTCCCTTGGGGACTCGCCATGCGCACGGGCGCATCTCTTTTATTGTGTACATGATATCAAATTAGCAAAGAAAAAAGACGCTGTTTTGGTATCATGTGAAAATCATAAAATAAATAGAAATAAAGACGTAAGGGGGGAGAATATTGACATCTTCATATTAGAATATTGAAAAAATCCGCAATTTTGTCTACGCTGACTAAGTAAAGCTGTATTTTACTTTAAAGGGGCAGCAACATAGTACTGCGCATGTCTGGAGTCAGTGATTATTGTAGGCTTTTAAGTGTCAACAAACAGTTGAACTTTTTAAAAGCTGCGAATACCTTATTAAATAATATGCAATATTATATTGAAAACTATGTTAATGGACAGTTTGTGGTCATTTTTTTTGTTTTGTTTAAAGTCTCCCACATGTACCAAAAGCTCATAAGTCAGTATTATAATTTCACTGAAGTTCATTGTGTCAGGGCTCTAGAGCTATTGCAAATCTCTTAAACATGACACTCCCCCTTTAAAGGAAAGTAAAAAAAAAATCAAAATTGTTGGTGGGGGTCTCTGCTGTGTTTGTTTTCTTTTTAGTTTTGTTCTATTATTATTATTATTTTCTTTTTTAGAGGGGGAGGGGAATTCAGCTAAAAATAGCCAAGGGTCAATTCAAGCAACTAGTACAAAAGATGTTTTTTGCAGTCCTTTATTCAATATATTCAAGGTTATCATGCAATTCTGTTGTTTGACTGCATATATATATATTTTTTCTTTCTTTTCATTACAAGTGCTATATGTGTAAGTGGTGACCATAGCTATGATTACTATTATTTATATATAAATATAAGCGCCTGCACCCGCGAACGGGTATAACACAGTTTGTATTTAACTGTTCTCCGCCCTTTTACGGCGAGCTTCCCTTTGTTTTAAATATGTTTTATATCTTCTTTTGTCGTATGACGTGCAGATGTTATTTGTGATCGCCCTCCATTCCTTTCTATTTTGTACATGATAGTTCCACACTTCAAGGACGCATCCAATTTTGAGGTCTTTTTTCAAAATGTCCTTGAATCTTAGTTTAGGACGACCAGCTGGTCGAGACCCGTGTTCTAGCTCCGAAAATAACAGCTGCTTAGGCACTCTGTCATCGTCCATTCGGCAGAGGTGACCAAGCCAGCGGAGACGATTTCTAGCTAATTTTGTTTCAATATCATCTACGTTTGCGCGACGGAGGACGTCTTCATTGCTTATATAGTCATCCCACTTGATCTTGAGGATTAGGCGTAAATGGCGTTGTTGCAGAGTACGAAGTTCTCTAACTTCATGCTGATATACAGTCCATGTCTCACTACCGTACAATAAGAGAGGCATTAGACATTGATTATAAACAGCGATCTTGGTTGGTACAGTGAGATCACGTGAGTCGAAAACTCTCTTTCGAAGGCGACCATAAGCACATGATACAGCTTGTATAAGAGATGTGAGCTCCGCTCTCATTGAGCAGTCACTTGACAGGATACTACCAAGGTATTTAAAGTGAGTAACATTGACCAGCTTAATGCCATCAACATAAAAGTCGGCAGTATTACCAATACACATAGTCTCCGTCTTTTTAGTGTTAATGCGCATCCCCATTCTCTTAGCAAGTTCATTGTACGATGTAAGTAAAGACTGCAGACCCTCTGGGGTATCGCTAAATAAGGCGATATCGTCAGCGTACTGTGCCTCCCTGATGAATTCCGTAAGGACTTTTGTTTTTGCTTTGAGCCTGCGAAGATCGAAGAGATTACCATCACTACCACTATCACTATCACTATTATTTAGAATGATTTTTTACCCACTAACAGAAAACACCTTGACTGCAAAACACTTACTGTAGGGCACTCGATATTAGGCATTACTTTCATGTGGATGTAAGGTTGAAATGTCAAAACCTTCATTAACCCGTGAACTACGCTTTAGCGTATTACACTTTGTGGTGATCTGATTCTATTGTTCTTTTTTGTGTTTTTTTTCTAACTATTACCGTTTAACTATCACACTTTGTTTCACGGGTTAATGAAAACCACTCTAATTACTTACACTAGTTCTTTTTTAATATTATCATTTACTTGTATAATTTAGATGAGCAATACATATTTCTTTATGGCTTTGTAGAGCTCATCTCGTTCCTCATAAATAACAAACAAAATGAAGTTTGTTCTTATTTTGGTGCAAAGGAATCTACAGTAGTTTTCTAATCAGATAATTGTTTTTCTTTTAACACTCACATGTTATTTCAACAGCCTTACTTGAGTTTGCTTGTCTCAGAAATAGATCTTGCTTAATAAACAAAGACATGTTACAAACTTATTTAATAATAGGTAACAACTACAATATTGTATGAAGAGAGTGCCCCTCTCTTCCCCCTGCTATTGTTGAAATTATGCTCAATAAACTTTTACCTCTTCCCTCTCCACCAGTTAAGCATTCTATGTATGCTTCCCTGTACAAAATGCACCCCTTCAAATAGAACATTAAAGTTCACATACTTGTTTACTTCCTCAAACTCTTTGCTTTGTGTTTTTTGTTAACTTCCTAGGAACAAATTGAATACATATAATCAATAAATCTAGCAAGCTTATTTTGCAAACTCACTTTTTTTATTATTTTTGCGCAAAACCTATCAGGATTAAGGGGGTCCAGCACAAAGAAAAAAAAACGAATTAAAAAAAAGCCCATTGGCCTGGGATCGAACCCGGTCTGAAGAACAAAACGGAAACCATACATACGGATTACCCAATCGGTATGGCAGCACAAGGCTTTTACGGAAGGCTGTAAAGAACCCGAAGGCCCCAAGCACCGATATTTCCGAGCGAATATGCTGTACAACACTCTTGCAAGGTTATCCCAACCCGCGCATTAATGGGGAGGACAATAACCAGGATCCCAGGCCTGTAATACGGTTACGCCACGCACAGCTCGCCGAGATTGTGGATGACAAAAAATAGAGGTCTATTTGGGCGTCTTGGGTCCCTTGGGGACTCGCCATGCGCACGGGCGCATCTCTTTTATTGTGTACATGACATCAAATTAGCGAAGAAAAAAGACGCTGTTTTGGTATCATGTGAAAATCATAAAATAAATAGAAATAAAGACGTAAGGGGGGAGAATATTGACATCTTCATATTAGAATATTGACAAAATCCGCAATTTTGTCTACGCTGACTAAGTAAAGCTGTATTTTACTTTAAAGGGGCAGCAACATAGTACTGCGCATGTCTGGAGTCAGTGTTTATTGTAGGCTTTTAAGTGTCTACAAACAGTTGAACTTTTTAAAAGCTGTCAATACCTTATTAAATAATATGCAATATTATATTGAAAACTATGTTAATGGACAGTTTGTGGTCATTTTTTTTGTTTTGTTTAAAGTCTCCCACATGTACCAAAAGCTCATAAGTCAGTATTAGAATTTCACTGAAGTTCATTGTGTCAGGGCTCTAGAGCTATTGCAAATCTTTTAAACATGACACTCCCCCTTTAAAGGAAAGTAAACAAAAATCAAAATTGTTGGTGGGGGTCTCTGCTGTGTTTGTTTTCTTTTTAGTTTTGTTCTATTATTATTATTATTTTCTTTTTTAGAGGGGGAGGGGAATTCAGCTAAAAATAGCCAAGGGTCAATTCAAGCAACTAGTACAAAAGATGTTTTTTTGCAGTCCTTTATTCAATATATTCAAGGTTATCATGCAATTCTGTTGTTTGACTGCATATATATATTTTTTCTTCCTTTTCATTACAAGTTCTATATGTGTAAGTGGTGACCATAACTATCATTACTATTATTTAGAATAATTTTTTACCTACTAACAGAAAACAACTTGACTGCAAAACACTTACTGTAGGGCACTCGATATTAGGCATTACTTTCATGTGGATGTAAGGTTAAAATGTCAAAACCTTCATTAACCCGTGAACTACGCTTTAGCGTATTACACTTTGTGGTGATCTGATTCTATTGTTCTTTTTTGTGTTTTTTTTCTAACTATTACCGTTTAACTATCACACTTTGTTTCACGGGTTAATAAAAACCACTCTAATTACTTACAGTAGTTCTTTTTTAATATTATCATTTACTTGTATAATTTAGATGAGCAATACATATTTCTTTATGGCTTTGTATAGCTCATCTCGTTCCTCATAAATAACAAACAAAATGAAGTTTGTTCTTATTTTGGTGCAAAGGAATCTACAGTAGTTTTCTAATCAGATAATTGTTTTTCTTTTAACACTCACATGTTATTTCAACAGCCTTACTTGAGTTTGCTTGTCTCAGCAATAGACCTTGCTTAATAAACAAAGACATGTTACAAACTTATTTAATAATAGGTAACAACTGCAATATTGTATGAAGAGAGTGCCCCTCTCTTCCCCCTGCTATTGTTGAAATTATGCTCAATAAACTTTACCTCTTCCCTCTCCACCAGTTAAGCATTCTATGTATGCTTCCCTGTACAAAATGCACCCCTTCAAATAGAACATTAAAGTTCACATACTTGTTTACTTCCTCAAACTCTTTGCTTTGTGTTTTTTGTTAACTTCCTAGGAACAAATTGAATACATATAATCAATAAATCTAGCAAGCTTTTTTTGCAAACTCACTTTTTTTATTATTTTTGCGCAAAACCTATCAGGATTAAGGGGGTCCAGCACAAAGAAAAAAAAAACGAATTAAAAAAAAAGCCCATTGGCCTGGGATCGAACCCGGTCTGAAGAACAAAACGGAAACCATACATACGGATTACCCAATCGGTATGGCAGCACAAGGCTTTTACGGAAGGCTGTAAAGAACCCGAAGGCCCCAAGCACCGATATTTCCGAGCGAATATGCTGTACAACACTCTTGCAAGGTTATCCCAACCCGCGCATTAATGGGGAGGACAATAACCAGGATCCCAGGCCTGTAATGCGGTTACGCCACGCACAGCTCGCCGAGATTGTGGATGACAAAAAATAGAGGTCTATTTGGGCGTCTTGGGTCCCTTGGGGACTCGCCATGCGCACAGGCGCATCTCTTTTATTGTGTACATGACATCAAATTAGCGAAGAAAAAAGACGCTGTTTTGGTATCATGTGAAAAGCATAAAATAAATAGAAATAAAGACGTAAGGAGGGAGAATATTGACATCTTCATATTAGAATATTGACAAAATCCGCAATATTGTCTACGCTGACTAAGTAAAGATGTATTTTACTTTAAAGAAGCAGCAGCATAGTACTGCGCATGTCTGGAGTCAGTGTTTATTGTAGGCTTTTAAGTGTCTACAAACAGTTGAACTTTTTAAAAGCTGTGAATACCTTATTAAATAATATGCAATATTATATTGAAAACTATGTTAATGGACAGTTTGTGGTCATTTTTTTGTTTTGTTTAAAGTCTCCCACATGTACCAAAAGCTCATAAGTCAGTATTAGAATTTCACTGAAGTTCATTGTGTCAGGGCTCTAGAGCTATTGCAAATCTCTTAACCATGACACTCCCCTTTTAAAGGAAAGTAAAAAAAAATCAAAATTGTTGGTGGGGGTCTCTGCTGTGTTTGTTTTCTTTTTAGTTTTGTTCTATTATTATTATTATTTTCTTTTTTAGAGGGGGAGGGGAATTCAGCTAAAAATAGCCAAGGGTCAATTCAAGCAACTAGTACAAAAGATGTTTTTTTGCAGTCCTTTATTCAATATATTCAAGGTTATCATGCAATTCTGTTGTTTGACTGCATATATATATATATATATATATTTTCTTTCTTTTCATTACAAGTGCTATATGTGTAAGTGGTGACCATAGCTATGATTACTATTATTTAGAATAATGTTTTATTTACTAACAGAAAACAACTTGACTGCAAAACACTTACTGTAGGGCACTCGATATTAGGCATTACTTTCATGTGGATGTAAGGTTGAAATGTCAAAACCTTCATTAACCCGTGAACTACGCTTTAGCGTATTACACTTTGTGGTGATCTGATTCTATTGTTCTTTTTTGTGTTTTTTTCTAACTATTACCGTTTAACTATCACACTTTGTTTCACGGGTTAATGAAAACCACTCTAATTACTTACAGTAGTTCTTTTTTAATATTATCATTTACTTGTATAATTTAGATGAGCAATACATATTTCTTTATGGCTTTGTAGAGCTCATCTCGTTCCTCATAAATAACAAACAAAATAAAGTTTGTTCTTATTTTGGTGCAAAGGAATCTACAGTAGTTTTCTAATCAGATAATTGTTTTTCTTTTAACACTCACCTGTTATTTCAACAGCCTTACTTGAGTTTGCTTGTCTTAGAAATAGACCTTGCTTAATAAACAAAGACATGTTACAAACTTATTTAATAATAGGTAACAACTGCAATATTGTATGAAGAGAGTGCCCCTCTCTTCCCCCTGCTATTGTTGAAATTATGCTCAATAAACTTTTACCTCTTCCCTCTCCACCAGTTAAGCATTCTATGTATGCTTCCCTGTACAAAATGCACCCCTTCAAATAGAACATTAAAGTTCACATACTTGTTTACTTCCTCAAACTCTTTGCTTTGTGTTTTTTGTTAACTTCCTAGGAACAAATTGAATACATATAATCAATAAATCTAGCAAGCTTATTTTGCAAACTCACTTTTTTTCATTATTTTTGCGCAAAACCTATCAGGATTAAGGGGGTCCAGCACAAAGAAAAACAACGAATTAAAAAAAAAGCCCATTGGCCTGGGATCGAACCCGGTCTGAAGAACAAAACGGAAACCATACATACGGATTACCCAATCGGTATGGCAGCACAAGGCTTTTACGGAAGGCTGTAAAGAACCCGAAGGC
Organism: Nematostella vectensis; assembly: GCF_932526225.1. Taxonomy (NCBI): domain Eukaryota; kingdom Metazoa; phylum Cnidaria; class Anthozoa; order Actiniaria; family Edwardsiidae; genus Nematostella; species Nematostella vectensis. Next base: position 16,810,971 of record NC_064041.1, on the reverse strand, counting down.
CCCAAGCACCGATATTTCCGAGCGAATATGCTGTACAACACTCTTGCAAGGTTATCCCAACCCGCGCATTAATGGGGAGGACAATAACCAGGATCCCAGGCCTGTAATACGGTTACGCCACGCACAGCTCACCGAGATTGTGGATGACAAGAAATAGAGGTCTATTTGGGCGTCTTGGGTCCCTTGGGGACTCGCCATGCGCACGGGCGCATCTCTTTTATTGTGTACATGATATCAAATTAGCGAAGAAAAAAGACGCTGTTTTGGTATCATGTGAAAATCATAAAATAAATAGAAATAAAGACGTAAGGGGGGAGAATATTGACATCTTCATATTAGAATATTGAAAAAATCCGCAATTTTGTCTACGCTGACTAAGTAAAGCTGTATTTTACTTTAAAGGGGCAGCAACATAGTACTGCGCATGTCTGGAGTCAGTGATTATTGTAGGCTTTTAAGTGTCAACAAACAGTTGAACTTTTTAAAAGCTGCGAATACCTTATTAAATAATATGCAATATTATATTGAAAACTATGTTAATGGACAGTTTGTGGTCATTTTTTTTGTTTTGTTTAAAGTCTCCCACATGTACCAAAAGCTCATAAGTCAGTATTATAATTTCACTGAAGTTCATTGTGTCAGGGCTCTAGAGCTATTGCAAATCTCTTAAACATGACACTCCCCCTTTAAAGGAAAGTAAAAAAAAAATCAAAATTGTTGGTGGGGGTCTCTGCTGTGTTTGTTTTCTTTTTAGTTTTGTTCTATTATTATTATTATTTTCTTTTTTAGAGGGGGAGGGGAATTCAGCTAAAAATAGCCAAGGGTCAATTCAAGCAACTAGTACAAAAGATGTTTTTTTGCAGTCCTTTATTCAATATATTCAAGGTTATCATGCAATTCTGTTGTTTGACTGCATATATATATATTTTTTCTTTCTTTTCATTACAAGTGCTATATGTGTAAGTGGTGACTATAGCTATGATTACTATTATTTATATATAAATATAAGCGCCTGCACCCGCGAACGGGTATAACACAGTTTGTATTTAACTGTTCTCCGCCCTTTTACGGCGAGCTTCCCTTTGTTTTAAATATGTTTCATATCTTCTTTTGTCGTATGACGTGCAGATGTTATTTGTGATCGCCCTCCATTCCTTTCTATTTTGTACATGATAGTTCCACACTTCAAGGACGCATCCAATTTTGAGGTCTTTTTTCAAAATGTCCTTGAATCTTAGTTTAGGACGACCAGCTGGGCGAGACCCGTGTTCTAGCTCCGAAAATAACAGCTGCTTAGGCACTCTGTCATCGTCCATTCGGCAGAGGTGACCAAGCCAGCGGAGACGATTTCTAGCTAATTTTGTTTCAATATCATCTACGTTTGCGCGGCGGAGGACGTCTTCATTGCTTATATAGTCATCCCACTTGATCTTGAGGATTAGGCGTAAATGGCGTTGTTGCAGAGTACGAAGTTCTCTAACTTCATGCTGATATACAGTCCATGTCTCACTACCGTACAATAAGAGAGGCATTAGACATTGATTATAAACAGCGATCTTGGTTGGTACAGTGAGATCACGTGAGTCGAAAACTCTCTTTCGAAGGCGACCATAAGCACATGATACAGCTTGTATAAGAGATGTGAGCTCCGCTCTCATTGAGCAGTCACTTGACAGGATACTACCAAGGTATTTAAAGTGAGTAACATTGACCAGCTTAATGCCATCAACATAAAAGTCGGCAGTATTACCAATACACATAGTCTCCGTCTTTTTAGTGTTAATGCGCATCCCCATTCTCTTAGCAAGTTCATTGTACGATGTAAGTAAAGACTGCAGACCCTCTGGGGTATCGCTAAATAAGGCGATATCGTCAGCGTACTGTGCCTCCCTGATGAATTCCGTAAGGACTTTTGTTTTTGCTTTGAGCCTGCGAAGATCGAAGAGATTACCATCACTACCACTATCACTATCACTATTATTTAGAATGATTTTTTACCTACTAACAGAAAACACCTTGACTGCAAAACACTTACTGTAGGGCACTCGATATTAGGCATTACTTTCATGTGGATGTAAGGTTGAAATGTCAAAACCTTCATTAACCCGTGAACTACGCTTTAGCGTATTACACTTTGTGGTGATCTGATTCTATTGTTCTTTTTTGTGTTTTTTTTCTAACTATTACCGTTTAACTATCACACTTTGTTTCACGGGTTAATGAAAACCACTCTAATTACTTACACTAGTTCTTTTTTAATATTATCATTTACTTGTATAATTTAGATGAGCAATACATATTTCTTTATGGCTTTGTAGAGCTCATCTCGTTCCTCATAAATAACAAACAAAATGAAGTTTGTTCTTATTTTGGTGCAAAGGTACCTACAGTAGTTTTCTAATCAGATAATTGTTTTTCTTTTAAAACTCACATGTTATTTCAACAGTCTTACTTGAGTTTGCTTGTCTCAGAAATAGGCCTTGCTTAATAAACAAAGACATGTTACAAACTTATTTAATAATAGGTAACAACTGCGATATTGTATGAAGAGAGTGCCCCTCTCTTCCCCCTGCTATTGTTGAAATTATGCTCAATAAACCTTTACCTCTTTCCTCTCCACCAGTTAAGCATTGTATGTATGCTTCCCTGTACAAAATGCACCCCTTCAAATAGAACATTAAAGTTCACATACTTGTTTACTTCCTCAAACTCTTTGCTTTGTGTTTTTTGTTAACTTCCCACGAACAAATTGAATACATATAATCAATAAATCTAGCAAGCTTATTTTGCAAACTCACTTTTTTTTTATTATTTTTGCGCAAAACCTATCAGGATTAAGGGGGTCCAGCACAAAGAAAAAAAACGAACTAAAAAAAAAGCCCATTGGCTTGGGATCGAACCCGGTCTGAAGAACAAAACGGAAACCATACATACGGATTACCCAATCGGTATGGCAGCACAAGGCTTTTACGAAAGGCTGTAAAGAACCCGAAGGCCCCAAGCACCGATATTTCCGAGCGAATATGCTGTACAACACTCTTGCAAGGTTATCCCAACCCGCGCATTAATGGGGAGGACAATAACCAGGATCCCAGGCCTGTAATACGGTTACGCCACGCACAGCTCGCCGAGATTGTGGATGACAAAAAATAGAGGTCTATTTGGGCGTCTTGGGTCCCTTGGGGACTCGCCATGCGCACGGGCGCATCTCTTTTATTGTGTACATGACATCAAATTAGCGAAGAAAAAAGACGCTGTTTTGGTATCATGTGAAAATCATAAAATAAATAGAAATAAACACGTAAGGGGGGAGAATATTGACATATTCATATTAGAATATTGACAAAATCCGCAATTTTGTCTACGCTGACTAAGTAAAGCTGTATTTTACTTTAAAGGGGCAGCAACATTGTACTGCGCATGTCTGGAGTCAGTGATTATTGTAGGCTTTTAAGTGTCAACAAACAGTTGACCTTTTTAAAAGCTGTGAATACCTTATTAAATAATATGCAATATTATATTGAAAACTATGTTAATGACAGTTTGTTCTTTTTTTTTTTGTTTTGTTTAAAGTCTCCCACATGTACCAAAAGCTCATAAGTCAGTATTAGAATTTCACTGAAGTTCATTGTGTCAGGGCTCTAGAGCTATTGCAAATCTCTTAACCATGACACTCCCCTTTTAAAGAAAGTAAAAAAAATCAAAATTGTCGGTGGGGGTCTCTGTTGTGTTTGTTTTCTTTTTAGTTTTGTTCTATTATTATTATTATTTTCTTTTTTAGAGGGGGAGGGGAATTCAGCTAAAAATAGCCAAGGGTCAATTCAAGCAACTAGTACAAAAAATGTTTTTTTGCAGTCCTTTATTCAATATATTCAAGGTTATCATGCAATTCTGTTGTTTGACTGCATATATATATATATTTTTTCTTTCTTTTCATTACAAGTTCTATATGTGTAAGTGGTGACCATAGCTATGACTACTATTATTTAGAATATTTTTTAACCTACTAACAGAAAACAACTTGACTGCAAAACACTTACTGTAGGGCACTCCATATTAGGCATTACTTTCATGTTGATGTAAGGTTGAAATGTCAAAACCTTCATTAACCCGTGAACTACGCTTTAGCGTATTACACTTTGTGGTGATCTGATTCTATTGTACTTTTTTGTGTTTTACTAACTATTACCGTTTAACTATCACACTTTGTTTCACGGGTTAATGAAAACCAGTCTAGATACTTACAGTAGTTCTTTTTTAATATTATTATTTACTTGTATAATGTAGATGAGCAATACATATTTCTTTATGGCTTTGTAGAGCTCATCTCGTTCCTCATAAATAACAAACAAAATGAAGTTTGTTCTTATTTTGGTGCAAAGGAATCTACAGTAGTTTTCTAATCAGATAATTGTTTTTCTTTTAACACTCACCTGTTATTTCAACAGCCTTACTTGAGTTTGCTTGTCTTAGAAATAGACCTTGCTTAATAAACAAAGACATGTTACAAACTTATTTAATAATAGGTAACAACTGCAATATTGTATGAAGAGAGTGCCCCTCTCTTCCCCCTGCTATTGTTGAAATTATGCTCAATAAACTTTTACCTCTTCCCTCTCCACCAGTTAAGCATTCTATGTATGCTTCCCTGTACAAAATGCACCCCTTCAAATAGAACATTAAAGTTCACATACTTGTTTACTTCCTCAAACTCTTTGCTTTGTGTTTTTTGTTAACTTCCTAGGAACAAATTGAATACATATAATCAATAAATCTAGCAAGCTTATTTTGCAAACTCCCTTTTTTTTATTATTTTTGCGCAAAACCTATCAGGATTAAGGGGGTCCAGCACAAAGAAAAAAAAACGAACTAAAAAAAAAGCCCATTGGCCTGGGATCGAACCCGGTCTGAAGAACAAAACGGAAACCATACATACGGATTACCCAATCGGTATGGCAGCACAAGGCTTTTACGGAAGGCTGTAAAGAACCCGAAGGCCCCAAGCACCGATATTTCCGAGCGAATATGCTGTACAACACTCTTGCAAGGTTATCCCAACCCGCGCATTAATGGGGAGGACAATAACCAGGATCCCAGGCCTGTAATACGGTTACGCCACGCACAGCTCGCCGAGATTGTGGATGACAAAAAATAGAGGTCTATTTGGGCGTCTTGGGTCCCTTGGGGACTCGCCATGCGCACGGGCGCATCTCTTTTATTGTGTACATGACATCAAATTAACGAAGAAAAAAGACGCTGTCTTGGTATCATGTGAAAATCATAAAATAAATAGAAATAAAGACGTAAGGGGGGAGAATATTGACATATTCATATTAGAATATTGACAAAATCCGCAATTTTGTCTACGCTGACTAAGTAAAGCTGTATTTTACTTTAAAGGGGCAGCAACATAGTACTGCGCATGTCTGGAGTCAGTGATTATTGTAGGCTTTTAAGTGTCAACAAACAGTTGACCTTTTTAAAAGCTGTGAATACCTTATTAAATAATATGCAATATTATATTGAAAACTATGTTAATTGACAGTTTGTGGTCATTTTTTTTGTTTTGTTTAAAGTCTCCCACATGTACCAAAAGCTCATAAGTCAGTATTAGAATTTCACTGAAGTTCATTGTGTCAGGGCTCTAGAGCTATTGCAAATCTCTTAACCATGACACTCCCCTTTTAAAGGAAAGTAAAAAAAATCAAAATTGTTGGTGGGGGTCTCTGTTGTGTTTGTTTTCTTTTTAGTTTTGTTCTATTATTATTATTATTTTCTTTTTTAGAGGGGGAGGGGAATTCAGCTAAAAATAGCCAAGGGTCAATTCAAGTAACTAGTACAAAAGATGTTTTTTTGCAGTTCTTTATTCAATATATTCAAGGTAATCATGCAATTCTGTTGTTTGACTGCATATATATATATATTTTTTCTTTCTTTTCATTACAAGTTCTATATGTGTAAGTGGTGACCATAGCTATGATTACTATTATTTAGAATATTTTTTAACCTACTAACAGAAAACAACTTGACTGCAAAACACTTACTGTAGGGCACTCCATATTAGGCATTACTTTCATGTGGATGTAAGGTTGAAATGTCAAAACCTTCATTAACCCGTGAACTACGCTTTAGCGTATTACTCTTTGTGGTTATCTGATTCTATTGTTCTTTTTTGTGTTTTTTTCTAACTATTACCGTTTAACTATCACACTTTGTTTCACGGGTTAATGAAAACCACTCTAATTACTTACAGTAGTTCTTTTTTAATATTATCATTTACTTGTATAATTTAGATGAGCAATACATATTTCTTTATGGCTTTGTATAGCTCATCTCGTTCCTCATAAATAACAAACAAAATGAAGTTTGTTCTTATTTTGGTGCAAAGGAATCTACAGTAGTTTTCTAATCAGATAATTGTTTTTCTTTTAACACTCACATGTTATTTCAACAGCCTTACTTGAGTTTGCTTGTCTCAGCAATAGACCTTGCTTAATAAACAAAGACATGTTACAAACTTATTTAATAATAGGTAACAACTGCAATATTGTATGAAGAGAGTGCCCCTCTCTTCCCCCTGCTATTGTTGAAATTATGCTCAATAAACTTTACCTCTTCCCTCTCCACCAGTTAAGCATTCTATGTATGCTTCCCTGTACAAAATGCACCCCTTCAAATAGAACATTAAAGTTCACATACTTGTTTACTTCCTCAAACTCTTTGCTTTGTGTTTTTTGTTAACTTCCTAGGAACAAATTGAATACATATAATCAATAAATCTAGCAAGCTTATTTTGCAAACTCACTTTTTTTATTATTTTTGCGCAAAACCTATCAGGATTAAGGGGGTCCAGCACAAAGAAAAAAAAACGAATTAAAAAAAAAGCCCATTGGCCTGGGATCGAACCCGGTCTGAAGAACAAAACGGAAACCATACATACGGATTACCCAATCGGTATGGCAGCACAAGGCTTTTACGGAAGGCTGTAAAGAACCCGAAGGCCCCAAGCACCGATATTTCCGAGCGAATATGCTGTACAACACTCTTGCAAGGTTATCCCAACCCGCGCATTAATGGGGAGGACAATAACCAGGATCCCAGGCCTGTAATGCGGTTACGCCACGCACAGCTCGCCGAGATTGTGGATGACAAAAAATAGAGGTCTATTTGGGCGTCTTGGGTCCCTTGGGGACTCGCCATGCGCACGGGCGCATCTCTTTTATTGTGTACATGACATCAAATTAGCGAAGAAAAAAGACGCTGTTTTGGTATCATGTGAAAATCATAAAATAAATAGAAATAAAGACGTAAGGGGGGAGAATATTGACATATTCATATTAGAATATTGACAAAATCCGCAATTTTGTCTACGCTGACTAAGTAAAGCTGTATTTTACTTTAAAGGGGCAGCAACATAGTACTGCGCATGTCTGGAGTCAGTGATTATTGTAGGCTTTTAAGTGTCAACAAACAGTTGACCTTTTTAAAAGCTGTGAATACCTTATTAAATAATATACAATATTATATTGAAAACTATGTTAATTAAAAGTTTGTGGTCATTTTTTTTTGTTTTGTTTAAAGTCTCCCACTTGTACCAAAAGCTCATAAGTCAGTATTAGAATTTCACTGAAGTTCATTGTGTCAGGGCTCTAGAGCTATTGCAAATCTCTTAACCATGACACTCCCCTTTTAAAGGAAAGTAAAAAAAAATCAAAATTGTTGGTGGGGGTCTCTGTTGTGTTTGTTTTCTTTTTAGTTTTGTTCTATTATTATTATTATTTTCTTTTTTAGAGGGGGAGGGAAATTCAGCTAAAAATAGCCAAGGGTCAATTAAAGCAACTAGTACAAAAGATGTTTTTTCGCAGTCCTTTATTCAATATATTCAAGGTTATCATGCAATTCTGTTGTTTGACTGCATATATATATATATTTTTTCTTTCTTTTCATTACAAGTTCTATATGTGTAAGTGGTGACCATAGCTATGATTACTATTATTTAGAATATTTTTTTACCTACTAACAGAAAACAACTTGACTGCAAAACACTTACTGTAGGGCACTCGATATTAGGCATTACTTTCATGTGGATGTAAGGTTGAAATGTCAAAACCTTCATTAACCCGTGAACTACGCTTTAGCGTATTACTCTTTGTGGTGATCTGATTCTATTGTTCTTTTTTGTGTTTTACTAACTATTACCGTTTAACTATCACACTTTGTTTCACGGGTTAATGAAAACCAGTCTAGATACTTACAGTAGTTCTTTTTTAATATTATTATTTACTTGTATAATTTAGATGAGCAATACATATTTCTTTATGGCTTTGTAGAGCTCATCTTATTCCTCATAAATAACAAACAAAATGAAGTTTGTTCTTATTTTGGTGCAAAGGAATCTACAGTAGTTTTCTAATCAGATAATTGTTTTTCTTTTAACACTCACCTGTTATTTCAACAGCCTTACTTGAGTTTGCTTGTCTTAGAAATAGACCTTGCTTAATAAACAAAGACATGTTACAAACTTATATAATAATAGGTAACAACTGCAATATTGTATGAAGAGAGTGCCCCTCTCTTCCCCCTGCTATTGTTGAAATTATGCTCAATAAACTTTTACCTCTTCCCTCTCCACCAGTTAAGCATTCTATGTATGCTTCCCTGTACAAAATGCACCCCTTCAAATAGAACATTAAAGTTCACATACTTGTTTACTTCCTCAAACTCTTTGCTTTGTGTTTTTTGTTAACTTCCCAGGAACAAATTGAATACATATAATCAATAAATCTAGCAAGCTTATTTTGCAAACTCACTTTTTTTATTATTTTTGCGCAAAACCTATCAGGATTAAGGGGGTCCAGCACAAAGAAAAAAAAACGAATTAAAAAAAAAGCCCATTGGCCTGGGATCGAACCCGGTCTGAAGAACAAAACGGAAACCATACATACGGATTACCCAATCGGTATGGCAGCACAAGGCTTTTACGGAAGGCTGTAAAGAACCCGAAGGCCCCAAGCACCGATATTTCCGAGCGAATATGCTGTACAACACTCTTGCAAGGTTATCCCAACCCGCGCATTAATGGGGAGGACAATAACCAGGATCCCAGGCCTGTAATGCGGTTACGCCACGCACAGCTCGCCGAGATTGTGGATGACAAAAAATAGAGGTCTATTTGGGCGTCTTGGGTCCCTTGGGGACTCGCCATGCGCACGGGCGCATCTCTTTTATTGTGTACATGACATCAAATTAGCGAAGAAAAAAGACGCTGTTTTGGTATCATGTGAAAATCATAAAATAAATAGAAATAAAGACGTAAGGGGGGAGAATATTGACATATTCATATTAGAATATTGACAAAATCCGCAATTTTGTCTACGCTGACTAAGTAAAGCTGTATTTTACTTTAAAGGGGCAGCAACATAGTACTGCGCATGTCTGGAGTCAGTGATTATTGTAGGCTTTTAAGTGTCAACAAACAGTTGACCTTTTTAAAAGCTGTGAATACCTTATTAAATAATATACAATATTATATTGAAAACTATGTTAATTAAAAGTTTGTGGTCATTTTTTTTTGTTTTGTTTAAAGTCTCCCACTTGTACCAAAAGCTCATAAGTCAGTATTAGAATTTCACTGAAGTTCATTGTGTCAGGGCTCTAGAGCTATTGCAAATCTCTTAACCATGACACTCCCCTTTTAAAGGAAAGTAAAAAAAAATCAAAATTGTTGGTGGGGGTCTCTGTTGTGTTTGTTTTCTTTTTAGTTTTGTTCTATTATTATTATTATTTTCTTTTTTAGAGGGGGAGGGAAATTCAGCTAAAAATAGCCAAGGGTCAATTAAAGCAACTAGTACAAAAGATGTTTTTTCGCAGTCCTTTATTCAATATATTCAAGGTTATCATGCAATTCTGTTGTTTGACTGCATATATATATATATTTTTTCTTTCTTTTCATTACAAGTTCTATATGTGTAAGTGGTGACCATAGCTATGATTACTATTATTTAGAATATTTTTTTACCTACTAACAGAAAACAACTTGACTGCAAAACACTTACTGTAGGGCACTCGATATTAGGCATTACTTTCATGTGGATGTAAGGTTGAAATGTCAAAACCTTCATTAACCCGTGAACTACGCTTTAGCGTATTACTCTTTGTGGTGATCTGATTCTATTGTTCTTTTTTGTGTGTTTTTTTTTTAACTATTACCGTTTAACTATCACACTTTGTTTCACGGGTTAATGAAAACCACTCTAATTACTTACAGTAGTTCTTTTTTAATATTATTATTTACTTGTATAATTTAGATGAGCAATACATATTTCTTTATGGCTTTGTAGAGCTCATCTCGTTCCTCATAAATAACAAACAAAATAAAGTTTGTTCTTATTTTGGTGCAAAGGAATCTACAGTAGTTTTCTAATCAGATAATTGTTTTTCTTTTAACACTCACCTGTTATTTCAACAGCCTTACTTGAGTTTGCTTGTCTCAGAAATAGACCTTGCTTAATAAACAAAGACATGTTACAAACTTATTTAATAATAGGTAACAACTGCAATATTGTATGAAGAGAGGGCCCCTCTCTTCCCCCTGCTATTGTTGAAATTATGCTCAATAAACTTTTACCTCTTCCCTCTCCACCAGTTAAGCATTCTATGTATGCTTCCCTGTACAAAATGCACCCCTTCAAATAGAACATTAAAGTTCACATACTTGTTTACTTCCTCAAACTCTTTGCTTTGTGTTTTTTGTTAACTTCCTAGGAACAAATTGAATACATATAATCAATAAATCTAGCAAGCTTTTTTTGCAAACTCACTTTTTTTATTATTTTTGCGCAAAACCTATCAGGATTAAGAGGGTCCAGCACAAAGGAAAAAAAACGAACTAAAAAAAAAGCCCATTGGCCTGGGATCGAACCCGGTCTGAAGAACAAAACGGAAACCATACATACGGATTACCCAATCGGTATGGCAGCACAAGGCTTTTACGGAAGGCTGTAAAGAACCCGAAGGCCCCAAGCACCGATATTTCCGAGCGAATATGCTGTACAACACTCTTGCAAGGTTATCCCAACCCGCGCATTAATGGGGAGGACAATAACCAGGATCCAAGGCCTGTAATACGGTTACGCCACGCACAGCTCGCAGAGATTGTGGATGACAAAAAATAGAGGTCTATTTGGGCGTCTTGGGTCCCTTGGGGACTCGCCATGCGCACGGGCGCATCTCTTTTATTGTGTACATGACATCAAATTAGCGAAGAAAAAAGACGCTGTTTTGGTATCATGTGAAAATCATAAAATAAATAGAAATAAAGACGTAAAGGGGGAGAATATTGACATCTTCATATTAGAATATTGACAAAACCCGCAATTTTGTCTACGCTGACTAAGTAAAGCTGTATTTTACTTTAAAGTGCAGCAACATAGTACTGCGCATGTCTGGAGTCAGTTATTTTTGTAGGCTTTTAAGTGTCAACAAACAGTTGACCTTTTTAAAAGCTGTGAATACCTTATTAAATAATATGCAATATTATATTGAAAACTATGTTAATTGACAGTTTGTGGTCATTTTTTTTGTTTTGTTTAAAGTCTCCCACATGTACCAAAAGCTCATAAGTCAGTATTAGAATTTCACTGAAGTTCATTGTGTCAGGGCTCTAGAGCTATTGCAAATCTCTTAACCATGACACTCCCCTTTTAAAGGAAAGTAAAAAAAATCAAAATTGTTGGTGGGGGTCTCTGTTGTTTTTGTTTTCTTTTTAGTTTTGTTCTATTATTATTATTATTTTCTTTTTTAGAGGGGGAGGGGAATTCAGCTAAAAATAGCCAAGGGTCAATTCAAGCAACTAGTACAAAAGATGTTTTTTGCAGTCTTTCTTTTCATTACAAGTTCTATATGTGTAAGTGGTGACCATAGCTATGATTACTATTATTTAGAATATTTTTTTACCTACTAACAGAAAACAACTTGACTGCAAAACACTTACTGTAGGGCACTCGATATTAGACATTACTTTCATGTGGATGTAAGGTTGAAATGTCAAAACCTTCATTAACCCGTGAACTACGCTTTAGCGTATTACTCTTTGTGGTGATCTGATTCTATTTTTCTTTTTTGTGTTTTTTTTTTAACTATTACCGTTTAACTATCACACTTTGTTTCACGGGTTAATGAAAACCACTCTAATTACTTACAGTAGTTCTTTTTTAATATTATTATTTACTTGTATAATTTAGATGAGCAATACATATTTCTTTATGGCTTTGTAGAGCTCATCTCGTTCCTCATAAATAACAAACAAAATGAAGTTTGTTCTTATTTTGGTGCAAAGGAATCTACAGTAGTTTTCTAATCAGATAATTGTTTTTCTTTTAACACTCACCTGTTATTTCAACAGCCTTACTTGAGTTTGCTTGTCTCAGAAATAGACCTTGCTTAATAAACAAAGACATGTTACAAACTTATTTAATAATAGGTAACAACTGCAATATTGTATGAAGAGAGGGCCCCTCTCTTCCCCCTGCTATTGTTGAAATTATGCTCAATAAACTTTTACCTCTTCCCTCTCCACCAGTTAAGCATTCTATGTATGCTTCCCTGTACAAAATGCACCCCTTCAAATGGAACATTAAAGTTCACATACTTGTTTACTTCCTCAAACTCTTTGCTTTGTGTTTTTTGTTAACTTCCTAGGAACAAATTGAATACATATAATCAATAAATCTAGCAAGCTTTTTTTGCAAACTCACTTTTTTTATTATTTTTGCGCAAAACCTATCAGGATTAAGGGGGTCCAGCACAAAGGAAAAAAAACGAACTAAAAAAAAAGCCCATTGGCCTGGGATCGAACCCGGTCTGAAGAACAAAACGGAAACCATACATACGGATTACCCAATCGGTATGGCAGCACAAGGCTTTTACGGAAGGCTGTAAAGAACCCGAAGGCCCCAAGCACCGATATTTCCGAGCGAATATGCTGTACAACACTCTTGCAAGGTTATCCCAACCCGCGCATTAATGGGGAGGACAATAACCAGGATCCCAGGCCTGTAATACGGTTACGCCACGCACAGCTCGCCGAGATTGTGGATGACAAAAAATAGAGGTCTATTTGGGCGTCTTGGGTCCCTTGGGGACTCGCCATGCGCACGGGCGCATCTCTTTTATTGTGTACATGACATCAAATTAGCGAAGAAAATAGACGCTGTTTTGGTATCATGTGAAAATCATAAAATAAATAGAAATAAAGACGTAAAGGGGGAGAATATTGACATCTTCATATTAGAATATTGACAAAATCCGCAATTTTGTCTACGCTGACTAAGTAAAGCTGTATTTTACTTTAAAGTGCAGCAACATAGTACTGCGCATGTCTGGAGTCAGTTATTATTGTAGGCTTTTAAGTGTCAACAAACAGTTGACCTTTTTAAAAGCTGTGAATACCTTATTAAATAATATGCAATATTATATTGAAAACTATGTTAATTGACAGTTTGTGGTCATTTTTTTTGTTTTGTTTAAAGTCTCCCACATGTACCAAAAGCTCATAAGTCAGTATTAGAATTTCACTGAAGTTCATTGTGTCAGGGCTCTAGAGCTATTGCAAATCTCTTAACCATGACACTCCCCTTTTAAAGGAAAGTAAAAAAATCAAAATTGTTGGTGGGGGTCTCTGCTGTGTTTGTTTTCTTTTTAGTTTTGTTCTATTATTATTATTATTTTCTTTTTTAGAGGGGGAGGAGAATTCAGCTAAAAATAGCCAAGGGTCAATTCAAGCAACTAGTACAAAAGATGTTTTTTATGCAGTCCTTTATTCAATATATTCAAGGTTATCATGCAATTCTGTTGTTTGACTGCATATATATATATTTTTTCTTTCTTTTCATTACAAGTGCTATATGTGTAAGTGGTGACCATAGCTATGATTACTATTATTTATATATAAATATAAGCGCCTGCACCCGCGAACGGGTATAACACAGTTTGTATTTAACTGTTCTCCGCCCTTTTACGGCGAGCTTCCCTTTGTTTTAAATATGTTTCATATCTTCTTTTGTCGTATGACGTGCAGATGTTATTTGTGATCGCCCTCCATTCCTTTCTATTTTGTACATGATAGTTCCACACTTCAAGGACGCATCCAATTTTGAGGTCTTTTTTCAAAATGTCCTTGAATCTTAGTTTAGGACGACCAGCTGGGCGAGACCCGTGTTCTAGCTCCGAAAATAACAGCTGCTTAGGCACTCTGTCATCGTCCATTCGGCAGAGGTGACCAAGCCAGCGGAGACGATTTCTAGCTAATTTTGTTTCAATATCATCTACGTTTGCGCGACGGAGGACGTCTTCATTGCTTATATAGTCATCCCACTTGATCTTGAGGATTAGGCGTAAATGGCGTTGTTGCAGAGTACGAAGTTCTCTAACTTCATGCTGATATACAGTCCATGTCTCACTACCGTACAATAAGAGAGGCATTAGACATTGATTATAAACAGCGATCTTGGTTGGTACAGTGAGATCACGTGAGTCGAAAACTCTCTTTCGAAGGCGACCATAAGCACATGATACAGCTTGTATAAGAGATGTGAGCTCCGCTCTCATTGAGCAGTCACTTGACAGGATACTACCAAGGTATTTAAAGTGAGTAACATTGACCAGCTTAATGCCATCAACATAAAAGTCGGCAGTATTACCAATACACATAGTCTCCGTCTTTTTAGTGTTAATGCGCATCCCCATTCTCTTAGCAAGTTCATTGTACGATGTAAGTAAAGACTGCAGACCCTCTGGGGTATCGCTAAATAAGGCGATATCGTCAGCGTACTGTGCCTCCCTGATGAATTCCGTAAGGACTTTTGTTTTTGCTTTGAGCCTGCGAAGATCGAAGAGATTACCATCACTACCACTATCACTATCACTATTATTTAGAATGATTTTTTACCTACTAACAGAAAACACCTTGACTGCAAAACACTTACTGTAGGGCACTCGATATTAGGCATTACTTTCATGTGGATGTAAGGTTGAAATGTCAAAACCTTCATTAACCCGTGAACTACGCTTTAGCGTATTACACTTTGTGGTGATCTGATTCTATTGTTCTTTTTTGTGTTTTTTTTCTAACTATTACCGTTTAACTATCACACTTTGTTTCACGGGTTAATGAAAACCACTCTAATTACTTACACTAGTTCTTTTTTAATATTATCATTTACTTGTATAATTTAGATGAGCAATACATATTTCTTTATGGCTTTGTAGAGCTCATCTCGTTCCTCATAAATAACAAACAAAATGAAGTTTGTTCTTATTTTGGTGCAAAGGTACCTACAGTAGTTTTCTAATCAGATAATTGTTTTTCTTTTAAAACTCACATGTTATTTCAACAGTCTTACTTGAGTTTGCTTGTCTCAGAAATAGGCCTTGCTTAATAAACAAAGACATGTTACAAACTTATTTAATAATAGGTAACAACTGCGATATTGTATGAAGAGAGTGCCCCTCTCTTCCCCCTGCTATTGTTGAAATTATGCTCAATAAACCTTTACCTCTTTCCTCTCCACCAGTTAAGCATTGTATGTATGCTTCCCTGTACAAAATGCACCCCTTCAAATAGAACATTAAAGTTCACATACTTGTTTACTTCCTCAAATTCTTTGCTTTGTGTTTTTTGTTAACTTCCCAGGAACAAATTGAATACATATAATCAATAAATCTAGCAAGCTTATTTTGCAAACTCACTTTTTTTTATTATTTTTGCGCAAAACCTATCAGGATTAAGGGGGTCCAGCACAAAGAAAAAAAACGAACTAAAAAAAAAGCCCATTGGCCTGGGATCGAACCCGGTCTGAAGAACAAAACGGAAACCATACATACGGATTACCCAATCGGTATGGCAGCACAAGGCTTTTACGAAAGGCTGTAAAGAACCCGAAGGCCCCAAGCACCGATATTTCCGAGCGAATATGCTGTACAACACTCTTGCAAGGTTATCCCAACCCGCGCATTAATGGGGAGGACAATAACCAGGATCCCAGGCCTGTAATACGGTTACGCCACGCACAGCTCGCCGAGATTGTGGATGACAAAAAATAGAGGTCTATTTGGGCGTCTTGGGTCCCTTGGGGACTCGCCATGCGCACGGGCGCATCTCTTTTATTGTGTACATGACATCAAATTAGCGAAGAAAAAAGACGCTGTTTTGGTATCATGTGAAAATCATAAAATAAATAGAAATAAACACGTAAGGGAGGAGAATATTGACATATTCATATTAGAATATTGACAAAATCCGCAATTTTGTCTACGCTGACTAAGTAAAGCTGTATTTTACTTTAAAGGGGCAGCAACATAGTACTGCGCATGTCTGGAGTCAGTGATTATTGTAGGCTTTTAAGTGTCAACAAACAGTTGACCTTTTTAAAAGCTGTGAATACCTTATTAAATAATATGCAATATTATATTGAAAACTATGTTAATGACAGTTTGTTCTTTTTTTTTTTGTTTTGTTTAAAGTCTCCCACATGTACCAAAAGCTCATAAGTCAGTATTAGAATTTCACTGAAGTTCATTGTGTCAGGGCTCTAGAGCTATTGCAAATCTCTTAACCATGACACTCCCGTTTTAAAGAAAGTAAAAAAAATCAAAATTGTTGGTGGGGGTCTCTGTTGTGTTTGTTTTCTTTTTAGTTTTGTTCTATTATTATTATTATTTTCTTTTTTAGAGGGGGAGGGGAATTCAGCTAAAAATAGCCAAGGGTCAATTCAAGCAACTAGTACAAAAAATGTTTTTTTGCAGTCCTTTATTCAATATATTCAAGGTTATCATGCAATTCTGTTGTTTGACTGCATATATATATATATATTTTTTCTTTCTTTTCATTACAAGTTCTATATGTGTAAGTGGTGACCATAGCTATGATTACTATTATTTAGAATATTTTTTAACCTACTAACAGAAAACAACTTGACTGCAAAACACTTACTGTAGGGCACTCCATATTAGGCATTACTTTCATGTGGATGTAAGGTTGAAATGTCAAAACCTTCATTAACCCGTGAACTACGCTTTAGCGTATTACACTTTGTGGTGATCTGATTCTATTGTACTTTTTTGTGTTTTACTAACTATTACCGTTTAACTATCACACTTTGTTTCACGGGTTAATGAAAACCAGTCTAGATACTTACAGTAGTTCTTTTTTAATATTATTATTTACTTGTATAATTTAGATGAGCAATACATATTTCTTTATGGCTTTGTAGAGCTCATCTCATTCCTCATAAATAACAAACAAAATGAAGTTTGTTCTTATTTTGGTGCAAAGGAATCTACAGTAGTTTTCTAATCAGATAATTGTTTTTCTTTTAACACTCACCTGTTATTTCAACAGCCTTACTTGAGTTTGCTTGTCTTAGAAATAGACCTTGCTTAATAAACAAAGACATGTTACAAACTTATTTAATAATAGGTAACAACTGCAATATTGTATGAAGAGAGTGCCCCTCTCTTCCCCCTGCTATTGTTGAAATTATGCTCAATAAACTTTTACCTCTTCCCTCTCCACCAGTTAAGCATTCTATGTATGCTTCCCTGTACAAAATGCACCCCTTCAAATAGAACATTAAAGTTCACATACTTGTTTACTTCCTCAAACTCTTTGCTTTGTGTTTTTTGTTAACTTCCCAGGAACAAATTGAATACATATAATCAATAAATCTAGCAAGCTTATTTTGCAAACTCACTTTTTTTTATTATTTTTGCGCAAAACCTATCAGGATTAAGGGGGTCCAGCACAAAGAAAAAAAAACGAACTAAAAAAAAAGCCCATTGGCCTGGGATCGAACCCGGTCTGAAGAACAAAACGGAAACCATACATACGGATTACCCAATCGGTATGGCAGCACAAGGCTTTTACGGAAGGCTGTAAAGAACCCGAAGGCCCCAAGCACCGATATTTCCGAGCGAATATGCTGTACAACACTCTTGCAAGGTTATCCCAACCCGCGCATTAATGGGGAGGACAATAACCAGGATCCCAGGCCTGTAATACGGTTACGCCACGCACAGCTCGCCGAGATTGTGGATGACAAAAAATAGAGGTCTATTTGGGCGTCTTGGGTCCCTTGGGGACTCGCCATGCGCACGGGCGCATCTCTTTTATTGTGTACATGACATCAAATTAACGAAGAAAAAAGACGCTGTTTTGGTATCATGTGAAAATCATAAAATAAATAGAAATAAAGACGTAAGGGGGGAGAATATTGACATATTCATATTAGAATATTGACAAAATCCGCAATTTTGTCTACGCTGACTAAGTAAAGCTGTATTTTACTTTAAAGGGGCAGCAACATAGTACTGCGCATGTCTGGAGTCAGTGATTATTGTAGGCTTTTAAGTGTCAACAAACAGTTGACCTTTTTAAAAGCTGTGAATACCTTATTAAATAATATGCAATATTATATTGAAAACTATGTTAATTGACAGTTTGTGGTCATTTTTTTTGTTTTGTTTAAAGTCTCCCACATGTACCAAAAGCTCATAAGTCAGTATTAGAATTTCACTGAAGTTCATTGTGTCAGGGCTCTAGAGCTATTGCAAATCTCTTAACCATGACACTCCCGTTTTAAAGAAAGTAAAAAAAATCAAAATTGTTGGTGGGGGTCTCTGTTGTGTTTGTTTTCTTTTTAGTTTTGTTCTATTATTATTATTATTTTCTTTTTTAGAGGGGGAGGGGAATTCAGCTAAAAATAGCCAAGGGTCAATTCAAGCAACTAGTACAAAAAATGTTTTTTTGCAGTCCTTTATTCAATATATTCAAGGTTATCATGCAATTCTGTTGTTTGACTGCATATATATATATATATTTTTTCTTTCTTTTCATTACAAGTTCTATATGTGTAAGTGGTGACCATAGCTATGATTACTATTATTTAGAATATTTTTTAACCTACTAACAGAAAACAACTTGACTGCAAAACACTTACTGTAGGGCACTCCATATTAGGCATTACTTTCATGTGGATGTAAGGTTGAAATGTCAAAACCTTCATTAACCCGTGAACTACGCTTTAGCGTATTACACTTTGTGGTGATCTGATTCTATTGTACTTTTTTGTGTTTTACTAACTATTACCGTTTAACTATCACACTTTGTTTCACGGGTTAATGAAAACCAGTCTAGATACTTACAGTAGTTCTTTTTTAATATTATTATTTACTTGTATAATTTAGATGAGCAATACATATTTCTTTATGGCTTTGTAGAGCTCATCTCATTCCTCATAAATAACAAACAAAATGAAGTTTGTTCTTATTTTGGTGCAAAGGAATCTACAGTAGTTTTCTAATCAGATAATTGTTTTTCTTTTAACACTCACCTGTCATTTCAACAGCCTTACTTGAGTTTGCTTGTCTTAGAAATAGACCTTGCTTAATAAACAAAGACATGTTACAAACTTATTTAATAATAGGTAACAACTGCAATATTGTATGAAGAGAGTGCCCCTCTCTTCCCCCTGCTATTGTTGAAATTATGCTCAATAAACTTTTACCTCTTCCCTCTCCACCAGTTAAGCATTCTATGTATGCTTCCCTGTACAAAATGCACCCCTTCAAATAGAACATTAAAATTCACATACTTGTTTACTTCCTCAAACTCTTTGCTTTGTGTTTTTTGTTAACTTCCCAGGAACAAATTGAATACATATAATCAATAAATCTAGCAAGCTTATTTTGCAAACTCACTTTTTTTTATTATTTTTGCGCAAAACCTATCAGGATTAAGGGGGTCCAGCACAAAGAAAAAAAAACGAACTAAAAAAAAAGCCCATTGGCCTGGGATCGAACCCGGTCTGAAGAACAAAACGGAAACCATACATACGGATTACCCAATCGGTATGGCAGCACAAGGCTTTTACGGAAGGCTGTAAAGAACCCGAAGGCCCCAAGCACCGATATTTCCGAGCGAATATGCTGTACAACACTCTTGCAAGGTTATCCCAACCCGCGCATTAATGGGGAGGACAATAACCAGGATCCCAGGCCTGTAATACGGTTACGCCACACACAGCTCGCCGAGATTGTGGATGACAAAAAATAGAGGTCTATTTGGGCGTCTTGGGTCCCTTGGGGACTCGCCATGCGCACGGGCGCATCTCTTTTATTGTGTACATGACATCAAATTAACGAAGAAAAAAGACGCTGTTTTGGTATCATGTGAAAAGCATAAAATAAATAGAAATAAAGACGTAAGGGGGGAGAATATTGACATATTCATATTAGAATATTGACAAAATCCGCAATTTTGTCTACGCTGACTAAGTAAAGCTGTATTTTACTTTAAAGGGGCAGCAACATAGTACTGCGCATGTCTGGAGTCAGTGATTATTGTAGGCTTTTAAGTGTCAACAAACAGTTGACCTTTTTAAAAGCTGTGAATACCTTATTAAATAATATGCAATATTATATTGAAAACTATGTTAATTGACAGTTTGTGGTCATTTTTTTTGTTTTGTTTAAAGTCTCCCACATGTACCAAAAGCTCATAAGTCAGTATTAGAATTTCACTGAAGTTCATTGTGTCAGGGCTCTAGAGCTATTGCAAATCTCTTAACCATGACACTCCCCTTTTAAAGGAAAGTAAAAAAAATCAAAATTGTTGGTGGGGGTCTCTGTTGTGTTTGTTTTCTTTTTAGTTTTGTTCTATTATTATTATTATTTTCTTTTTTAGAGGGGGAGGGGAATTCAGCTAAAAATAGTCAAGGGTCAATTCAAGCAACTAGTACAAAAGATGTTTTTTTGCAGTCCTTTATTCAATATATTCAAGGTTATCATGCAATTATGTTGTTTGACTGCATATATATATATTTTTTTTCTTTCTTTTCATTACAAGTTCTATATGTGTAAGTGGTGACCATAGCTATGATTACTATTATTTAGAATATTTTTTTACCTACTAACAGAAAACAACTTGACTGCAAAACACTTACTGTAGGGCACTCGATATTAGGCATTACTTTCATGTGGATGTAAGGTTGAAATGTCAAAACCTTCATTAACCCGTGAACTACGCTTTAGCGTATTACTCTTTGTGGTGATCTGATTCTATTGTTCTTTTTTGTGTTTTTTTTTTTTTTAACTATTACCGTTTAACTATCACACTTTGTTTCACTGGTTAATGAAAACCACTCTAATTACTTACAGTAGTTCTTTTTTAATATTATTATTTACTTGTATAATTTAGATGAGCAATACATATTTCTTTATGGCTTTGTAGAGCTCATCTCGTTCCTCATAAATAACAAACAAAATGAAGTTTGTTCTTATTTTGGTGCAAAGGAATCTACAGTAGTTTTCTAATCAGATAATTGTTTTTCTTTTAACACTCACCTGTTATTTCAACAGCCTTACTTGAGTTTGCTTGTCTCAGAAATAGACCTTGCTTAATAAACAAAGACATGTTACAAACTTATTTAATAATAGGTAACAACTGCAATATTGTATGAAGAGAGGGCCCCTCTCTTCCCCCTGCTATTGTTGAAATTATGCTCAATAAACTTTTACCTCTTCCCTCTCCACCAGTTAAGCATTCTATGTATGCTTCCCTGTACAAAATGCACCCCTTCAAATAGAACATTAAAGTTCACATACTTGTTTACTTCCTCAAACTCTTTGCTTTGTGTTTTTTGTTAACTTCCTAGGAACAAATTGAATACATATAATCAATAAATCTAGCAAGCTTTTTTTGCAAACTCACTTTTTTTATTATTTTTGCGCAAAACCTATCAGGATTAAGGGGGTCCAGCACAAAGGAAAAAAAACGAACTAAAAAAAAAGCCCATTGGCCTGGGATCGAACCCGGTCTGAAGAACAAAACGGAAACCATACATACGGATTACCCAATCGGTATGGCAGCACAAGGCTTTTACGGAAGGCTGTAAAGAACCCGAAGGCCCCAAGCACCGATATTTCCGAGCGAATATGCTGTACAACACTCTTGCAAGGTTATCCCAACCCGCGCATTAATGGGGAGGACAATAACCAGGATCCCAGGCCTGTAATACGGTTACGCCACGCACAGCTCGCCGAGATTGTGGATGACAAAAAATAGAGGTCTATTTGGGCGTCTTGGGTCCCTTGGGGACTCGCCATGCGCACGGGCGCATCTCTTTTATTGTGTACATGACATCAAATTAGCGAAGAAAATAGACGCTGTTTTGGTATCATGTGAAAATCATAAATTAAATAGAAATAAAGACGTAAAGGGGGAGAATATTGACATCTTCATATTAGAATATTGACAAAATCCGCAATTTTGTCTACGCTGACTAAGTAAAGCTGTATTTTACTTTAAAGTGCAGCAACATAGTACTGCGCATGTCTGGAGTCAGTTATTATTGTAGGCTTTTAAGTGTCAACAAACAGTTGACCTTTTTAAAAGCTGTGAATACCTTATTAAATAATATGCAATATTATATTGAAAACTATGTTAATTGACAGTTTGTGGTCATTTTTTTTGTTTTGTTTAAAGTCTCCCACATGTACCAAAAGCTCATAAGTCAGTATTAGAATTTCACTGAAGTTCATTGTGTCAGGGCTCTAGAGCTATTGCAAATCTCTTAACCATGACACTCCCCTTTTAAAGGAAAGTAAAAAAATCAAAATTGTTGGTGGGGGTCTCTGCTGTGTTTGTTTTCTTTTTAGTTTTGTTCTATTATTATTATTATTTTCTTTTTTAGAGGGGGAGGAGAATTCAGCTAAAAATAGCCAAGGGTCAATTCAAGCAACTAGTACAAAAGATGTTTTTTTGCAGTCCTTTATTCAATATATTCAAGGTTATCATGCAATTCTGTTGTTTGACTGCATATATATATATTTTTTCTTTCTTTTCATTACAAGTGCTATATGTGTAAGTGGTGACCATAGCTATGATTACTATTATTTATATATAAATATAAGCGCCTGCACCCGCGAACGGGTATAACACAGTTTGTATTTAACTGTTCTCCGCCCTTTTACGGCGAGCTTCCCTTTGTTTTAAATATGTTTCATATCTTCTTTTGTCGTATGACGTGCAGATGTTATTTGTGATCGCCCTCTATTCCTTTCTATTTTGTACATGATAGTTCCACACTTCAAGGACGCATCCAATTTTGAGGTCTTTTTTCAAAATGTCCTTGAATCTTAGTTTAGGACGACCAGCTGGGCGAGACCCGTGTTCTAGCTCCGAAAATAACAGCTGCTTAGGCACTCTGTCATCGTCCATTCGGCAGAGGTGACCAAGCCAGCGGAGACGATTTCTAGCTAATTTTGTTTCAATATCATCTACGTTTGCGCGACGGAGGACGTCTTCATTGCTTATATAGTCATCCCACTTGATCTTGAGGATTAGGCGTAAATGGCGTTGTTGCAGAGTACGAAGTTCTCTAACTTCATGCTGATATACAGTCCATGTCTCACTACCGTACAATAAGAGAGGCATTAGACATTGATTATAAACAGCGATCTTGGTTGGTACAGTGAGATCACGTGAGTCGAAAACTCTCTTTCGAAGGCGACCATAAGCACATGATACAGCTTGTATAAGAGATGTGAGCTCCGCTCTCATTGAGCAGTCACTTGACAGGATACTACCAAGGTATTTAAAGTGAGTAACATTGACCAGCTTAATGCCATCAACATAAAAGTCGGCAGTATTACCAATACACATAGTCTCCGTCTTTTTAGTGTTAATGCGCATCCCCATTCTCTTAGCAAGTTCATTGTACGATGTAAGTAAAGACTGCAGACCCTCTGGGGTATCGCTAAATAAGGCGATATCGTCAGCGTACTGTGCCTCCCTGATGAATTCCGTAAGGACTTTTGTTTTTGCTTTGAGCCTGCGAAGATCGAAGAGATTACCATCACTACCACTATCACTATCACTATTATTTAGAATGATTTTTTACCTACTAACAGAAAACACCTTGACTGCAAAACACTTACTGTAGGGCACTCGATATTAGGCATTACTTTCATGTGGATGTAAGGTTGAAATGTCAAAACCTTCATTAACCCGTGAACTACGCTTTAGCGTATTACACTTTGTGGTGATCTGATTCTATTGTTCTTTTTTGTGTTTTTTTTCTAACTATTACCGTTTAACTATCACACTTTGTTTCACGGGTTAATGAAAACCACTCTAATTACTTACACTAGTTCTTTTTTAATATTATCATTTACTTGTATAATTTAGATGAGCAATACATATTTCTTTATGGCTTTGTAGAGCTCATCTCGTTCCTCATAAATAACAAACAAAATGAAGTTTGTTCTTATTTTGGTGCAAAGGTACCTACAGTAGTTTTCTAATCAGATAATTGTTTTTCTTTTAAAACTCACATGTTATTTCAACAGTCTTACTTGAGTTTGCTTGTCTCAGAAATAGGCCTTGCTTAATAAACAAAGACATGTTACAAACTTATTTAATAATAGGTAACAACTGCGATATTGTATGAAGAGAGTGCCCCTCTCTTCCCCCTGCTATTGTTGAAATTATGCTCAATAAACCTTTACCTCTTTCCTCTCCACCAGTTAAGCATTGTATGTATGCTTCCCTGTACAAAATGCACCCCTTCAAATAGAACATTAAAGTTCACATACTTGTTTACTTCCTCAAATTCTTTGCTTTGTGTTTTTTGTTAACTTCCCAGGAACAAATTGAATACATATAATCAATAAATCTAGCAAGCTTATTTTGCAAACTCACTTTTTTTTATTATTTTTGCGCAAAACCTATCAGGATTAAGGGGGTCCAGCACAAAGAAAAAAAACGAACTAAAAAAAAAGCCCATTGGCCTGGGATCGAACCCGGTCTGAAGAACAAAACGGAAACCATACATACGGATTACCCAATCGGTATGGCAGCACAAGGCTTTTACGAAAGGCTGTAAAGAACCCGAAGGCCCCAAGCACCGATATTTCCGAGCGAATATGCTGTACAACACTCTTGCAAGGTTATCCCAACCCGCGCATTAATGGGGAGGACAATAACCAGGATCCCAGGCCTGTAATACGGTTACGCCACGCACAGCTCGCCGAGATTGTGGATGACAAAAAATAGAGGTCTATTTGGGCGTCTTGGGTCCCTTGGGGACTCGCCATGCGCACGGGCGCATCTCTTTTATTGTGTACATGACATCAAATTAGCGAAGAAAAAAGACGCTGTTTTGGTATCATGTGAAAATCATAAAATAAATAGAAATAAACACGTAAGGGAGGAGAATATTGACATATTCATATTAGAATATTGACAAAATCCGCAATTTTGTCTACGCTGACTAAGTAAAGCTGTATTTTACTTTAAAGGGGCAGCAACATAGTACTGCGCATGTCTGGAGTCAGTGATTATTGTAGGCTTTTAAGTGTCAACAAACAGTTGACCTTTTTAAAAGCTGTGAATACCTTATTAAATAATATGCAATATTATATTGAAAACTATGTTAATGACAGTTTGTTCTTTTTTTTTTTGTTTTGTTTAAAGTCTCCCACATGTACCAAAAGCTCATAAGTCAGTATTAGAATTTCACTGAAGTTCATTGTGTCAGGGCTCTAGAGCTATTGCAAATCTCTTAACCATGACACTCCCGTTTTAAAGAAAGTAAAAAAAATCAAAATTGTTGGTGGGGGTCTCTGTTGTGTTTGTTTTCTTTTTAGTTTTGTTCTATTATTATTATTATTTTCTTTTTTAGAGGGGGAGGGGAATTCAGCTAAAAATAGCCAAGGGTCAATTCAAGCAACTAGTACAAAAAATGTTTTTTTGCAGTCCTTTATTCAATATATTCAAGGTTATCATGCAATTCTGTTGTTTGACTGCATATATATATATATATATATTTTTTCTTTCTTTTCATTACAAGTTCTATATGTGTAAGTGGTGACCATAGCTATGATTACTATTATTTAGAATATTTTTTAACCTACTAACAGAAAACAACTTGACTGCAAAACACTTACTGTAGGGCACTCCATATTAGGCATTACTTTCATGTGGATGTAAGGTTGAAATGTCAAAACCTTCATTAACCCGTGAACTACGCTTTAGCGTATTACACTTTGTGGTGATCTGATTCTATTGTACTTTTTTGTGTTTTACTAACTATTACCGTTTAACTATCACACTTTGTTTCACGGGTTAATGAAAACCAGTCTAGATACTTACAGTAGTTCTTTTTTAATATTATTATTTACTTGTATAATTTAGATGAGCAATACATATTTCTTTATGGCTTTGTAGAGCTCATCTCATTCCTCATAAATAACAAACAAAATGAAGTTTGTTCTTATTTTGGTGCAAAGGAATCTACAGTAGTTTTCTAATCAGATAATTGTTTTTCTTTTAACACTCACCTGTTATTTCAACAGCCTTACTTGAGTTTGCTTGTCTTAGAAATAGACCTTGCTTAATAAACAAAGACATGTTACAAACTTATTTAATAATAGGTAACAACTGCAATATTGTATGAAGAGAGTGCCCCTCTCTTCCCCCTGCTATTGTTGAAATTATGCTCAATAAACTTTTACCTCTTCCCTCTCCACCAGTTAAGCATTCTATGTATGCTTCCCTGTACAAAATGCACCCCTTCAAATAGAACATTAAAGTTCACATACTTGTTTACTTCCTCAAACTCTTTGCTTTGTGTTTTTTGTTAACTTCCCAGGAACAAATTGAATACATATAATCAATAAATCTAGCAAGCTTATTTTGCAAACTCACTTTTTTTTATTATTTTTGCGCAAAACCTATCAGGATTAAGGGGGTCCAGCACAAAGAAAAAAAAACGAACTAAAAAAAAAGCCTATTGGCCTGGGATCGAACCCGGTCTGAAGAACAAAACGGAAACCATACATACGGATTACCCAATCGGTATGGCAGCACAAGGCTTTTACGGAAGGCTGTAAAGAACCCGAAGGCCCCAAGCACCGATATTTCCGAGCGAATATGCTGTACAACACTCTTGCAAGGTTATCCCAACCCGCGCATTAAAGGGGATGACAATAACCAGGATCCCAGGCCTGTAATACGGTTACGCCACGCACAGCTCGCCGAGATTGTGGATGACAAAAAATAGAGGTCTATTTGGGCGTCTTGGGTCCCTTGGGGACTCGCCATGCGCACGGGCGCATCTCTTTTATTGTGTAAATGACATCAAATTAACGAAGAAAAAAGACGCTGTTTTGGTATCATGTGAAAATCATAAAATAAATAGAAATAAAGACGTAAGGGGGGAGAATATTGACATATTCATATTAGAATATTGACAAAATCCGCAATTTTGTCTACGCTGACTAAGTAAAGCTGTATTTTACTTTAAAGGGGCAGCAACATAGTACTGCGCATGTCTGGAGTCAGTGATTATTGTAGGCTTTTAAGTGTCAACAAACAGTTGACCTTTTTAAAAGCTGTGAATACCTTATTAAATAATATGCAATATTATATTGAAAACTATGTTAATTGACAGTTTGTGGTCATTTTTTTTGTTTTGTTTAAAGTCTCCCACATGTACCAAAAGCTCATAAGTCAGTATTAGAATTTCACTGAAGTTCATTGTGTCAGGGCTCTAGAGCTATTGCAAATCTCTTAACCATGACACTCCCGTTTTAAAGAAAGTAAAAAAAATCAAAATTGTTGGTGGGGGTCTCTGTTGTGTTTGTTTTCTTTTTAGTTTTGTTCTATTATTATTATTATTTTCTTTTTTAGAGGGGGAGGGGAATTCAGCTAAAAATAGCCAAGGGTCAATTCAAGCAACTAGTACAAAAAATGTTTTTTTGCAGTTCTTTATTCAATATATTCAAGGTTATCATGCAATTCTGTTGTTTGACTGCATATATATATATATATTTTTTCTTTCTTTTCATTACAAGTTCTATATGTGTAAGTGGTGACCATAGCTATGATTACTATTATTTAGAATATTTTTTAACCTACTAACAGAAAACAACTTGACTGCAAAACACTTACTGTAGGGCACTCCATATTAGGCATTACTTTCATGTGGATGTAAGGTTGAAATGTCAAAACCTTCATTAACCCGTGAACTACGCTTTAGCGTATTACACTTTGTGGTGATCTGATTCTATTGTACTTTTTTGTGTTTTACTAACTATTACCGTTTAACTATCACACTTTGTTTCACGGGTTAATGAAAACCAGTTTAGATACTTACAGTAGTTCTTTTTTAATATTATTATTTACTTGTATAATTTAGATGAGCAATACATATTTCTTTATGGCTTTGTAGAGCTCATCTCATTCCTCATAAATAACAAACAAAATGAAGTTTGTTCTTATTTTGGTGCAAAGGAATCTACAGTAGTTTTCTAATCAGATAATTGTTTTTCTTTTAACACTCACCTGTTATTTCAACAGCCTTACTTGAGTTTGCTTGTCTTAGAAATAGACCTTGCTTAATAAACAAAGACATGTTACAAACTTATTTAATAATAGGTAACAACTGCAATATTGTATGAAGAGAGTGCCCCTCTCTTCCCCCTGCTATTGTTGAAATTATGCTCAATAAACTTTTACCTCTTCCCTCTCCACCAGTTAAGCATTCTATGTATGCTTCCCTGTACAAAATGCACCCCTTCAAATAGAACATTAAAATTCACATACTTGTTTACTTCCTCAAACTCTTTGCTTTGTGTTTTTTGTTAACTTCCCAGGAACAAATTGAATACATATAATCAATAAATCTAGCAAGCTTATTTTGCAAACTCACTTTTTTTTATTATTTTTGCGCAAAACCTATCAGGATTAAGGGGGTCCAGCACAAAGAAAAAAAAACGAACTAAAAAAAAAGCCCATTGGCCTGGGATCGAACCCGGTCTGAAGAACAAAACGGAAACCATACATACGGATTACCCAATCGGTATGGCAGCACAAGGCTTTTACGGAAGGCTGTAAAGAACCCGAAGGCCCCAAGCACCGATATTTCCGAGCGAATATGCTGTACAACACTCTTGCAAGGTTATCCCAACCCGCGCATTAATGGGGAGGACAATAACCAGGATCCCAGGCCTGTAATACGGTTACGCCACACACAGCTCGCCGAGATTGTGGATGACAAAAAATAGAGGTCTATTTGGGCGTCTTGGGTCCCTTGGGGACTCGCCATGCGCACGGGCGCATCTCTTTTATTGTGTACATGACATCAAATTAACGAAGAAAAAAGACGCTGTTTTGGTATCATGTGAAAATCATAAAATAAATAGAAATAAAGACGTAAGGGGGGAGAATATTGACATATTCATATTAGAATATTGACAAAATCCGCAATTTTGTCTACGCTGACTAAGTAAAGCTGTATTTTACTTTAAAGGGGCAGCAACATAGTACTGCGCATGTCTGGAGTCAGTGATTATTGTAGGCTTTTAAGTGTCAACAAACAGTTGACCTTTTTAAAAGCTGTGAATACCTTATTAAATAATATGCAATATTATATTGAAAACTATGTTAATTGACAGTTTGTGGTCATTTTTTTTGTTTTGTTTAAAGTCTCCCACATGTACCAAAAGCTCATAAGTCAGTATTAGAATTTCACTGAAGTTCATTGTGTCAGGGCTCTAGAGCTATTGCAAATCTCTTAACCATGACACTCCCCTTTTAAAGGAAAGTAAAAAAAATCAAAATTGTTGGTGGGGGTCTCTGTTGTGTTTGTTTTCTTTTTAGTTTTGTTCTATTATTATTATTATTTTCTTTTTTAGAGGGGGAGGGGAATTCAGCTAAAAATAGTCAAGGGTCAATTCAAGCAACTAGTACAAAAGATGTTTTTTTGCAGTCCTTTATTCAATATATTCAAGGTTATCATGCAATTATGTTGTTTGACTGCATATATATATATTTTTTTTCTTTCTTTTCATTACAAGTTCTATATGTGTAAGTGGTGACCATAGCTATGATTACTATTATTTAGAATATTTTTTTACCTACTAACAGAAAACAACTTGACTGCAAAACACTTACTGTAGGGCACTCGATATTAGGCATTACTTTCATGTGGATGTAAGGTTGAAATGTCAAAACCTTCATTAACCCGTGAACTACGCTTTAGCGTATTACTCTTTGTGGTGATCTGATTCTATTGTTCTTTTTTGTGTTTTTTTTTTTTAACTATTACCGTTTAACTATCACACTTTGTTTCACTGGTTAATGAAAACCACTCTAATTACTTACAGTAGTTCTTTTTTAATATTATTATTTACTTGTATAATTTAGATGAGCAATACATATTTCTTTATGGCTTTGTAGAGCTCATCTCGTTCCTCATAAATAACAAACAAAATGAAGTTTGTTCTTATTTTGGTGCAAAGGAATCTACAGTAGTTTTCTAATCAGATAATTGTTTTTCTTTTAACACTCACCTGTTATTTCAACAGCCTTACTTGAGTTTGCTTGTCTCAGAAATAGACCTTGCTTAATAAACAAAGACATGTTACAAACTTATTTAATAATAGGTAACAACTGCAATATTGTATGAAGAGAGGGCCCCTCTCTTCCCCCTGCTATTGTTGAAATTATGCTCAATAAACTTTTACCTCTTCCCTCTCCACCAGTTAAGCATTCTATGTATGCTTCCCTGTACAAAATGCACCCCTTCAAATAGAACATTAAAGTTCACATACTTGTTTACTTCCTCAAACTCTTTGCTTTGTGTTTTTTGTTAACTTCCTAGGAACAAATTGAATACATATAATCAATAAATCTAGCAAGCTTTTTTTGCAAACTCACTTTTTTTATTATTTTTGCGCAAAACCTATCAGGATTAAGGGGGTCCAGCACAAAGGAAAAAAAACGAACTAAAAAAAAAGCCCATTGGCCTGGGATCGAACCCGGTCTGAAGAAAAAAACGGAAACCATACATACGGATTACCCAATCGGTATGGCAGCACAAGGCTTTTACGGAAGGCTGTAAAGAACCCGAAGGCCCCAAGCACCGATATTTCCGAGCGAATATGCTGTACAACACTCTTGCAAGGTTATCCCAACCCGCGCATTAATGGGGAGGACAATAACCAGGATCCCAGGCCTGTAATACGGTTACGCCACGCACAGCTCGCCGAGATTGTGGATGACAAAAAATAGAGGTCTATTTGGGCGTCTTGGGTCCCTTGGGGACTCGCCATGCGCACGGGCGCATCTCTTTTATTGTGTACATGACATCAAATTAGCGAAGAAAAAAGACGCTGTTTTGGTATCATGTGAAAATCATAAAATAAATAGAAATAAACACGTAAGGGAGGAGAATATTGACATATTCATATTAGAATATTGACAAAATCCGCAATTTTGTCTACGCTGATTAAGTAAAGCTGTATTTTACCTTAAAGGGGCAGCAACATAGTACTGCGCATGTCTGGAGTCAGTGATTATTGTAGGCTTTTAAGTGTCAACAAACAGTTGACCTTTTTAAAAGCTGTGAATACCTTATTAAATAATATGCAATATTATATTGAAAACTATGTTAATGACAGTTTGTTCTTTTTTTTTTTGTTTTGTTTAAAGTCTCCCACATGTACCAAAAGCTCATAAGTCAGTATTAGAATTTCACTGAAGTTCATTGTGTCAGGGCTCTAGAGCTACTGCAAATCTCCTAACCATGACACTCCCCTTTTAAAGAAAGTAAAAAAAATCAAAATTGTTGGTGGGGGTCTCTGTTGTGTTTGTTTTCTTTTTAGTTTTGTTCTATTATTATTATTATCTTTTTTAGAGGGGGAGGGGAATTCAGCTAAAAATAGCCAAGGGTCAATTCAAGCAACTAGTACAAAAATGTTTTTTTGCAGTCCTTTATTCAATATATTCAAGGTTATCATGCAATTCTGTTGTTTGACTGCATATATATATATTTTTTTTCTTTCTTTTCATTACAAGTTCTATATGTGTAAGTGGTGACCATAGCTATGATTACTATTATTTAGAATATTTTTTAACCTACTAACAGAAAACAACTTGACTGCAAAACACTTACTGTAGGGCACTCCATATTAGGCATTACTTTCATGTGGATGTAAGGTTGAAATGTCAAAACCTTCATTAACCCGTGAACTACGCTTTAGCGTATTACACTTTGTGGTGATCTGATTCTATTGTACTTTTTTGTGTTTTACTAACTATTACCGTTTAACTATCACACTTTGTTTCACGGGTTAATGAAAACCAGTCTAGATACTTACAGTAGTTCTTTTTTAATATTATTATTTACTTGTATAATTTAGATGAGCAATACATATTTCTTTATGGCTTTGTAGAGCTCATCTCATTCCTCATAAATAACAAACAAAATGAAGTTTGTTCTTATTTTGGTGCAAAGGAATCTACAGTAGTTTTCTAATCAGATAATTGTTTTTCTTTTAACACTCACCTGTTATTTCAACAGCCTTACTTGAGTTTGCTTGTCTCAGAAATAGACCTTGCTTAATAAACAAAGACATGTTACAAACTTATTTAATAATAGGTAACAACTGCAATATTGTATGAAGAGAGGGCCCCTCTCTTCCCCCTGCTATTGTTGAAATTATGCTCAATAAACTTTTACCTCTTCCCTCTCCACCAGTTAAGCATTCTATGTATGCTTCCCTGTACAAAATGCACCCCTTCAAATAGAACATTAAAGTTCACATACTTGTTTACTTCCTCAAACTCTTTGCTTTGTGTTTTTTGTTAACTTCCTAGGAACAAATTGAATACATATAATCAATAAATCTAGCAAGCTTTTTTTGCAAACTCACTTTTTTTATTATTTTTGCGCAAAACCTATCAGGATTAAGGGGGTCCAGCACAAAGGAAAAAAAACGAACTAAAAAAAAAGCCCATTGGCCTGGGATCGAACCCGGTCTGAAGAAAAAAACGGAAACCATACATACGGATTACCCAATCGGTATGGCAGCACAAGGCTTTTACGGAAGGCTGTAAAGAACCCGAAGGCCCCAAGCACCGATATTTCCGAGCGAATATGCTGTACAACACTCTTGCAAGGTTATCCCAACCCGCGCATTAATGGGGAGGACAATAACCAGGATCCCAGGCCTGTAATACGGTTACGCCACGCACAGCTCGCCGAGATTGTGGATGACAAAAAATAGAGGTCTATTTGGGCGTCTTGGGTCCCTTGGGGACTCGCCATGCGCACGGGCGCATCTCTTTTATTGTGTACATGACATCAAATTAGCGAAGAAAAAAGACGCTGTTTTGGTATCATGTGAAAATCATAAAATAAATAGAAATAAACACGTAAGGGAGGAGAATATTGACATATTCATATTAGAATATTGACAAAATCCGCAATTTTGTCTACGCTGACTAAGTAAAGCTGTATTTTACCTTAAAGGGGCAGCAACATAGTACTGCGCATGTCTGGAGTCAGTGATTATTGTAGGCTTTTAAGTGTCAACAAACAGTTGACCTTTTTAAAAGCTGTGAATACCTTATTAAATAATATGCAATATTATATTGAAAACTATGTTAATGACAGTTTGTTCTTTTTTTTTTGTTTTGTTTAAAGTCTCCCACATGTACCAAAAGCTCATAAGTCAGTATTAGAATTTCACTGAAGTTCATTGTGTCAGGGCTCTAGAGCTACTGCAAATCTCCTAACCATGACACTCCCCTTTTAAAGAAAGTAAAAAAAATCAAAATTGTTGGTGGGGGTCTCTGTTGTGTTTGTTTTCTTTTTAGTTTTGTTCTATTATTATTATTATTTTCTTTTTTAGAGGGGGAGGGGAATTCAGCTAAAAATAGCCAAGGGTCAATTCAAGCAACTAGTACAAAAAATGTTTTTTTGCAGTCCTTTATTCAATATATTCAAGGTTATCATGCAATTCTGTTGTTTGACTGCATATATATATATATTTTTTCTTTCTTTTCATTACAAGTTCTATATGAGTAAGTGGTGACCATAGCTATGATTACTATTATTTAGAATATTTTTTAACCTACTAACAGAAAACAACTTGACTGCAAAACACTTACTGTAGGGCACTCCATATTAGGCATTACTTTCATGTGGATGTAAGGTTGAAATGTCAAAACCTTCATTAACCCGTGAACTACGCTTTAGCGTATTACACTTTGTGGTGATCTGATTCTATTGTACTTTTTTGTGTTTTACTAACTATTACCGTTTAACTATCACACTTTGTTTCACGGGTTAATGAAAACCACTCTAATTACTTACAGTAGTTCTTTTTTAATATTATTTTTTACTTGTATAATTTAGATGA
Source organism: Nematostella vectensis (assembly GCF_932526225.1). Taxonomy (NCBI): domain Eukaryota; kingdom Metazoa; phylum Cnidaria; class Anthozoa; order Actiniaria; family Edwardsiidae; genus Nematostella; species Nematostella vectensis. The sequence goes on along the minus strand of NC_064041.1, from coordinate 16,776,705 downwards.
GCAATACATATTTCTTTATGGCTTTGTAGAGCTCATCTCATTCCTCATAAATAACAAACAAAATGAAGTTTGTTCTTATTTTGGTGCAAAGAAATCTACAGTAGTTTTATAATCAGATAATTGTTTTTCTTTTAACACTCACCTGTTATTTCAACAGCCTTACTTGAGTTTGCTTGTCTTAGAAATAGACTTTGCTTAATAAACAAAGACATGTTACAAACTTATTTAATAATAGGTAACAACTGCAATATTGTATGAAGAGAGTGCCCCTCTCTTCCCCCTGCTATTGTTGAAATTATGCTCAATAAACTTTTACCTCTTCCCTCTCCACCAGTTAAGCATTCTATGTATGCTTCCCTGTACAAAATGCACCCCTTCAAATAGAACATTAAAGTTCACATACTTGTTTACTTCCTCAAACTCTTTGCTTTGTGTTTTTTGTTAACTTCCCAGGAACAAATTGAATACATATAATCAATAAATCTAGCAAGCTTATTTTGCAAACTCACTTTTTTTTATTATTTTTGCGCAAAACCTATCAGGATTAAGGGGGTCCAGCACAAAGAAAAAAAAACGAACTAAAAAAAAAGCCCATTGGCCTGGGATCGAACCCGGTCTGAAGAACAAAACGGAAACCATACATACGGATTACCCAATCGGTATGGCAGCACAAGGCTTTTACGGAAGGCTGTAAAGAACCCGAAGGCCCCAAGCACCGATATTTCCGAGCGAATATGCTGTACAACACTCTTGCAAGGTTATCCCAACCCGCGCATTAATGGGGAGGACAATAACCAGGATCCCAGGCCTGTAATACGGTTACGCCACGCACAGCTCGCCGAGATTGTGGATGACAAAAAATAGAGGTCTATTTGGGCGTCTTGGGTCCCTTGGGGACTCGCCATGCGCACGGGCGCATCTCTTTTATTGTGTACATGACATCAAATTAGCGAAGAAAATAGACGCTGTTTTGGTATCATGTGAAAATCATAAAATAAATAGAAATAAAGACGTAAAGGGGGAGAATATTGACATCTTCATATTAGAATATTGACAAAATCCGCAATTTTGTCTACGCTGACTAAGTAAAGCTGTATTTTACTTTAAAGTGCAGCAACATAGTACTGCGCATGTCTGGAGTCAGTTATTATTGTAGGCTTTTAAGTGTCAACAAACAGTTGACCTTTTTAAAAGCTGTGAATACCTCATTAAATAATATGCAATATTATATTGAAAACTATGTTAATTGACAGTTTGTGGTCATTTTTTTTGTTTTGTTTAAAGTCTCCCACATGTACCAAAAGCTCATAAGTCAGTATTAGAATTTCACTGAAGTTCATTGTGTCAGGGCTCTAGAGCTATTGCAAATCTCTTAACCATGACACTCCCCTTTTAAAGGAAAGTAAAAAAAATCAAAATTGTTGGTGGGGGTCTCTGTTGTTTTTGTTTTCTTTTTAGTTTTGTTCTATTATTATTATTATTTTCTTTTTTAGAGGGGGAGGGGAATTCAGCTAAAAATAGCCAAGGGTCAATTCAAGCAACTAGTACAAAAGATGTTTTTTTGCAGTCTTTCTTTTCATTACAAGTTCTATATGTGTAAGTGGTGACCATAGCTATGATTACTATTATTTAGAATATTTTTTTACCTACTAACAGAAAACAACTTGACTGCAAAACACTTACTGTAGGGCACTCGATATTAGACATTACTTTCATGTGGATGTAAGGTTGAAATGTCAAAACCTTCATTAACCCGTGAACTACGCTTTAGCGTATTACACTTTGTGGTGATCTGATTCTATTGTACTTTTTTGTGTTTTACTAACTATTACCGTTTAACTATCACACTTTGTTTCACGGGTTAATGAAAACCACTCTAACTACTTACAGTAGTTCTTTTTTAATATTATTATTTACTTGTATAATTTAGATGAGCAATACATATTTCTTTATGGCTTTGTAGAGCTCATCTCGTTCCTCATAAATAACAAACAAAATGAAGTTTGTTCTTATTTGGTGCAAAGGAATCTACATTAGTTTTCTAATCAGATAATTGTTTTTTTTTAACACTCACCTGATATTTCAACAGCTCTTACCTGAGTTTGCTTGTCTCAGAAATAGACCTTGCTTAATAAACAAAAACATGTTATAAACTTATTTAATAATAGGTAACAACTGCAATATTGTATGAAGAGAGTGCCCCTCCCTTCCCCCTGCTATTGTTGACATTATGCTCAATAAACTGTTACCTCTCCCCTCTCCACCAGTTAAGCATTCTATGTATGCTTCCCTGTACAAAATGCACCCCTTCAAATAGAACATTAAAGTTCACATACTTGTTTACTTCCTCAAACTCTTTGCTTTGTGTTTTTTGTTAACTTCCTAGGAACAAATTGAATACATATAATCAATAAATCCAGCAAGCTTATTTTGCAAACTCACTTTTTTATTATTTTTGCGCAAAACCAATCAGGATTAGGGGGGTCAAGCACAAAGAAAGAAAACGAATAAAAAAAAAAGGCCATTGGCCTGGGATCGAACCCGGTCTGAAGAACAAAACGGAAGCCATACATACTGATTACCCAATCGGTATGGCAGCACAAGGCTTTTACCGAAGGCTGTAAAGAACCCGAAGGCCCCAAGCACCGATATTTCCGAGCGAATATGCTGTACAACACTCTTGCAAGGTTATCCCAACCCGCGCATTAATGGGGAGGACAATAACCAGGATCCCAGGCCTGTAATACGGTTACGCCACGCACAGCTCGCCGAGATTGTGGATGACAAAAAATAGAGGTCTATTTGGGCGTCTTGGGTCCCTTGGGGACTCGCCATGCGCACGGGCGCATCTCTTTTATTGTGTACATGACATCAAATTAGCGAAGAAAAAAGACGCTGTTTTGGTATCATGTGAAAATCATAAAATAAATAGAAATAAAGACGTAAGGGGGGAGAATATTGACATATTCATATTAGAATATTGACAAAATCCGCAATTTTGTCTAGTAAAGCTGTATTTTACATTAAAGGGGCAGCAACATAGTCCTGCGCATGTCTGGAGTCAGTGATTATTGTAGGCTTTTAAGTGTCAACAAACAGTTGACCTTTTTAAAAGCTGTGAATACCTTATTAAATAATATGCAATATTATATTGAAAACTATGTTAATTGACAGTTTGTGGTCATTTTTTTTGTTTTGTTTAAAGTCTCCCACATGTACCAAAAGCTCATAAGTCAGTATTAGAATTTCACTGAAGTTCATTGTGTCAGGGCTCTAGAGCTATTGCAAATCTCTTAACCATGACACTCCCCTTTTAAAGGAAAGTAAAAAAAAAAAATCAAAATTGTTGGTGGGGGTCTCTGTTGTGTTTGTTTTCTTTTTAGTTTTGTTCTATTATTATTATTATTTTCTTTTTTAGAGGGGGGGGGGGAAAATTCAGCTAAAAATAGCCAAGGGTCAATTCAAGCAACTAGTGCAAAAGATGTTTTTTTTGCAGTCCTTTATTCAATATATTCAAGGTTATCATGCAATTCTGTTGTTTGACTGCATATATATATATATATATATATATATATATATATATATTCTTTCTTTTCATTACAAGTTCTATATGTGTAAGTGGTGACCATAGCTATGATTACTATTATTTAGAATATTTTTTTACCTACTAACAAAAAACAACTTGACTGCAAAACACTTACTGTAGGGCACTCGATATTAGTCATTACTTTCATGTGGATGTAAGGTTGAAATGTCAAAACCTTCATTAACCCGTGAACTACGCTTTAGCGTATTACACTTTGTGGTGATCTGATTCTATTGTACTTTTTTGTGTTTTACTAACTATTACCGTTTAACTATCACACTTTGTTTCACGGGTTAATGAAAACCACTCTAATTACTTACAGTAGTTCTTTTTTAATATTATTATTTACTTGTATAATTTAGATGAGCAATACATATTTCTTTATGGCTTTGTAGAGCTCATCTCGTTCCTCATAAATAACAAACAAAATGAAGTTTGTTCTTATTTTGGTGCAAAGGAATCTACAGTAGTTTTCTAATCAGATAATTGTTTTTCTTTTAACACTCACCTGTTATTTCAACAGCCTTACTTGAGTTTGCTTGTCTCAGAAATAGACCTTGCTTAATAAACAAAGACATGTTACAAACTTATTTAATAATAGGTAACAACTGCAATATTGTATGAAGAGAGGGCCCCTCTCTTCCCCCTGCTATTGTTGAAAATATGCTCAATAAACTTTTACCTCTTCCCTCTCCACCAGTTAAGCATTCTATGTATGCTTCCCTGTACAAAATGCACCTCTTCAAATAGAACATTAAAGTTCACATACTTGTTTACTTCCTCAAACTCTTTGCTTTGTGTTTTTTCTTAACTTCCTAGGAACAAATTGAATACATATAATCAATAAATCTAGCAAGCTTATTTTGCAAACTCACTTTTTTTTATTATTTTTGCGCAAAACCAATCAGGATTAGGGGGGTCAAGCACAAAGAAAGAAAACGAATAAAAAAAAAAGCCCATTGGCCTGGGATCGAACCCGGTCTGAAGAACAAAACGGAAACCATACATACGGATTACCCAATCGGTATGGCAGCACAAGGCTTTTACGGAAGGCTGTAAAGAACCCGAAGGCCCCAAGCACCGATATTTCCGAGCGAATATGCTGTACAACACTCTTGCAAGGTTATCCCAACCCGCGCATTAATGGGGAGGACAATAACCAGGATCCCAGGCCTGTAATACGGTTACGCCACGCACAGCTCGCCGAGATTGTGGATGACAAAAAATAGAGGTCTATTTGGGCGTCTTGGGTCCCTTGGGGACTCGCCATGCGCACGGGCGCATCTCTTTTATTGTGTACATGACATCAAATTAGCGAAGAAAAAAGACGCTGTTTTGGTATCATGTGAAAATCATAAAATAAATAGAAATAAAGACGTAAGGGGGGAGAATATTAACATATTCATATTAGAATATTGACAAAATCCGCAATTTTGTCTACGCTGACTAAGTAAAGCTGTATTTTACTTTAAAGTGCAGCAACATAGTACTGCGCATGTCTGGAGTCAGTTATTATTGTAGGCTTTTAAGTGTCAACAAACAGTTGACCTTTTTAAAAGCTGTGAATACCTTATTAAATAATATGCAATATTATATTGAAAACTATGTTAATTGACAGTTTGTGGTCATTTTTTTTTGTTTTGTTTAAAGTCTCCCACATGTACCAAAAGCTCATAAGTCAGTATTAGAATTTCACTGAAGTTCATTGTGTCAGGGCTCTAGAGCTATTGCAAATCTCTTAACCATGACACTCCCCTTTTAAAGGAAAGTAAAAAAAATCAAAATTGTTGGTGGGGGTCTCTGTTGTTTTTGTTTTCTTTTTAGTTTTGTTCTATTATTATTATTATTTTCTTTTTTAGAGGGGGAGGGGAATTCAGCTAAAAATAGCCAAGGGTCAATTCAAGCAACTAGTACAAAAGATGTTTTTTTGCAGTCTTTCTTTTCATTACAAGTTCTATATGTGTAAGTGGTGACCATAGCTATGATTACTATTATTTAGAATATTTTTTTACCTACTAACAGAAAACAACTTGACTGCAAAACACTTACTGTAGGGCACTCGATATTAGACATTACTTTCATGTGGATGTAAGGTTGAAATGTCAAAACTTTCATTAACCCGTGAACTACGCTTTAGCGTATTACACTTTGTGGTGATCTGATTCTATTGTACTTTTTTGTGTTTTACTAACTATTACCGTTTAACTATCACACTTTGTTTCACGGGTTAATGAAAACCACTCTAATTACTTACAGTAGTTCTTTTTTAATATTATTATTTACTTGTATAATTTAGATGAGCAATACATATTTCTTTATGGCTTTGTAGAGCTCATCTCGTTCCTCATAAATAACAAACAAAATGAAGTTTGTTCTTATTTGGTGCAAAGGAATCTACATTAGTTTTCTAATCAGATAATTGTTTTTTTTAACACTCACCTGATATTTCAACAGCTCTTACCTGAGTTTGCTTGTCTCAGAAATAGACCTTGCTTAATAAACAAAAACATGTTATAAACTTATTTAATAATAGGTAACAACTGCAATATTGTATGAAGAGAGTGCCCCTCCCTTCCTCCTGCTATTGTTGACATTATGCTCAATAAACTGTTACCTCTCCCCTCTCCACCAGTTAAGCATTCTATGTATGCTTCCCTGTACAAAATGCGCCCCTTCAAATAGAACATTAAAGTTCACATACTTGTTTACTTCCTCAAACTCTTTGCTTTGTGTTTTTTGTTAACTTCCTAGGAACAAATTGAATACATATAATCAATAAATCCAGCAAGCTTATTTTGCAAACTCACTTTTTTATTATTTTTGCGCAAAACCAATCAGGATTAGGGGGGTCAAGCACAAAGAAAGAAAACGAATAAAAAAAAAGCCCATTGGCCTGGGATCGAACCCGGTCTGAAGAACAAAACGGAAACCATACATACGGATTACCCAATCGGTATGGCAGCACAAGGCTTTTACGGAAGGCTGTAAAGAACCCGAAGGCCCCAAGCACCGATATTTCCGAGCGAATATGCTGTACAACACTCTTGCAAGGTTATCCCAACCCGCGCATTAATGGGGAGGACAATAACCAGGATCCCAGGCCTGTAATACGTTACGCCACGCACAGCTCGCCGAGATTGTGGATGACAAAAAATAGAGGTCTATTTGGGCGTCTTGGGTCCCTTGGGGACTCGACATGCGCACGGGCGCATCTCTTTTATTGTGTACATGACATCAAATTAGCGAAGAAAAAAGACGCTGTTTTGGTATCATGTGAAAAGCATAAAATAAATAGAAATAAAGACGTAAGGGGGGAGAATATTGACATCTTCATATTACAATATTGACAAAATCCGCAATTTTGTCTACGCTGACTAAGTAAAGCTGTATTTTACTTTAAAGGGGCAGCAACATAGTACTGCGCATGTCTGGAGTCAGTGATTATTGTAGGCTTTTAAGTGTCAACAAACAGTTGACCTTTTTAAAAGCTGTGAATACCTTATTAAATAATATGCAATATTATATTGAAAACTATGTTAATTGACAGTTTGTGGTCATTTTTTTTGTTTTGTTTAAAGTCTCCCACATGTACCAAAAGCTCATAAGTCAGTATAAGAATTTCACTGAAGTTCATTGTGTCAGGGCTCTAGAGCTATTGCAAATCTCTTAACCATGACACTCCCCTTTTAAAGGAAAGTAAAAAAAATCAAAATTGTTGGTGGGGGTCTCATTTGTTTTTGTTTTCTTTTTAGTTTTGTTCTATTATTATTATTATTTTCTTTTTTAGAGGGGGAGGGGAATTCAGCTAAAAATAGCCAAGGGTCAATTCAAGCAACTAGTACAAAAGATGTTTTTTTGCAGTCTTTCTTTTCATTACAAGTTCTATATGTGTAAGTGGTGACCATAGCTATGATTACTATTATTTAGAATATTTTTTTACCTACTAACAGAAAACAACTTGACTGCAAAACACTTACTGTAGGGCACTCGATATTAGGCATTACTTTCATGTGGATGTAAGGTTGAAATGTCAAAACCTTCATTAACCCGTGAACTACGCTTTAGCGTATTACACTTTGTGGTGATCTGATTCTTTTGTACTTTTTTGTGTTTTACTAACTATTACCGTTTAACTATCACACTTTGTTTCACGGGTTAATGAAAACCACTCTAATTACTTACAGTAGTTCTTTTTTAATATTATTATTTACTTGTATAATTTAGATGAGCAATACATATTTCTTTATGGCTTTGTAGAGCTCATCTCGTTACTCATAAATAACAAACAAAATGAAGTTTGTTCTTATTTGGTGCAAAGGAATCTACATTAGTTTTCTAATCAGATAATTGTTTTTTTTTTAACACTCACCTGATATTTCAACAGCTCTTACCTGAGTTTGCTTGTCTCAGAAATAGAACTTGCTTAATAAACAAAAACATGTTATAAACTTATTTAATAATAGGTAACAACTGCAATATTGTATGAAGAGAGTGCCCCTCCCTTCCCCCTGCTATTGTTGACATTATGCTCAATAAACTGTTACCTCTCCCCTCTCCACCAGTTAAGCATTCTATGTATGCTTCCCTGTACAAAATGCGCCCCTTCAAATAGAACATTAAAGTTCACATACTTGTTTACTTCCTCAAACTCTTTGCTTTGTGTTTTTTGTTAACTTCCTAGGAACAAATTGAATACATATAATCAATAAATCCAGCAAGCTTATTTTGCAAACTCACTTTTTTATTATTTTTGCGCAAAACCAATCAGGATTAGGGGGGTCAAGCACAATGAAAGAAAACGAATAAAAAAAAAAAGCCCATTGGCCTGGGATCGAACCCGGTCTGAAGAACAAAACTGAAACCATACATACGGATTACCCAATCGGTATGGCAGCACAAGGCTTTTACGGAAGGCTGTAAAGAACCCGAAGGCCCCAAGCACCGATATTTCCGAGCGAATATGCTGTACAACACTCTTGCAAGGTTATCCCAACCCGCGCATTAATGGGGAGGACAATAACCAGGATCCCAGGCCTGTAATACGGTTACGCCACGCACAGCTCGCCGAGATTGTGGATGACAAAAAATAGAGGTCTATTTGGGCGTCTTGGGTCCCTTGGGGACTCGACATGCGCACGGGCGCATCTCTTTTATTGTGTACATGACATCAAATTAGCGAAGAAAAAAGACGCTGTTTTGGTATCATGTGAAAAGCATAAAATAAATAGAAATAAAGACGTAAAGGGGGAGAATATTGACATCTTCATATTACAATATTGACAAAATCCGCAATTTTGTCTACGCTGACTAAGTAAAGCTGTATTTTACTTTAAAGGGGCAGCAACATAGTACTGCGCATGTCTGGAGTCAGTGATTATTGTAGGCTTTTAAGTGTCAACAAACAGTTGACCTTTTTAAAAGCTGTGAATACCTTATTAAATAATATGCAATATTATATTGAAAACTATGTTAATTGACAGTTTGTGGTCATTTTTTTTTGTTTTGTTTAAAGTCTCCCACATGTACCAAAAGCTCATAAGTCAGTATAAGAATTTCACTGAAGTTCATTGTGTCAGGGCTCTAGAGCTATTGCAAATCTCTTAACCATGACACTCCCCTTTTAAAGGAAAGTAAAAAAAATCAAAATTGTTGGTGGGGGTCTCTGTTGTTTTTGTTTTCTTTTTAGTTTTGTTTTATTATTATTATTATTTTTTTTTTTAGAGGGGGAGGGGAATTCAGCTAAAAATAGCCAAGGGTCAATTCAAGCAACTAGTACAAAAGATGTTTTTTTGCAGTCTTTCTTTTCATTACAAGTTCTATATGTGTAAGTGGTGACCATAGCTATGATTACTATTATTTAGAATATTTTTTTACCTACTATCAGAAAACAACTTGACTGCAAAACACTTACTGTAGGGCACTCGATATTAGGCATTACTTTCATGTGGATGTAAGGTTGAAATGTCAAAACCTTCATTAACCCGTGAACTACGCTTTAGCGTATTACACTTTGTGGTGATCTGATTCTATTGTACTTTTTTGTGTTTTACTAACTATTACCGTTTAACTATCACACTTTGTTTCACGGGTTAATGAAAACCACTCTAATTACTTACAGTAGTTCTTTTTTAATATTATTATTTACTTGTATAATTTAGATGAGCAATACATATTTCTTTATGGCTTTGTAGAGCTCATCTCGTTCCTCATAAATAACAAACAAAATGAAGTTTGTTCTTATTTTGGTGCAAAGGAATCTACAGTAGTTTTCTAATCAGATAATTGTTTTTCTTTTAACACTCACCTGTTATTTAAACAGCCTTACTTGAGTTTGCTTGTCTCAGAAATAGACCTTGCTTAATAAACAAAGACATGTTACAAACTTATTTAATAATAGGTAACAACTGCAATATTGTATGAAGAGAGGGCCCCTCTCTTCCCCCTGCTATTGTTGAAAATATGCTCAATAAACTTTTACCTCTTCCCTCTCCACCAGTTAAGCATTCTATGTATGCTTCCCTGTACAAAATGCACCTCTTCAAATAGAACATTAAAGTTCACATACTTGTTTACTTCCTCAAACTCTTGGCTTTGTGTTTTTTGTTAACTTCCTAGGAACAAATTGAATACATATAATCAATAAATCTAGCAAGCTTATTTTGCAAACTCACTTTTTTTATTATTTTTGCGCAAAACCTATCAGGATTAAGGGGGTCCAGCACAAAGGAAAAAAAAACGAACTAAAAAAAAGCCCATTGGCCTGGGATCGAACCCGGTCTGAAGAACAAAAACGGAAACCATACATACGGATTACCCAATCGGTATGGCAGCACAAGGCTTTTACGGAAGGCTGTAAAGAACCCGAAGGCCCCAAGCACCGATATTTCCGAGCGAATATGCTGTACAACACTCTTGCAAGGTTATCCCAACCCGCGCATTAATGGGGAGGACAATAACCAGGATCCCAGGCCTGTAATACGGTTACGCCACGCACAGCTCGGCGAGATTGTGGATGACAAAAAATAGAGGTCTGTTTGGGCGTCTTGGTTCCCTTGGGGACTCGCCATGCGCACGGGCGCATCTCTTTTATTGTGTACATGACATCCAATTAGCGAAGAAAAAAGACGCTGTTTTGGTATCATGTGAAAAGCATAACATAAATAGAAATAAAGACGTAAGGGGGGAGAATATTGACATCTTCATATTAGAATATTGACAAAATCCGCAATTTTGTCTACGCTGACTAAGTAAAGCTGTATTTTACTTTAAAGGGGCAGCAACATAGTACTGCGCATGTCTGGAGTCAGTGATTATTGTAGGCTTTTAAGTGTCAACAAACAGTTGACCTTTTTAAAAGCTGTGAATACCTTATTAAATAATATGCAATATTATATTGAAAACTATGTTAATGACAGTTTGTTCTTTTTTTTTTGTTTTGTTTAAAGTCTCCCACATGTACCAAAAGCTCATAAGTCAGTATTAGAATTTCACTGAAGTTCATTGTGTCAGGGCTCTAGAGCTATTGCAAATCTCTTAACCATGACACTCCCCTTTTAAAGGAAAGTAAAAAAAAATCAAAATTGTTGGTGGGGGTCTCTGTTGTGTTTGTTTTCTTTTTAGTTTTGTTCTATTATTATTATTATTTTCTTTTTTAGAGGGGGAGGGGAATTCAGCTAAAAATAGCCAAGGGTCAATTCAAGCAACTAGTACAAAAGATGTTTTTTTGCAGTCTTTCTTTTCATTACAAGTTCTATATGTGTAAGTGGTGACCATAGCTATGATTACTATTATTTAGAATATTTTTTTACCTACTAACAGAAAACAACTTGACTGCAAAACAATTACTGTAGGGCACTCGATATTAGGCATTACTTTCATGTGGATGTAAGGTTGAAATGTCAAAACCTTCATTAACCCGTGAACTACGCTTAAGCGTATTACACTTTGTGGTGATCTGATTCTATTGTACTTTTTTGTGTTTTACTAACTATTAAGTATTAACTATCACACTTTGTTTCACGGGTTAATGAAAACCACTCTAACTACTTACAGTAGTTCTTTTTTAATATTATTATTTACTTGTATAATTTAGATGAGCAATACATATTTCTTTATGGCTTTGTAGAGCTCATCTCGTTCCTCATAAATAACAAACAAAATGAAGTTTGTTCTTATTTGGTGCAAAGGAATCTACATTAGTTTTCTAATCAGATAATTGTTTTTTTTTAACACTCACCTGATATTTCAACAGCTCTTACCTGAGTTTGCATGTCTCAGAAATAGACCTTGCTAAATAAACAAAAACATGTTATAAACTTATTTAATAATAGGTAACAACTGCAATATTGTATGAAGAGAGTGCCCCTCCCTTCCCCCTGCTATTGTTGACATTATGCTCAATAAACTGTTACCTCTCCCCTCTCCACCAGTTAAGCATTCTATGTATGCTTCCCTGTACAAAATGCGCCCCTTCAAATAGAACATTAAAGTTCACATACTTGTTTACTTCCTCAAACTCTTTGCTTTGTGTTTTTTGTTAACTTCCTAGGAACAAATTGAATACATATAATCAATAAATCCAGCAAGCTTATTTTGCAAACTCACTTTTTTATTATTTTTGCGCAAAACCAATCAGGATTAGGGGGGTCAAGCACAAAGAAAGAAAACGAATAAAAAAAAAAAGCCCATTGGCCTGGGATCGAACCCGGTCTGAAGAACAAAACGAAAACCATACATACGGATTACCCAATCGGTATGGCAGCACAAGGCTTTTACGGAAGGCTGTAAAGAACCCGAAGGCCCCAAGCACCGATATTTCCGAGCGAATATGCTGTACAACACTCTTGCAAGGTTATCCCAACCCGCGCATTAATGGGGAGGACAATAACCAGGATCCCAGGCCTGTAATACGGTTACGCCACGCACAGCTCGCCAAGATTGTGGATGACAAAAAATAGAGGTCTATTTGGGCGTCTTGGGTCCCTTGGGGACTCGCCATGCGCACGGGCGCATCTCTTTTATTGTGTACATGACATCAAATTAGCGAAGAAAAAAGACGCTGTTTTGGTATCATGTGAAAAGCATAAAATAAATAGAAATAAAGACGTAAGGGGGGAGAATATTGACATCTTCATATTACAATATTGACAAAATCCGCAATTTTGTCTACGCTGACTAAGTAAAGCTGTATTTTACTTTAAAGGGGCAGCAACATAGTACTGCGCATGTCTGGAGTCAGTGATTATTGTAGGCTTTTAAGTGTCAACAAACAGTTGACCTTTTTAAAAGCTGTGAATACCTTATTAAATAATATGCAATATTATATTGAAAACTATGTTAATTGACAGTTTGTGGTCATTTTTTTTGTTTTGTTTAAAGTCTCCCACATGTACCAAAAGCTCATAAGTCAGTATAAGAATTTCACTGAAGTTCATTGTGTCAGGGCTTTAGAGCTATTGCAAATCTCTTAACCATGACACTCCCCTTTTAAAGGAAAGTAAAAAAAATCAAAATTGTTGGTGGGGGTCTCTGTTGTTTTTGTTTTCTTTTTAGTTTTGTTCTATTATTATTATTATTTTCTTTTTTAGAGGGGGAGGGGAATTCAGCTAAAAATAGCCAAGGGTTAATTCAAGCAACTAGTACAAAAGATGTTTTTTTGCAGTCTTTCTTTTCATTACAAGTTCTATATGTGTAAGTGGTGACCATTGCTATGATTACTATTATTTAGAATATTTGTTTACCTACTAACAGAAAACAACTTGACTGCAAAACACTTACTGTAGGGCACTCGATATTAGGCATTACTTTCATGTGGATGTAAGGTTGAAATGTCAAAACCTTCATAAACCCGTGAACTACGCTTTAGCGTATTACACTTTGTGGTGATCTGATTCTATTGTACTTTTTTGTGTTTTACTAACTATTACCGTTTAACTATCACACTTTGTTTCACGGGTTAATGAAAACCACTCTAATTACTTACAGTAGTTCTTTTTTAATATTATTATTTACTTGTATAATTTAGATGAGCAATACATATTTCTTTATGGCTTTGTAGAGCTCATCTCGTTCCTCATAAATAACAAACAAAATGAAGTTTGTTCTTATTTGGTGCAAAGGAATCTACATTAGTTTTCTAATCAGATAATTGTTTTTTTTTTAACACTCACCTGATATTTCAACAGCTCTTACCTGAGTTTGCTTGTCTCAGAAATAGAACTTGCTTAATAAACAAAAACATGTTATAAACTTATTTAATAATAGGTAACAACTGCAATATTGTATGAAGAGAGTGCCCCTCCCTTCCCCCTGCTATTGTTGACATTATGCTCAATAAACTGTTACCTCTCCCCTCTCCACCAGTTAAGCATTCTATGTATGCTTCCCTGTACAAAATGCGCCCCTTCAAATAGAACATTAAAGTTCACATACTTGTTTACTTCCTCAAACTCTTTGCTTTGTGTTTTTTGTTAACTTCCTAGGAACAAATTGAATACATATAATCAATAAATCCAGCAAGCTTATTTTGCAAACTCACTTTTTTATTATTTTTGCGCAAAACCAATCAGGATTAGGGGGGTCAAGCACAAAGAAAGAAAACGAATAAAAAAAAAAGCCCATTGGCCTGGGATCGAACCCGGTCTGAAGAACAAAACGGAAACCATACATACGGATTACCCAATCGGTATGGCAGCACAAGGCTTTTACGGAAGGCTGTAAAGAACCCGAAGGCCCCAAGCACCGATATTTCCGAGCGAATATGCTGTACAACACTCTTGCAAGGTTATCCCAACCCGCGCATTAATGGGGAGGACAATAACCAGGATCCCAGGCCTGTAATACGGTTACGCCACGCACAGCTCGCCGAGATTGTGGATGACAAAAAATAGAGGTCTATTTGGGCGTCTTGGGTCCCTTGGGGACTCGCCATGCGCACGGGCGCATCTCTTTTATTGTGTACATGACATCAAATTAGCGAAGAAAAAATGACGCTGTTTTGGTATCATGTGAAAAGCATAAAATAAATAGAAATAAAGACGTAAGGGGGGAGAATATTGACATCTTCATATTACAATATTGACAAAATCCGCAATTTTGTCTACGCTGACTAAGTAAAGCTGTATTTTACTTTAAAGGGGCAGCAACATAGTACTGCGCATGTCTGGAGTCAGTGATTATTGTAGGCTTTTAAGTGTCAACAAACAGTTGACCTTTTTAAAAGCTGTGAATACCTTATTAAATAATATGCAATATTATATTGAAAACTATGTTAATTGACAGTTTGTGGTCATTTTTTTTGTTTTGTTTAAAGTCTCCCACATGTACCAAAAGCTCATAAGTCAGTATTAGAATTTCACTGAAGTTCATTGTGTCAGGGCTCTAGAGCTATTGCAAATTTCTTAACCATGACACTCCCCTTTTAAAGGAAAGTAAAAAAAATCAAAATTGTTGGTGGGGGTCTCTGTTGTTTTTGTTTTCTTTTTATTTTTGTTCTATTATTATTATTATTTTCTTTTTTAGAGGGGGAGGGGAATTCAGCTAAAAATAGCCAAGGGTCAATTCAAGCAACTAGTACAAAAGATGTTTTTTTGCAGTCTTTCTTTTCATTACAAGTTCTATATGTGTAAGTGGTGACCATAGCTATGATTACTATTATTTAGAATATTTTTTTACCTACTAACAGAAAACAACTTGACTGCAAAACACTTACTGTAGGGCACTCGATATTAGGCATTACTTTCATGTGGATGTAAGGTTGAAATGTCAAAACCTTCATTAACCCGTGAACTACTCTTTAGCGTATTACACTTTGTGGTGATTTGATTCTATTGTACTTTTTTGTGTTTTACTAACTATTACCGTTTAACTATCACACTTTGTTTCACGGGTTAATGAAAACCACTCTAATTACTTACAGTAGTTCTTTTTTAATATTATTATTTACTTGTATAATTTAGATGAGCAATACATATTTCTTTATGGCTTTGTAGAGCTCATCTCGTTCCTCATAAATAACAAACAAAATGAAGTTTGTTCTTATTTTGGTGCAAAGGAATCTACAGTAGTTTTCTAATCAGATAATTGTTTTTCTTTTAACACTCACCTGTTATTTCAACAGCCTTACTTGAGTTTGCTTGTCTCAGAAATAGACCTTGCTTAATAAACAAAGACATGTTACAAACTTATTTAATAATAGGTAACAACTGCAATATTGTATGAAGAGAGGGCACCTCTCTTCCCCCTGCTATTGTTGAAATTATGCTCAATAAACTTTTACCTCTTCCCTCTCCACCAGTTAAGCATTCTATGTATGCTTCCCTGTACAAAATGCGCCCCTTCAAATAGAACATTAAAGTTCACATACTTGTTTACTTCCTCAAACTCTTTGCTTTGTGTTTTTTGTTAACTTCCTAGGAACAAATTGAATACATATAATCAATAAATCCAGCAAGCTTATTTTGCAAACTCACTTTTTTATTATTTTTGCGCAAAACCAATCAGGATTAGGGGGGTCAAGCACAAAGAAAGAAAACGAATAAAAAAAAAAGCCCATTGGCCTGCGATCGAACCCGGTCTGAAGAACAAAACGGAAACCATACATACGGATTACCCAATCGGTATGGCAGCACAAGGCTTTTACGGAAGGCTGTAAAGAACCCGAAGGCCCCAAGCACCGATATTTCCGAGCGAATATGCTGTACAACACTCTTGCAAGGTTATCCCAACCCGCGCATTAATGGGGAGGACAATAACCAGGATCCCAGGCCTGTAATACGGTTACGCCACGCACAGCTCGCCGAGATTGTGGATGACAAAAAATAGAGGTCTATTTGGGCGTCTTGGGTCCCTTGGGGACTCGACATGCGCACGGGCGCATCTCTTTTATTGTGTACATGACATCAAATTAGCGAAGAAAAAAGACGCTGTTTTGGTATCATGTGAAAAGCATAAAATAAATAGAAATAAAGACGTAAAGGGGGAGAATATTGACATCTTCATATTACAATATTGACAAAATCCGCAATTTTGTCTACGCTGACTAAGTAAAGCTGTATTTTACTTTAAAGGGGCAGCAACATAGTACTGCGCATGTCTGGAGTCAGTGATTATTGTAGGCTTTTAAGTGTCAACAAACAGTTGACCTTTTTAAAAGCTGTGAATACCTTATTAAATAATATGCAATATTATATTGAAAACTATGTTAATTGACAGTTTGTGGTCATTTTTTTTTGTTTTGTTTAAAGTCTCCCACATGTACCAAAAGCTCATAAGTCAGTATAAGAATTTCACTGAAGTTCATTGTGTCAGGGCTCTAGAGCTATTGCAAATCTCTTAACCATGACACTCCCCTTTTAAAGGAAAGTAAAAAAAATCAAAATTGTTGGTGGGGGTCTCTGTTGTTTTTGTTTTCTTTTTAGTTTGGTCTATTATTATTATTATTATTTTCTTTTTTAAAAGGGGGAGGGGAATTCAGCTAAAAATAGCCAAGGGTCAATTCAAGCAACTAGTACAAAAGATGTTTTTTTGCAGTCTTTCTTTTCATTACAAGTTCTATATGTGTAAGTGGTGACCATAGCTATGATTACTATTATTTAGAATATTTTTTTTACCTACTAACAGACAACAACTTGACTGCAAAACACTTACTGTAGGGCACTCGATATTAGGCATTACTTTCATGTGGATGTAAGGTTGAAATGTCAAAACCTTCATTAACCCGTGAACTACGCTTTAGCGTATTACACTTTGTGGTGATCTGATTCTATTGTACTTTTTTGTGTTTTACTAACTATTACCGTTTAACTATCACACTTTGTATCACGGGTTAATGAAAACCACTCTAATTACTTACAGTAGTTCTTTTTTAATATTATTATTTACTTGTATAATTTAGATGAGCAATACATATTTCTTTATGGCTTTGTAGAGCTCATCTCGTTCCTCATAAATAACAAACAAAATGAAGTTTGTTCTTATTTTGGTGCAAAGAAATCTACAGTAGTTTTCTAATCAGATAATTGTTTTTCTTTTAACACTCACCTGTTATTTCAACAGCCTTACTTGAGTTTGCTTGTCTCAGAAATAGACCTTGCTTAATAAACAAAGACATGTTACAAACTTATTTAAAAATAGGTAACAACTGCAATATTGTATGAAGATAGGGCACCTCTCTTCCCCCTGCTATTGTTGAAATTATGCTCAATAAACTTTTACCTCTTCCCTCTCCACCAGTTAAGCATTCTATGTATGCTTCCCTGTACAAAATGCGCCCCTTCAAATAGAACATTAAAGTTCACATACTTGTTTACTTCCTCAAACTCTTTGCTTTGTGTTTTTTGTTAACTTCCTAGGAACAAATTGAATACATATAATCAATAAATCCAGCAAGCTTATTTTGCAAACTCACTTTTTTATTATTTTTGCGCAAAACCAATCAGGATTAGGGGGGTCAAGCACAAAGAAAGAAAACGAATTAAAAAAAAAGCCCATTGGCCTGGGATCGAACCCGGTCTGAAGAACAAAACGGAAACCATACATACGGATTACCCAATCGGTATGGCAGCACAAGGCTTTTACGGAAGGCTGTAAAGAACCCGAAGGCCCCAAGCACCGATATTTCCGAGCGAATATGCTGTACAACACTCTTGCAAGGTTATCCCAACCCGCGCATTATTGGGGAGGACAATAACCAGGATCCCAGGCCTGTAATACGGTTACGCCACGCACAGCTCGCCGAGATTGTGGATGACAAAAAATAGAGGTCTATTTGGGCGTCTTGGGTCCCTTGGGGACTCGACATGCGCACGGGCGCATCTCTTTTATTGTGTACATGACATCAAATTAGCGAAGAAAAAAGACGCTGTTTTGGTATCATGTGAAAAGCATAAAATAAATAGAAATAAAGACGTAAAGGGGGAGAATATTGACATCTTCATATTACAATATTGACAAAATCCGCAATTTTGTCTACGCTGACTAAGTAAAGCTGTATTTTACTTTAAAGGGGCAGCAACATAGTACTGCGCATGTCTGGAGTCAGTGATAATTGTAGGCTTTTAAGTGTCAACAAACAGTTGACCTTTTTAAAAGCTGTGAATACCTTATTAAATAATATGCAATATTATATTGAAAACTATGTTAATTGACAGTTTGTGGTCATTTTGTTTGTTTTGTTTAAAGTCTCCCACATGTACCAAAAGCTCATAAGTCAGTATAAGAATTTAACTGAAGTTCATTGTGTCAGGGCTCTAGAGCTATTGCAAATCTCTTAACCATGACACTCCCCTTTTAAAGGAAAGTAAAAAAAAAATCAAAATTGTTGGTGGGGGTCTCTGTTGTTTTTGTTTTCTTTTTAGTTTTGTTCTATTATTATTATTATTTTCTTTTTTAGAGGGGGAGGGGAATTCAGCTAAAAATAGCCAAGGGTCAATTCAAGCAACTAGTACAAAAGATGTTTTTTTGCAGTCTTTCTTTTCATTACAAGTTCTATATGTGTAAGTGGTGACCATAGCTATGATTACTATTATTTAGAATATTTTTTTACCTACTAACAGAAAACAACTTGACTGCAAAACACTTACTGTAGGGCACTCGATATTAGGCATTACTTTCATGTGGATGTAAGGTTGAAATGTCAAAACCTTCATTAACCCGTGAACTACGCTTTAGCGTAATACACTTTGTGGTGATCTGATTCTATTGTACTTTTTTGTGTTTTACTAACTATTACCGTTTAACTATCACACTTTGTTTCACGGGTTAATGAAAACCACTCTAATTACTTACAGTAGTTCTTTTTTAATATTATTATTTACTTGTATAATTTAGATGAGCAATACATATTTCTTTATGGCTTTGTAGAGCTCATCTCGTTCCTCATAAATAACAAACAAAATGAAGTTTGTTCTTTTTTGGTGCAAAGGAATCTACATTAGTTTTCTAATCAGATAATTGTTTTTTTTTTAACACTCACCTGATATTTCAACAGGTCTTACCTGAGTTTGCTTGTCTCAGAAATAGACCTTGCTTAATAAACAAAAACATGTTATAAACTTATTTAATAATAGGTAACAACTGCAATATTGTATGAAGAGAGTGCCCCTCCCTTCCCCCTGCTATTGTTGACATTATGCTCAATAAACTGTTACCTCTCCCCTCTCCACCAGTTAAGCATTCTATGTATGCTTCCCTGTACAAAATGCGCCCCTTCAAATAGAACATTAAAGTTCACATACTTGTTTACTTCCTCAAACTCTTTGCTTTGTGTTTTTTGTTAACTTCCTAGGAACAAATTGAATACATATAATCAATAAATCCAGCAAGCTTATTTTGCAAACTCACTTTTTTATTATTTTTGCGCAAAACCAATCAGGATTAGGGGGGTCAAGCACAAAGAAAGAAAACGAATAAAAAAAAAAGCCCATTGGCCTGGGATCGAACCCGGTCTGAAGAACAAAACGGAAACCATACATACGGATTACCCAATCGGTATGGCAGCACAAGGCTTTTACGGAAGGCTGTAAAGAACCCGAAGGCCCCAAGCACCGATATTTCCGAGCGAATATGCTGTACAACACTCTTGCAAGGTTATCCCAACCCGCGCATTAATGGGGAGGACAATAACCAGGATCCCAGGCCTGTAATACGGTTACGCCACGCACAGCTCGGCGAGATTGTGGATGACAAAAAATAGAGGTCTATTTGGGCGTCTTGGGTCCCTTGGGGACTCGACATGCGCACGGGCGCATCTCTTTTATTGTGTACATGACATCAAATTAGCGAAGAAAAAAGACGCTGTTTTGGTATCATGTGAAAAGCATAAAATAAATAGAAAAAAAGACGTAAAGGGGGAGAATATTGACAGCTTCATATTACAATATTGACAAAATCCGCAATTTTGTCTACGCTGACTAAGTAAAGCTGTATTTTACTTTAAAGGGGCAGCAACATAGTACTGCGCATGTCTGGAGTCAGTGATTATTGTAGGCTTTTAAGTGTCAACAAACAGTTGACCTTTTTAAAAGCTGCGAATACCTTATTAAATAATATGCAATATTACATTGAAAACTATGTTAATTGACAGTTTGTGGTCATTTTTTTTTGTTTTGTTTAAAGTCTCCCACATGTACCAAAAGCTCATAAGTCAGTATAAGAATTTCACTGAAGTTCATTGTGTCAGGGCTCTAGAGCTATTGCAAATCTCTTAACCATGACACTCCCCTTTCAAAGGAAAGTAAAAAAAAATCAAAATTGTTGGTGGGGGTCTCTGTTGTTTTTGTTTTCTTTTTAGTTTTGTTCTATTATTATTATTATTTTCTTTTTTAGAGGGGGAGGGGAATTCAGCTAAAAATAGCCAAGGGTCAATTCAAGCAACTAGTACAAAAGATGTTTTTTTGCAGTCTTTCTTTTCATTACAAGTTCTATATGTGTAAGTGGTGACCATAGCTATGATTACTATTATTTAGAATATTTTTTTACCTACTAACAGAAAACAACTTGACTGCAAAACACTTACTGTAGGGCACTCGATATTAGGCATTACTTTCATGTGGATGTAAGGTTGAAATGTCAAAACCTTCATTAACCCGTGAACTACGCTTTAGCGTATTACACTTTGTGGTGATCTGATTCTATTGTACTTTTTTGTGTTTTACTAACTATTACCGTTTAACTATCACACTTTGTTTCACGGGTTAATGAAAACCACTCTAATTACTTACAGTAGTTCTTTTTTAATATTATTATTTACTTGTATAATTTAGATGAGCAATACATATTTCTTTATGGCTTTGTAGAGCTCATCTCGTTCCTCATAAATAACAAACAAAATGAAGTTTGTTCTTATTTTGGTGCAAAGGAATCTACAGTAGTTTTCTAATCAGATAATTGTTTTTCTTTTAACACTCACCTGTTATTTCAACAGCCTTACTTGAGTTTGCTTGTCTCAGAAATAGACCTTGCTTAATAAACAAAGACATGTTACAAACTTATTTAATAATAGGTAACAACTGCAATATTGTATGAAGAGAGGGCACCTCTCTTCCCCCTGCTATTGTTGAAATTATGCTCAATAAACTTTTATCTCTTCCCTCTCCACCAGTTAAGCATTCTATGTATGCTTCCCTGTACAAAATGCGCCCCTTCAAATAGAACATTAAAGTTCACATACTTGTTTACTTCCTCAAACTCTTTGCTTTGTGTTTTTTGTTAACTTCCTAGGAACAAATTGAATACATATAATCAATAAATCCAGCAAGCTTATTTTGCAAACTCACTTTTTTATTATTTTTGCGCAAAACCAATCAGGATTAGGGGGGTCAAGCACAAAGAAAGAAAACGAATTAAAAAAAAAGCCCATTGGCCTGGGATCGAACCCGGTCTGAAGAACAAAACGGAAACCATACATACGGATTACCCAATCGGTATGGCAGCACAAGGCTTTTACGGAAGGCTGTAAAGAACCCGAAGGCCCCAAGCACCGATATTTCCGAGCGAATATGCTGTACAACACTCTTGCAAGGTTATCCCAACCCGCGCAATAATGGGGAGGACAATAACCAGGATCCCAGGCCTGTAATACGGTTACGCCACGCACAGCTCGCCGAGATTGTGGATGACAAAAAATAGAGGTCTATTTGGGCGTCTTGGGTCCCTTGGGGACTCGACATGCGCACGGGCGCATCTCTTTTATTGTGTACATGACATCAAATTAGCGAAGAAAAAAGACGCTGTTTTGGTATCATGTGAAAAGCATAAAATAAATAGAAATAAAGACGTAAAGGGGGAGAATATTGACATCTTCATATTACAATATTGACAAAATCCGCAATTTTGTCTACGCTGACTAAGTAAAGCTGTATTTTACTTTAAAGGGGCAGCATCATAGTACTGCGCATGTCTGGAGTCAGTGATAATTGTAGGCTTTTAAGTGTCAACAAACAGTTGACCTTTTTAAAAGCTGTGAATACCTTATTAAATAATATGCAATATTATATTGAAAACTATGTTAATTGACAGTTTGTGGTCATTTTTTTTGTTTTGTTTAAAGTCTCCCACATGTACCAAAAGCTCATAAGTCAGTATAAGAATTTAACTGAAGTTCATTGTGTCAGGGCTCTAGAGCTATTGCAAATCTCTTAACCATGACACTCCCCTTTTAAAGGAAAGTAAAAAAAATCAAAATTGTTGGTGGGGGTCTCTGTTGTTTTTATTTTCTTTTTAGTTTTGTTCTATTATTATTATTATTTTCTTTTTTAGAGGGGGAGGGCAATTCAGCTAAAAATAGCCAAGGGTCAATTCAAGCAACTAGTACAAAAGATGTTTTTTTGCAGTCTTTCTTTTCATTACAAGTTCTATATGTGTAAGTGGTGACCATAGCTATGATTACTATTATTTAGAATATTTTTTTACCTACTAACAGAAAACAACTTGACTGCAAAACACTTACTGTAGGGCACTCGATATTAGGCATTACTTTCATGTGGATGTAAGGTTGAAATGTCAAAACCTTCATTAACCCGTGAACTACAATTTAGCGTATTACACTTTGTGGTGATCTGATTCTATTGTACTTTTTTGTGTTTTACTAACTATTACCGTTTAACTATCACACTTTGTTTCACGGGTTAATGAAAACCACTCTAATTACTTACAGTAGTTCTTTTTTAATATTATTATTTACTTGTATAATTTAGATGAGCAATACATATTTCTTTATGGCTTTGTAGAGCTCATCTCGTTCCTCATAAACAACAAACAAAATGAAGTTTGTTCTTATTTGGTGCAAAGGAATCTACATTAGTTTTCTAATCAGATAATTGTTTTTTTTTTAACACTCACCTGATATTTCAACAGCTCTTACCTGAGTTTGCTTGTCTCAGAAATAGACCTTGCTTAATAAACAAAAACATGTTATAAACTTATTTAATAATAGGTAACAACTGCAATATTGTATGAAGAGAGTGCCCCTCCCTTCCCCCTGCTATTGTTGACATTATGCTCAATAAACTGTTACCTCTCCCCTCTCCACCAGTTAAGCATTCTATGTATGCTTCCCTGTACAAAATGCGCCCCTTCAAATAGAACATTAAAGTTCACATACTTGTTTACTTCCTCAAACTCTTTGCTTTGTGTTTTTTGTTAACTTCCTAGGAACAAATTGAATACATATAATCAATAAATCCAGCAAGCTTATTTTGCAAACTCACTTTTTTATTATTTTTGCGCAAAACCAATCAGGATTAGGGGGGTCAAGCACAAAGAAAGAAAACGAATAAAAAAAAAAGCCCATTGGCCTGGGATCGAACCCGGTCTGAAGAACAAAACGGAAACCATACATACGGATTACCCAATCGGTATGGCAGCACAAGGCTTTTACGGAAGGCTGTAAAGAACCCGAAGGCCCCAAGCACCGATATTTCCGAGCGAATATGCTGTACAACACTCTTGCAAGGTTATCCCAACCGGCGCATTAATGGGGAGGACAATAACCAGGATCCCAGGCCTGTAATACGGTTACGCCACGCACAGCTCGCCGAGATTGTGGATGACAAAAAATAGAGGTCTATTTGGGCGTCTTGGGTCCCTTGGGGACTCGCCATGCGCACGGGCGCATCTCTTTTATTGTGTACATGACATCAAATTAGCGAAGAAAAAATGACGCTGTTTTGGTATCATGTGAAAAGCATAAAATAAATAGAAATAAAGACGTAAGGGGGGAGAATATTGACATCTTCATATTACAATATTGACAAAATCCGCAATTTTGTCTACGCTGACTAAGTAAAGCTGTATTTTACTTTAAAGGGGCAGCAACATAGTACTGCGCATGTCTGGAGTCAGTGATTATTGTAGGCTTTTAAGTGTCAACAAACAGTTGACCTTTTTAAAAGCTGTGAATACCTTATTAAATAATATGCAATATTATATTGAAAACTATGTTAATTGACAGTTTGTGGTCATTTTTTTTGTTTTGTTTAAAGTCTCCCACATGTACCAAAAGCTCATAAGTCAGTATTAGAATTTCACTGAAGTTCATTGTGTCAGGGCTCTAGAGCTATTGCAAATCTCTTAACCATGACACTCCCCTTTTAAAGGAAAGTAAAAAAAATCAAAATTGTTGGTGGGGGTCTCTGTTGTTTTTGTTTTCTTTTTAGTTTTGTTCTATTATTATTATTATTTTCTTTTTTAGAGGGGGAGGGGAATTCAGCTAAAAATAGCCAAGGGTCAATTCAAGCAACTAGTACAAAAGATGTTTTTTTGCAGTCTTTCTTTTCATTACAAGTTCTATAGGTGTAAGTGGTGACCATAGCTATGATTACTATTATTTAGAATATTTTTTTACCTACTAACAGAAAACAACTTGACTGCAAAACACTTACTGTAGGGCACTCGATATTAGGCATTACTTTCATGTGGATGTAAGGTTGAAATGTCAAAACCTTCATTAACCCGTGAACTACGCTTTAGCGTATTACACTTTGTGGTGATCTGATTCTATTGTACTTTTTTGTGTTTTACTAACTATTACCGTTTAACTATCACACTTTGTTTCACGGGTTAATGAAAACCACTCTAATTACTTACAGTAGTTCTTTTTTAATATTATTATTTACTTGTATAATTTAGATGAGTAATACATATTTCTTTATGGCTTTGTAGAGCCCATCTCGTTCCTCATAAATAACAAACAAAATGAAGTTTGTTCTTATTTTGGTGCAAAGGAATCTACAGTAGTTTTCTAATCAGATAATTGTTTTTCTTTTAACACTCACCTGTTATTTCAACAGCCTTACTTGAGTTTGCTTGTCTCAGAAATAGACCTTGCTTAATAAACAAAGACATGTTACCAACTTATTTAATAATAGGTAACAACTGCAATAT
Source organism: Nematostella vectensis (assembly GCF_932526225.1). Lineage (NCBI taxonomy): Eukaryota > Metazoa > Cnidaria > Anthozoa > Actiniaria > Edwardsiidae > Nematostella > Nematostella vectensis. The sequence goes on along the minus strand of NC_064041.1, from coordinate 16,751,237 downwards.
TGTATGAAGAGAGGGCCCCTCTCTTCCCCCTGCTATTGTTGAAATTATGCTCAATAAACTTTTACCTCTTCCCTCTCCACCAGTTAAGCATTCTATGTATGCTTCCCTGTACAAAATGCACCCCTTCAAATAGAACATTAAAGTTCACATACTTGTTTACTTCCTCAAACTCTTTGCTTTGTGTTTTTTGTTAACTTCCTAGGAACAAATTGAATACATATAATCAATAAATCTAGCAAGCTTATTTTGCAAACTCACTTTTTTTATTATTTTTGCGCAAAACCTATCAGGATTAAGGGGGTCCAGCACAAAGGAAAAAAAAAACGAACTAAAAAAAAAGCCCATTGGCCTGGGATCGAACCCGGTCTGAAGAACAAAACGGAAACCATACATACGGATTACCCAATCGGTATGGCAGCACAAGGCTTTTACGGAAGGCTGTAAAGAACCCGAAGGCCCCAAGCACCGATATTTCCGAGCGAATATGCTGTACAACACTCTTGCAAGGTTATCCCAACCCGCGCATTAATGGGGAGGACAATAACCAGGATCCCAGGCCTGTAATACGGTTACGCCACGCACAGCTCGCCGAGATTGTGGATGACAAAAAATAGAGGTCTATTTGGGCGTCTTGGGTCCCTTGGGGACTCGCCATGCGCACGGGCGCATCTCTTTTATTGTGTACATGACATCAAATTAGCGAAGAAAAAAGACGCTGTTTTGGTATCATGTGAAAAGCATAAAATAAATAGAAATAAAGACGTAAGGGGGCAGAATATTGACATATTCATATTAGAATATTGACAAAATCCGCAATTTTGTCTACGCTGACTAAGTAAAGCTGTATTTTACTTTAAAGGGGCAGCAACATAGTACTGCGCATGTCTGGAGTCAGTGATTATTTTAGGCTTTTAAGTGTCAACAAACAGTTGACCTTTTCAAAAGCTGTGAATAACTTATTAAATAATATGCAATATTATATTGAAAACTATGTTAATTGACAGTTTGTGGTCATTTTTTTTTTGTTTTGTTTAAAGTCTCCCACATGTACCAAAAGCTCATAAGTCAGTATTAGAATTTCACTGAAGTTCATTGTGTCAGGGCTCTAGAGCTATTGCAAATCTCTTAACCATGACACTCCCCTTTTAAAGGAAAGTAAAAAAATCAAAATTGTTGGTGGGGGTCTCTGTTGTTTTTGTTTTCTTTTTAGTTTTGTTCTATTATTATTATTATTTTCTTTTTTAGAGGGGGAGGGGAATTCAGCTAAAAATAGCCAAGGGTCAATTCAAGCAACTAGTACAAAAGATGTTTTTTTGCATTCTTTCTTTTCATTACAAGTTCTATATGTGTAAGTGGTGACCATAGCTATGATTACTATTATTTAGAATATTTTTTACCTACTAACAGAAAACAACTTGACTGCAAAACACTTACTGTAGGGCACTCGATATTAGGCATTACTTTCATGTGGATGTAAGGTTGAAATGTCAAAACCTTCATTAACCCGTGAACTACGCTTTAGCGTATTACACTTTGTGGTGATCTGATTCTATTGTACTTTTTTGTGTTTTACTAACTATTACCGTTTAACTATCACACTTTGTTTCACGGGTTAATGAAAACCACTCTAATTACTTACAGTAGTTCTTTTTTAATATTATTATTTACTTGTATAATTTAGATGAGCAATACATATTTCTTTATGGCTTTGTAGAGCTCATCTCGTTCCTCATAAATAACAAACAAAATGAAGTTTGTTCTTATTTTGGTGCAAAGGAATCTACAGTAGTTTTCTAATCAGATAATTGTTTTTCTTTTAACACTCACCTGTTATTTCAACAGCCTTACTTGAGTTTGCTTGTCTCAGAAATAGACCTTGCTTAATAAACAAAGACATGTTACAAACTTATTTAATAATAGGTAACAACTGCAATATTGTATGAAGAGAGGGCCCCTCTCTTCCCCCTGCTATTGTTGAAATTATGCTCAATAAACTTTTACCTCTTCCCTCTCCACCAGTTAAGCATTCTATGTATGCTTCCCTGTACAAAATGCACCCCTTCAAATAGAACATTAAAGTTCACATACTTGTTTACTTCCTCAAACTCTTTGCTTTGTGTTTTTTGTTAACTTCCTAGGAACAAATTGAATACATATAATCAATAAATCTAGCAAGCTTATTTTGCAAACTCACTTTTTTATTATTTTTGCGCAAAACCTATCAGGATTAAGGGGGTCCAGCACAAAGGAAAAAAAAACGAACTAAAAAAAAGCCCATTGGCCTGGGATCGAACCCGGTCTGAAGAACAAAACGGAAACCATACATACGGATTACCCAATCGGTATGGCAGCACAAGGCTTTTACGGAAGGCTGTAAAGAACCCGAAGGCCCCAAGCACCGATATTTCCGAGCGAATATGCTGTACAACACTCTTGCAAGGTTATCCCAACCCGCGCATTAATGGGGAGGACAATAACCAGGATCCCAGGCCTGTAATACGGTTACGCCACGCACAGCTCGCCGAGATTGTGGATGACAAAAAATAGAGGTCTATTTGGGCGTCTTGGGTCCCTTGGGGACTCGCCATGCGCACGGGCGCATCTCTTTTATTGTGTACATGACATCAAATTAGCGAAGAAAAAAGACGCTGTTTTGGTATCATGTGAAAAGCATAAAATAAATAGAAATAAAGACGTAAGGGGGCAGAATATAGACATCTTCATATTAGAATATTGACAAAATCCGCAATTTTGTCTACGCTGACTAAGTAAAGCTGTATTTTACTTTAAAGGGGCAGCAACATAGTACTGCGCATGTCTGGAGTCAGTGATTATTGTAGGCTTTTAAGTGTCAACAAACAGTTGACCTTTTTAAAAGCTGTGAATACCTTATTAAATAATATGCAATATTATATTGAAAACTATGTTAATTGACAGTTTGTGGTCATTTTTTTTGTTTTGTTTAAAGTCTCCCACATGTACCAAAAGCTCATAAGTCAGTATTAGAATTTCACTGAAGTTCATTGTGTCAGGGCTCTAGAGCTATTGCAAATCTCTTAACCATGACACTCCCTTTTAAAGGAAAGTAAAAAAAATCAAAATTGTTTGTGGGGGTCTCTGTTGTGTTTGTTTTCTTTTTAGTTTTGTTCTATTATTATTATTATTTTCTTTTTTAGAGGGGGAGGAAAATTCAGCTAAAAATAGCCAAGGGTCAATTCAAGCAACTAGTGCAAAAGATGTTTTTTTGCAGTCCTTTATTCAATATATTCAAGGTTATCATGCAATTCTGTTGTTTGACTGCATATATATATTTTTTTTATTTCTTTTCATTACAAGTTCAATATGTGTAAGTGGTGACCATAGCTATGATTACTATTATTTAGAATAATTTTTTACCTACTAACAGAAAACAACTTGACTGCAAAACACTTACTGTAGGGCACTCGATATTAGGCATTACTTTCATGTGGATGTAAGGTTGAAATGTCAAAACCTTCATTAACCCGTGAACTACGCTTTAGCGTATTACACTTTGTTGTGATCTGATTCTATTGTTCTTTTTTGTGTTTTACTAACTATTACCATTTAACTATCACACTTTGTTTCACGGGTTAATGAAAACCACTCTAATTACTTACAGTAATTCTTTTTTAATATTATTATTTACTTGTATAATTTAGATGAGCAATACATATTTCTTCTTGGCCTTGTAGAGCTCATCTCGTTCCTCATAAATAACAAACAAAATGAAGTTTGTTCTTATTTGGTGCAAAGGAATCTACATTAGTTTTCTAATCAGATAATTGTTTTTTTTTAACACTCACCTGATATTTCAACAGCTCTTACCTGAGTTTGCTTGTCTCAGAAATAGACCTTGCTTAATAAACAAAAACATGTTATAAACTTATTTAATAATAGGTAACAACTGCAATATTGTATGAAGAGAGTGCCCCTCCCTTCCCCCTGCTATTGTTGACATTATGCTCAATAAACTGTTACCTCTCCCCTCTCCACCAGTTAAGCATTCTATGTATGCTTCCCTGTACAAAATGCGCCCCTTCAAATAGAACATTAAAGTTCACATACTTGTTTACTTCCTCAAACTCTTTGCTTTGTGTTTTTTGTTAACTTCCTAGGAACAAATTGAATACATATAATCAATAAATCCAGCAAGCTTATTTTGCAAACTCACTTTTTTTTATTATTTTTGCGCAAAACCAATCAGGATTAGGGGGGTCAAGCACAAAGAAAGAAAACGAATAAAAAAAAAGCCCATTGGCCTGGGATCGAACCCGGTCTGAAGAACAAAACGGAAACCATACATACGGATTACCCAATCGGTATGGCAGCACAAGGCTTTTACGGAAGGCTGTAAAGAACCCGAAGGCCCCAAGCACTGATATTTCCGAGCGAATATGCTGTACAACACTCTTGCAAGGTTATCCCAACCCGCGCATTAATGGGGAGGACAATAACCAGGATCCCAGGCCTGTAATACGGTTACGCCACGCACAGCTCGCCGAGATTGTGGATGACAAAAAATAGAGGTCTATTTGGGCGTCTTGGGTCCCTTGGGGACTCGCCATGCGCACGGGCGCATCTCTTTTATTGTGTACATGACATCAAATTAGCGAAGAAAAAAGACGCTGTTTTGGTATCATGTGAAAAGCATAAAATAAATAGAAATAAAGACGTAAGGGGGGAGAATATTGACATCTTCATATTAGAATATTGACAAAATCCGCAATTTTGTCTACGCTGACTAAGTAAAGCTGTATTTTACTTTAAAGGGGCAGCAACATAGTACTGCGCATGTCTGGAGTCAGTGATTATTGTAGGCTTTTAAGTGTCAACAAACAGTTGACCTTTTTAAAAGCTGTGAATACCTTATTAAATAATATGCAATATTATATTGAAAACTATGTTAATTGACAGTTTGTGGTCATTTTTTTTGTTTTGTTTAAAGTCTCCCACATGTACCAAAAGCTCATAAGTCAGTATTAGAATTTCACTGAAGTTCATTGTGTCAGGGCTCTAGAGCTATTGCAAATCTCTTAACCATGACACTCCCCTTTTAAAGGAAAGTAAAAAAAATCAAAATTGTTGGTGGGGGTCTCTGTTGTTTTTGTTTTCTTTTTAGTTTTGTTCTATTATTATTATTATTTTCTTTTTTAGAGGGGGAGGGGAATTCAGCTAAAAATAGCCAAGGGTCAATTCAAGCAACTAGTACAAAAGATGTTTTTTTGCATTCTTTCTTTTCATTACAAGTTCTATATGTGTAAGTGGTGACCATAGCTATGATTACTATTATTTAGAATATTTTTTTACCTACTAACAGAAAACAACTTGACTGCAAAACACTTACTGTAGGGCACTCGATATTAGGCATTACTTTCATGTGGATGTGAGGTTGAAACGTCAAAACCTTCATTAACCCGTGAACTACGCTTTAGCGTATTACACTTTGTGGTGATCTGATTCTATTGTACTTTTTTGTGTTTTACTAACTATTACCGTTTAAATATCACACTTTGTTTAACGGGTTGATGAAAACCACTCTAATTACTTACAGTAGTTCTTTTTTAATATTATTATTTACTTGTATAATTTAGATGAGCAATACATATTTCTTTATGGCTTTGTAGAGCTCATCTCGTTCCTCATAAATAACAAACAAAATGAAGTTTGTTCTTATTTTGGTGCAAAGGAATCTACAGTAGTTTTCTAATCAGATAATTGTTTTTCTTTTAACACTCGCCTGTTATTTCAACAGCCTTACTTGAGTTTGCTTGTCTTAGAAATAGACCTTGCTTAATAAACAAAGACATGTTACAAACTTATTTAATAATAGGTAACAACTGCAATATTGTATGAAGAGAGGGCCCCTCTCTTCCCCCTGCTATTGTTGAAATTATGCTCAATAAACTTTTACCTCTTCAATCTCCACCAGTTAAGCATTCTATGTATGCTTCCCTGTACAAAATGCACCCCTTCAAATAGAACATTAAAGTTCACATACTTGTTTACTTCCTCAAACTCTTTGCTTTGTGTTTTTTGTTAACTTCCTAGGAACAAATTGAATACATATAATCAATAAATCTAGCAAGCTTATTTTGCAAACTCACTTTTTTTATTATTTTTGCGCAAAACCTATCAGGATTAAGGGGGTCCAGCACAAAAGAAAAAAAAAACGAACTAAAAAAAAAGCCCATTGGCCTGGGATCGAACCCGGTCTGAAGAACAAAACGTAAACCATACATACGGATTACCCAATCGGTATGGCAGCACAAGGCTTTTACGGAAGGCTGTAAAGAATCCGAAGGCCCCAAGCACCGATATTTCCGAGCGAATATGCTGTACAACACTCTTGCAAGGTTATCCCAACCCGCGCATTAATGGGGAGGACAATAACCAGGATCCCAGGCCTGTAATACGGTTACGCCACGCACAGCTCGCCGAGATTGTGGATGACAAAAAATAGAGGTCTATTTGGGCGTCTTGGGTCCCTTGGGGACTCGCCATGCGCACGGGCGCATCTCTTTTATTGTGTACATGACATCAAATTAGCGAAGAAAAAAGACGCTGTTTTGGTATCATGTGAAAATCATAAAATAAATAGAAATAAAGACGTAAAGGGGGAGAATATTGACATCTTCATATTAGAATATTGACAAAATCCGCAATTTTGTATACGCTGACTAAGTAAAGCTGTATTTTACTTTAAAGGGGCAGCAACATAGTACTGCGCATGTCTGGAGTAAGTGATTATTGTAGGCTTTTAAGTGTCAACAAACAGTTGAACTTTTTAAAAGTTGTGAATACCTTATTAAATAATATGCAATATTATATTGAAAACTATGTTAATAGACAGTTTGTGGTCATTTTTGTTGTTTTGTTTAAAGTCTCCCACATGTACCAAAAGCTCATAAGTCAGTATAAGAATTTCACTGAAGTTCATTGTGTCAGGGCTCTAGAGCTATTGCAAATCTCTTAACCATGACACTCCCCTTTTAAAGGAAAGTAAAAAAAATCAAAATTGTTGGTGGGGGTCTCTGTTGTGTTTGTTTTCTTTTTAGTTTTGTTCTATTATTATTATTATTTTCTTTTTTAGAGGGGGAGGGGAATTCAGCTAAAAATAGCCAAGGGTTAATTCAAGCAACTAGTACAAAAGATGTTTTTTTGCAGTCCTTTATTCAATATATTCAAGGTTATCATGCAATTCTGTTGTTTGACTGCATATATATATTTTGTTTTCTTTCTTTTCATTACAAGTTCTATATGTGTAAGTGGTGACCATAGCTATGATTACTATTATTTAGAAGATTTTTTTACCTACTAACAGAAAACAACTTGACTGCAAAACACTTACTGTAGGGCACTCGATATTAGGCATTACTTTCATGTGGATGAAAGGTTGAAATGCCAAAACCTTCATTAACCCGTGAACTACGCTTTAGCGTATTAAACTTTGTGGTGATCTGATTCTATTGTACTTTTTTGTGTTTTACTAACTATTACCGTTTAACTATCACACTTTGTTTCACGGGTTAATGAAAACCACTCTAATTACTTACAGTAGTTCTTTTTTAATATTATTATTTACTTGTATAATTTAGATGAGCAATACATATTTCTTTATGGCTTTGTAGAGCTCATCTCGTTCCTCATAAATAACAAACAAAATGAAGTTTGTTCTTATTTTGGTGCAAAGGAATCTACAGTAGTTTTCTAATCAGATAATTGTTTTTCTTTTAACACTCACCTGTTATTTCAACAGCCTTACTTGAGTTTGCTTGTCTCAGAAATAGACCTTGCTTAATAAACAAAGACATGTTACAAGCTTATTTAATAATAGGTAACAACTGCAATATTGTATGAACAGAGTGCCCCTCTCTTCCCCCTGCTATTGTTGAAATTATGCTCAATAAACTTTTACCTCTTCCCTCTCCACCAGTTAAACATTCTATGTATGCTACACTGTACAAAATGCACCCATTCAAATAGAACATTAAAGTTCACATACTTGTTTACTTCCTCAAACTCTTTGCTTTGTGTTTTTTGTTAACTTCCTAGGAACAAATTGAATACATATAATCAATAAATCTAGCAAGCTTATTTTGCAAACTCACTTTTTTTTATTATTTTTGCGCAAAACCTATCAGGATTAAGGTGGTCCTGCACAAAGAAAAAAAAAAAACGAACTAAAAAAAAGCCCATTGGCCTGGGATCGAACCCGGTCTGAAGAACAAAACGAAAACCATACATACGGATTACCCAATCGGTATGGCAGCACAAGGCTTTTACGGAAGGCTGTAAAGAACCCGAAGGCCCCAAGCACCGATATTTCCGAGCGAATATGCTGTACAACACTCTTGCAAGGTTATCCCAACCCGCGCATTAATGGGGAGGATAATAACCAGGATCCCAGGCCTGTAATACGGTTACGCCACGCACAGCTCGCCGAGATTGTGGATGACAAAAAATAGAGGTCTATTTGGGCGTCTTGGGTCCCTTGGGGACTCGCCATGCGCACGGGCGCATCTCTTTTATTGTGTACATGACATCTAATTAGCGAAGAAAAAAGACGCTGTTTTGGTATCATGTGAAAAGCATAAAATAAATAGAAATAAAGACGTAAGTGGGGAGAATATTGACATATTCATATTAGAATATTGACAAAATCCGCAATTTTGTTTACGCTGACTAAGTAAAGCTGTATTTTACTTTAAAGGGGCAGCAAAATAGTACTGCGCATGTCTGGAGTCAGTGATTATTGTAGGCTTTTAAGTGTCAACAAACAGTTGACCTTTTTAAAAGCTGTGAATACCTTATTAAATAATATGCAATATTATATTGAAAACTATGTTAATTGACAGTTTGTGGCCATTTTTTTTGTTTTGTTTAAAGTCTCCCACATGTACCAAAAGCTCATAAGTCAGTATTAGAATTTCACTGAAGTTCATTGTGTCAGGGCTCTATAGCTATTGCAAATCTCTTAACCATGACACTCCCCTTTTAAAGGAAAGTAAAAAAAAAATCAAAATTGTTGGTGGGGGTCTCTGTTGTGTTTGTTTTCTTTTTAGTTTTGTTCTATTATTATTATTATTTTCTTTTTTAGAGGGGGAGGGGAATTCAGCTAAAAATAGCCAAGGATCAATTCAAGTAACTAGTACAAAAGATGTTTTTTGCAGTCCTTTATTCAATATATTCAAGGTTATCATGCAATTTTGTTGTTGACTGCATATATATATATATTTTTTTTTTCTTTCTTTTCATTACAAGTTCTATATGTGTAAGTGGTGACCATAGCTATGATCACTATTATTTAGAATATTTTTTACCTACTAACAGAAAACAACTTGACTGCAAAACACTTACTGTAGGGCACTCGATATTAGGCATTACTTTCATGTGGATGTAAGGTTGAAATGTCAAAACCTTCATTAACCCGTGAACTACGCTTTAGGGTATTAAACTTTGTGGTGATCTGATTCTATTGTACTTTTTTGTGTTTTACTAACTATTACCGTTTAACTATCACACTTTGTTTCACGGGTTAATGAAAACCACTCTAATTACTTACAGTAGTTCTTTTTTAATATTATTATTTACTTGTATAATTTAGATGAGCAATACATATCTCTTTATGGCTTTGTAGAGCTCATCTCGTTCCTCATAAATAACAAACAAAATGAAGTTTGTTCTTATTTTGGTGCAAAGGAATCTACAGTAGTTTTCTAATCAGATAATTGTTTTTCTTTTAACACTCACCTGTTATTTCAACAGCCTTACTTGAAATTGCTTGTCTCAGAAATAGACCTTGCTTAATAAACAAAGACATGTTACAAGCTTATTTAATAATAGGTAACAACTGCAATATTGTATGAAGAGAGTGCCCCTCTCTTCCCCCTGCTATTGTTGAAATTATGCTCAATAAAATTTTACCTCTTCCCTCTCCACCAGTTAAGCATTCTATGTATGCTTCCCTGTACAAAATGCACCCATTCAAATAGAACATTAAAGTTCACATACTTGTTTACTTCCTCAAACTCTTTGCTTTGTGTTTTTTGTTAACTTCCTAGGAACAAATTGAATACATCTAATCAATAAATCTAGCAAGCTTATTTTGCAAACTCACTTTTTTTTATTATTTTTGCGCAAAACCTATCAGGATTAAGGGGGTCCTGCACAAAGAAAAAAAAAACGAACTAAAAAAAAGCCCATTGGCGTGGGATCGAACCCGGTCTGAAGAACAAAACGGAAACCATACATACGGATTACCCAATCGGTATGGCAGCACAAGGCTTTTACGGAAGGCTGTAAAGAACCCGAAGGCCCCAAGCACTGATATTTCCGAGCGAATATGCTGTACAACACTCTTGCAAGGTTATCCCAACCCGCGCATTAATGGGGAGGACAATAACCAGGATCCCAGGCCTGTAATACGGTTACGCAACGCACAGCTCGCCGAGATTGTGGATGACAAAAAATAGAGGTCTATTTGGGCGTCTTGGGTCCCTTGGGGACTCGCCATGCGCACGGGCGCATCTCTTTTATTGTGTACATGACATCAAATTAGCGAAGAAAAAAGACGCTGTTTTGGTATCATGTGAAAAGCATAAAATAAATAGAAATAAAGACGTAAGGGGGGAGAATATTGACATATTCATATTAGAATATTGACAAAATCCGCAATTTTGTCTACGCTGACTAAGTAAAGCTGTATTTTACTTTAAAGGGGCAGCAACATAGTACTGCGCATGTCTGGAGTCAGTGATTATTGTAGGCTTTTAAGTGTCAACAAACAGTTGACCTTTTTAAAAGCTGTGAATATCTTATTAAATAATATGCAATATTATATTAAAAACTATGTTAATTGACAGTTTGTGGTCATTTTTTTTGTTTTGTTAAAGTCTCCCACATGTACCAAAAGCTCATAAGTCAGTATTAGAATTTCACTGAAGTTCATTGTGTCAGGGCTCTAGAGCTATTGCAAATCTCTTAACCATGACACTCCCCTTTTAAAGGAAAGTAAAAAAAAATCACAATTGTTGGTGGGGGTCTCTGTTGTGTTTGTTTTCTTTTTAGTTTTGTTCTATTATTATTATTATTATTTTCTTTTTTAGAGGGGGAGGGGAATTCAGCTAAAAATAGCCAAGGGTCAATTCAAGCAACTAGTACAAAAGATGTTTTTTTGCAGTCCTTTATTCAATATATTCAAGGTTATCATGCAATTCTGTTGTTTGACTGCATATATATATATATTTTTTTTCTTTCTTTTCATTACAAGTTCTATATGTGTAAGTGGTGACCATAGCTATGATTACTATTATTTAGAATATTTTTTTACCTACTAACAGAAAACAACTTGACTGCAAAACACTTACTGTAGGGCACTCGATATTAGGCATTACTTTCATGTGGATGTAAGGTTGAAATGTCAAAACCTTCATTAACCCGTGAACTACGCTTTAGCGTATTACACTTTGTGGTGATCTGATTCTATTGTACTTTTTGTGTTTTACTAACTATTACCGTTTAACTATCACACTTTGTTTCACGGGTTAATGAAAACCACTCTAGATACTTACAGTAGTTCTTTTTTAATATTATTATTTACTTGTATAATTTAGATGAGCAATACATATTTCTTTATGGCTTTGTAGAGCTCATCTCGTTCCTCATAAATAACAAACAAAATGAAGTTTGTTTTTATTTTGGTGCAAAGGAATCTACAGTAGTTTTCTAATCAGATAATTGTTTTTCTTTTAACACTCACCTGTTATTTCAACAGCCTTACTCGAGTTTGCTTGTCTCAGAAATAGACCTTGCTTAATAAACAAAGACATGTTACAAACTTATTTAATAATAGGTAACAACTGCAATATTGTATGAAGAGAGTGCCCCTCTCTTCCCCCTGCTATTGTTGAAATTATGCTCAATAAACTTTTACCTCTTCCCTCTCCACCAGTTAAGCATTCTATGTATGCTTCCCTGTACAAAATGCACCCCTTCAAATAGAACATTAAAGTTCACATACTTGTTTACTTCCTCAAACTCTTTGCTTTGTGTTTTTTGTTAACTTCCTAGGAACAAATTGAATACATATAATCAATAAATCCAGCAAGCTTCTTTTGCAAACTCACTTTTTTTTTATTATTTTTGCGCAAAACCAATCAGGATTAGGGGGGTCAAGCACAAAGAAAGAAAACGAATAAAAAAAAAAGCCCATTGGCCTGGGATCGAACCCGGTCTGAAGAACAAAACGGAAACCATACATACGGATTACCCAATCGGTATGGCAGCACAAGGCTTTTACGGAAGGCTGTAAAGAACCCGAAGGCCCCAAGCACCGATATTTCCGAGCGAATATGCTGTACAACACTCTTGCAAGGTTATCCCAACCCGCGCATTAATGGGGAGGACAATAACCAGGATCCCAGGCCTGTAATACGGTTACGCCACGCACAGCTCGCCGAGATTGTGGATGACAAAAAATAGAGGTCTATTTGGGCGTCTTGGGTCCCTTGGGGACTCGCCATGCGCACGGGCGCATCTCTTTTATTGTGTACATGACATCAAATTAGCGAAGAAAAAAGACGCTGTTTTGGTATCATGTGAAAAGCATAAAATAAATAGAAATAAAGACGTAAGGGGGGAGAATATTGACATATTCATATTAGAATATTGACAAAATCCGCAATTTTGTCTACGCTGACTAAGTAAAGCTGTATTTTACTTTAAAGGGGCAGCAACATAGTACTGCGCATGTCTGGAGTCAGTGATTATTGTAGGCTTTTAAGTGTCAACAAACAGTTGACCTTTTTAAAAGCTGTGAATACCTTATTAAATAATATGCAATATTATATTAAAAACTATGTTAATTGACAGTTTGTGGTCATTTTTTTTGTTTTGTTAAAGTCTCCCACATGTACCAAAAGCTCATAAGTCAGTATTAGAATTTCACTGAAGTTCATTGTGTCAGGGCTCTAGAGCTATTGCAAATCTCTTAACCATGACACTCCCCTTTTAAAGGAAAGTAAAAAAAAATCACAATTGTTGGTGGGGGTCTCTGTTGTGTTTGTTTTCTTTTTAGTTTTGTTCTATTATTATTATTATTATTTTCTTTTTTAGAGGGGGAGGGGAATTCAGCTAAAAATAGCCAAGGGTCAATTCAAGCAACTAGTACAAAAGATGTTTTTTTGCAGTCCTTAATTCAATATATTCAAGGTTATCATGCAATTCTGTTGTTTGACTGCATATATATATATATTTTTTTTCTTTCTTTTCATTACAAGTTCTATATGTGTAAGTGGTGACCATAGCTATGATTACTATTATTTAGAATATTTTTTTACCTACTAACAGAAAACAACTTGACTGCAAAACACTTACTGTAGGGCACTCGATATTAGGCATTACTTTCATGTGGATGTAAGGTTGAAATGTCAAAACCTTCATTAACCCGTGAACTACGCTTTAGCGTATTACACTTTGTGGTGATCTGATTCTATTGTACTTTTTTGTGTTTTACTAACTATTACCGTTTAACTATCACACTTTGTTTCACGGGTTAATGAAAACCACTCTAGATACTTACAGTAGTTCTTTTTTAATATTATTATTTACTTGTATAATTTAGATGAGCAATACATATTTCTTTATGGCTTTGTAGAGCTCATCTCGTTCCTCATAAATAACAAACAAAATGAAGTTTGTTTTTATTTTGGTGCAAAGGAATCTACAGTAGTTTTCTAATCAGATAATTGTTTTTCTTTTAACACTCACCTGTTATTTCAACAGCCTTACTCGAGTTTGCTTGTCTCAGAAATAGACCTTGCTTAATAAACAAAGACATGTTACAAACTTATTTAATAATAGGTAACAACTGCAATATTGTATGAAGAGAGTGCCCCTCTCTTCCCCCTGCTATTGTTGAAATTATGCTCAATAAACTTTTACCTCTTCCCTCTCCACCAGTTAAGCATTCTATGTATGCTTCCCTGTACAAAATGCACCCCTTCAAATAGAACATTAAAGTTCACATACTTGTTTACTTCCTCAAACTCTTTGCTTTGTGTTTTTTGTTAACTTCCTAGGAACAAATTGAATACATATAATCAATAAATCTAGCAAGCTTATTTTGCAAACTCACTTTTTTTTATTATTTTTGCCCAAAACCTATCAGGATTAAGGGGGTCCAGCACAAAGAAAAAAAAAACGAACTAAAAAAAAGCCCATTGGCCTGGGATCGAACCCGGTCTGAAGAACAAAACGGAAACCATACATACGGATTACCCAATCGGTATGGCAGCACAAGGCTTTTACGGAAGGCTGTAAAGAACCCGAAGGCCCCAAGCACCCATATTTCCGAGCGAATATGCTGTACAACACTCTTGCAAGGTTATCCCAACCCGCGCATTAATGGGGAGGACAATAACCAGGATCCCAGGCCTGTAATACGGTTACGCCACGCACAGCTCGCCGAGATTGTGGATGACAAAAAATAGAGGTCTATTTGGGCGTCTTGGTTCCCTTGGGGACTCGCGATGCGCACGGGCGCATCTCTTTTATTGTGTACATGACATCAAATTAGCGAAGAAAAAAGACGCTGTTTTGGTATCATGTGAAAAGCATAACATAAATAGAAATAAAGACGTAAGTGGGGAGAATATTGACATATTCATATTAGAATATTGACAAAATCCGCAATTTTGTCTACGCTGACTAAGAAAAGCTGTATTTTACTTTAAAGGGGCAGCAACATAGTACTGCGCATGTCTGGAGTCAGTGATTATTGTAGGCTTTTAAGTGTCAACAAACAGTTGACCTTTTTAAAAGCTGTGAATACCTTATTAAATAATATGCAATATTATATTGAAAACTATGTTAATTGACAGTTTGTGGTCATTTTTTTTTGTTTTGTTTAAAGTCTGCCACATGTACCAAAAGCTCATAAGTCAGTATTAGAATTTCACTGAAGTTCATTGTGTCATGGCTCTAGAGCTATTGCAAATCTCTTAACCATGACACTCCCCTTTTAAAGGAAAGTAAAAGAAATCAAAATTGTTGGTGGGGGGTCTCTGTTGTGTTTGTTTTCTTTTTAGTTTTGTTCTATTATTATTATTATTTTCTTATTTAGAGGGGGAGGGGAATTCAGCTAAAAATAGCCAAGGGTCAATTCAAGCAACTAGTACAAAAGATGTTTTTTTGCAGTCCTTTATTCAATATATTCAAGGTTATCATGCAATTCTGTTGTTTGACTGCATATATATATATTTTTTTTTCTTTCTTTTCTTTACAAGTTCTATATGTGTAAGTGGTGACCATAGCTATGATTACTATTATTTAGAATATTTTTTTACCTACTAACAGAAAACAACTTGACTGCAAAACACTTACTGTAGGGCACTCGATATTAGGCATTACTTTCATGTGGATGTAAGGTTGAAATGTCAAAACCTTCATTAACCCGTGAACTACGCTTTAGCGTATTACACTTTGTGGTGATCTGATTCTATTGTACTTTTTTGTGTTTTACTAACTATTACCGTTTAACTATCACACTTTGTTTCACGGGTTAATGAAAACCACTCTAGATACTTACAGTAGTTCTTTTTTAATATTATTATTTACTTGTATAATTTAGATGAGCAATACATATTTCTTTATGGCTTTGTAGAGCTCATCTCGTTCCTCATAAATAACAAACAAAATGAAGTTTGTTCTTATTTTGGTGCAAAGGAATCTACAGTAGTTTTCTAATCAGATAATTGTTTTTCTTTTAACACTCACCTGTTATTTCAACAGCCTTACTTGAGTTTGCTTGTCTCAGAAATAGACCTTGCTTAATAAACAAAGACATGTTACAAACTTATTTAATAATAGGTAACAACTGCAATATTGTATGAAGAGAGTGCCCCTCTCTTCCCCCTGCTATTGTTGAAATTATGCTCAATAAACTTTTACCTCTTCCCTCTCCACCAGTTAAGCATTCTATGTATGCTTCCCTGTACAAAATGCACCCCTTCAAATAGAACATTAAAGTTCACATACTTGTTTACTTCCTCAAACTCTTTGCTTTGTGTTTTTTGTTAACTTCCTAGGAACAAATTGAATACATATAATCAATAAATCCAGCAAGCTTCTTTTGCAAACTCACTTTTTTTTTATTATTTTTGCGCAAAACCAATCAGAATTAGGGGGGTCAAGCACAAAGAAAGAAAACGAATAAAAAAAAAAGCCCATTGGCCTGGGATCGAACCCGGTCTGAAGAACAAAACGGAAACCATACATACGGATTACCCAATCGGTATGGCAGCACAAGGCTTTTACGGAAGGCTGTAAAGAACCCGAAGGCCCCAAGCACCGATATTTCCGAGCGAATATGCTGTACAACACTCTTGCAAGGTTATCCCAACCCGCGCATTAATGGGGAGGACAATAACCAGGATCCCAGGCCTGTAATACGGTTACGCCACGCACAGCTCGCCGAGATTGTGGATGACAAAAAATAGAGGTCTATTTGGGCGTCTTGGGTCCCTTGGGGACTCGCCATGCGCACGGGCGCATCTCTTTTATTGTGTACATGACATCAAATTAGCGAAGAAAAAAGACGCTGTTTTGGTATCATGTGAAAAGCATAAAATAAATAGAAATAAAGACGTAAGGGGGGAGAATATTGACATATTCATATTAGAATATTGACAAAATCCGCAATTTTGTCTACGCTGACTAAGTAAAGCTGTATTTTACTTTAAAGGGGCAGCAACATAGTACTGCGCATGTCTGGAGTCAGTGATTATTGTAGGCTTTTAAGTGTCAACAAACAGTTGACCTTTTTAAAAGCTGTGAATACCTTATTAAATAATATGCAATATTATATTGAAAACTATGTTAATTGACAGTTTGTGGTCATTTTTTTTTGTTTTGTTTAAAGTCTCCCACATGTACCAAAAGCTCATACGTCAGTATTAGAATTTCACTGAAGTTCATTGTGTCAGGGCTCTAGAGCTATTGCAAATCTCTTAACCATGACACTCCCCTTTTAAAGGAAAGTAAAAAAAAATCACAATTGTTGGTGGGGGTCTCTGTTGTGTTTGTTTTCTTTTTAGTTTTGTTCTATTATTATTATTATTATTTTCTTTTTTAGAGGGGGAGGGGAATTCAGCTAAAAATAGCCAAGGGTCAATTCAAGCAACTAGTACAAAAGATGTTTTTTGCAGTCCTTTATTCAATATATTCAAGGTTATCATGCAATTCTGTTGTTTGACTGCATATATATATATATTTTTTTTCTTTCTTTTCATTACAAGTTCTATATGTGTAAGTGGTGACCATAGCTATGATTACTATTATTTAGAATATTTTTTTACCTACTAACAGAAAACAACTTGACTGCAAAACACTTACTGTAGGGCACTCGATATTAGGCATTACTTTTATGTGGATGTAAGGTTGAAATGTCAAAACCTTCATTAACCCGTGAACTACGCTTTAGCGTATTACACTTTGTGGTGATCTGATTCTATTGTACTTTTTTGTGTTTTACTAACTATTACCGTTTAACTATCACACTTTGTTTCACGGGTTAATGAAAACCACTCTAGATACTTACAGTAGTTCTTTTTTAATATTATTATTTACTTGTATAATTTAGATGAGCAATACATATTTCTTTATGGCTTTGTAGAGCTCATCTCGTTCCTCATAAATAACAAACAAAATGAAGTTTGTTTTTATTTTGGTGCAAAGGAATCTACAGTAGTTTTCTAATCAGATAATTGTTTTTCTTTTAACACTCACCTGTTATTTCAACAGCCTTACTCGAGTTTGCTTGTCTCAGAAATAGACCTTGCTTAATAAACAAAGACATGTTACAAACTTATTTAATAATAGGTAACAACTGCAATATTGTATGAAGAGAGTGCCCCTCTCTTCCCCCTGCTATTGTTGAAATTATGCTCAATAAACTTTTACCTCTTCCCTCTCCACCAGTTAAGCATTCTATGTATGCTTCCCTGTACAAAATGCACCCCTTCAAATAGAACATTAAAGTTCACATACTTGTTTACTTCCTCAAACTCTTTGCTTTGTGTTTTTTGTTAACTTCCTAGGAACAAATTGAATACATATAATCAATAAATCCAGCAAGCTTCTTTTGCAAACTCACTTTTTTTTTATTATTTTTGCGCAAAACCAATCAGGATTAGGGGGGTCAAGCACAAAGAAAGAAAACGAATAAAAAAAAAAGCCCATTGGCCTGGGATCGAACCCGGTCTGAAGAACAAAACGGAAACCATACATACGGATTACCCAATCGGTATGGCAGCACAAGGCTTTTACGGAAGGCTGTAAAGAACCCGAAGGCCCCAAGCACCGATATTTCCGAGCGAATATGCTGTACAACACTCTTGCAAGGTTATCCCAACCCGCGCATTAATGGGGAGGACAATAACCAGGATCCCAGGCCTGTAATACGGTTACGCCACGCACAGCTCGCCGAGATTGTGGATGACAAAAAATAGAGGTCTATTTGGGCGTCTTGGGTCCCTTGGGGACTCGCCATGCGCACGGGCGCATCTCTTTTATTGTGTACATGACATCAAATTAGCGAAGAAAAAAGACGCTGTTTTGGTATCATGTGAAAAGCATAAAATAAATAGAAATAAAGACGTAAGGGGGGAGAATATTGACATATTCATATTAGAATATTGACAAAATCCGCAATTTTGTCTACGCTGACTAAGTAAAGCTGTATTTTACTTTAAAGGGGCAGCAACATAGTACTGCGCATGTCTGGAGTCAGTGATTATTGTAGGCTTTTAAGTGTCAACAAACAGTTGACCTTTTTAAAAGCTGTGAATACCTTATTAAATAATATGCAATATTATATTGAAAACTATGTTAATTGACAGTTTGTGGTCATTTTTTTTTGTTTTGTTTAAAGTCTCCCACATGTACCAAAAGCTCATACGTCAGTATTAGAATTTCACTGAAGTTCATTGTGTCAGGGCTCTAGAGCTATTGCAAATCTCTTAACCATGACACTCCCCTTTTAAAGGAAAGTAAAAAAAAATCAAAATTGTTGGTGGGGGTCTCTGTTGTGTTTGTTTTCTTTTTAGTTTTGTTCTATTATTATTATTATTTTCTTTTTTAGAGGGGGAGGGGAATTCAGCTAAAAATAGCCAAGGGTCAATTCAAGCAACTAGTACAAAAGATGTTTTTTTGCAGTCCTTTATTCAATATATTCAAGGTTATCATGCAATTCTGTTGTTGACTGCATATATATATATATATATATATATATATATATATTTTTTTTTTCTTTCTTTTCATTACAAGTTCTATATGTGTAAGTGGTGACTATAGCTTTGATTACTTTTATATATAATATTTTTTACCTACTAACAGAAAACAACTTGACTGCAAAACACTTACTGTAGGGCACTCGATATTAGGCATTACTTTCATGTGGATGTAAGGTTGAAATGTCAAAACCTTCATTAACCCGTGAACTACGCTTTAGCGTATTACACTTTGTGGTGATCTGATTCTATTGTACTTTTTTGTGTTTTACTAACTATTACCGTTTAACTATCACACTTTGATTCACGGGTTAATGAAAACCACTCTAGATACTTACAGTAGTTCTTATTTAATATTATTATTTACTTGTATAATTTAGATGAGCAATACATATTTCTTTATGGCTTTGTAGAGCTCATCTCGTTCCTCATAAATAACAAACAAAATGAAGTTTGTTTTTATTTTGGTGCAAAGGAATCTACAGTAGTTTTCTAATCAGATAATTGTTTTTCTTTTAACACTCACCTGTTATTTCAACAGCCTTACTCGAGTTTGCTTGTCTCAGAAATAGACCTTGCTTAATAAACAAAGACATGTTACAAACTTATTTAATAATAGGTAACAACTGCAATATTGTATGAAGAGAGTGCCCCTCTCTTCCCCCTGCTATTGTTGAAATTATGCTCAATAAACTTTTACCTCTTCCCTCTCCACCAGTTAAGCATTCTATGTATGCTTCCCTGTACAAAATGCACCCCTTCAAATAGAACATTAAAGTTCACATACTTGTTTACTTCCTCAAATTCTTTGCTTTGTGTTTTTTGTTAACTTCCCAGGAACAAATTGAATACATATAATCAATAAATCTAGCAAGATTATTTTGCAAACTCACTTTTTTTATTATTTTTGCGCAAAACCTATCAGGATTAAGGGGGTCCAGCACAAAGAAAAAAAACGAACTAAAAAAAAAAAGCCCATTGGCCTGGGATCGAACCCGGTCTGAAGAACAAAACGGAAACCATACATACGGATTACCCAATCGGTATGGCAGAACAAGGCTTTTACGGAAGGCTGTAAAGAACCCGAAGGCCCCAAGCACCGATATTTCCGAGCGAATATGCTGTACAACACTCTTGCAAGGTTATCCCAACCCGCGCATTAATGGGGAGGACAATAACCAGGATCCCAGGCCTGTAATACGGTTACGCCACGCACAGCTCGCCGAGATTGTGGATGACAAAAAATAGAGGTCTATTTGGGCGTCTTGGGTCCCTTGGGGACTCGCCATGCGCACGGGCGCATCTCTTTTATTGTGTACATGACATCAAATTAGCGAAGAAAAAAGACGCTGTTTTGGTATCATGTGAAAAGCATAAAATAAATAGAAATAAAGACGTAAGGGGGGAGAATATTGACATATTCATATTAGAATATTGACAAAATCCGCAATTTTGTCTACGCTGACTAAGTAAAGCTGTATTTTACTTTAAAGGGGCAGCAACATAGTACTGCGCATGTCTGGAGTCAGTGATTATTGTAGGCTTTTAAGTGTCAACAAACAGTTGACCTTTTTAAAAGCTGTGAATACCTTATTAAATAATATGCAATATTATATTGAAAACTATGTTAATTGACAGTTTGTGGTCATTTTTTTTTTGTTTTGTTTAAAGTCTCCCACATGTACCAAAAGCTCATACGTCAGTATTAGAATTTCACTGAAGTTCATTGTGTCAGGGCTCTATAGCTATTGCAAATCTCTTAACCATGACACTCCCCTTTTAAAGGAAAGTAAAAAAAAATCAAAATTGTTGGTGGGGGTCTCTGTTGTGTTTGTTTTCTTTTTAGTTTTGTTCTATTATTATTATTATTTTCTTTTTTAGAGGGGGAGGGGAATTCAGCTATATAATAATAATAATAATAATAATCTTTATTGAGGAGAGCTTTTTCATTTAAAAATGATTTTCAAAAAGGACCTCGACTTATAAATAATAACAATAATCTATAAATAATATATTGAAAAAAAATTAAGAGAAAAAAAAATATATTGTTGATATATCGTTACATTAAAAAATACTATGATAAAAAATACCTAGGTTAAAAATTGAGAAATACTGCGTTTAAAAGTACAAATATTTGTGCATCTCTTAATGTCCTGGCTAAGTGAGTTAAAATCCTTGACTGCATGGTACTCAGTTCTTCCCTTGGCTAAAAATAGCCAAGGGTCAATTCAAGCAACTAGTACAAAAGATGTTTTTTTGCAGTCCTTTATTCAATATATTCAAGGTTATCATGCAATTCTGTTGTTGACTGCATATATATATATATATATATATATTTTTTTTCTTTCTTTTCATTACAAGTTCTATATGTGTAAGTGGTGACCATAGCTTTGATTACTATTATTTATAATATTTTTTACCTACTAACAGAAAACAACTTGACTGCAAAACACTTACTGTAGGGCACTCGATATTAGGCATTACTTTCATGTGGATGTAAGGTTGAAATGCCAAAACCTTCATTAACCCGTGAACTACGCTTTAGCGTATTAAACTTTGTGGTGATCTGATTCTATTGTACTTTTTTGTGTTTTACTAACTATTACCGTTTAACTATCACACTTTGTTTCACGGGTTAATGAAAACCACTCTAATTACTTAAACTAGTTCTTTTTTAATATTATTCTTTACTTGTATAATTTAGATGAGCAATACATATTTCTTTATGGCTTTGTAGAGCTCATCTCGTTCCTCATAAATAACAAACAAAATGAAGTTTGTTCTTATTTTGGTGCAAAGGAATCTACAGTAGTTTTCTAATCAGATAATTGTTTTTCTTTTAACACTCACCTGTTATTTCAACAGCCTTACTTGAGTTTGCTTGTCTCAGAAATAGACCTTGCTTAATAAACAAAGACATCTTACAAACTTATTTAATAATAGGTAACAACTGCAATATTGTATGAAGAGAGTGCCCCTCTCTTCCCCCTGCTATTGTTGAAATTATGCTCAATAAACTTTTACCTCTTCCCTCTCCACCAGTTAAGCATTCTATGTATGCTTCCCTGTACAAAAAAAATCAAAACTGTTGGTGGGGGTCTCTGTTGTGTTTGTTTTCTTTTTAGTTTTGTTCTATTATTATTATTATTTTCTTTTTTAGAGGGGGAGGGGAATTCAGCTAAAAATAGCCAAGGGTCAATTCAAGCAACTAGTACAAAAGATGTTTTTTTGCAGTCCTTTATTCAATATATTCAAGGTTATCATGCAATTCTGTTGTTTGACTGCATATATATATATTTTGTTTTCTTTCTTTTCATTACAAGTTCTATATGTGTAAGTGGTGACCATAGCTATGATTACTATTATTTAGAATATTTTTTTACCTACTAACAGAAACCAACTTGACTGCAAAACACTTACTGTCGGGCACTCGATATTAGGCATTACTTTCATGTGGATGTAAGGTTGAAATGTCAAAACCTTCATTAACCCGTGAACTACGCTTTAGCGTATTACACTTTGTGGTGATCTGATTCTATTGTATTTTTTTGTGTTTTACTAACTATTGCCGTTTAACTATCACACTTTGTTTCACGGGTTAATGAAAACCACTCTAGATACTTACAGTAGTTCTTTTTTAATATTATTATTTACTTGTATAATTTAGATGAGCAATACATATTTCTTTATGGCTTTGTAGAGCTGATCTCGTTCCTCATAAATAACAAACAAAATGAAGTTTGTTCTTATTTTGGTGCAAAGGAATTTACAGTAGTTTTCTAATCAGATAATTGTTTTTCTTTTAACACTCACCTTTTATTTCAACAGCCTTACTTGAGTTTGCTTGTCTCAGAAATAGACCTTGCTTAATAAACAAAGACATGTTACAAACTTATTTAATAATAGGTAACAACTGCAATATTGTATGAAGAGAGTGCCCCTCTCTTCCCCCTGCTATTGTTGAAATTATGCTCAATAAACTTTTACCTCTTCCCTCTCCACCAGTTAAGCATTCTATGTATGCTTCCCTGTACAAAATGCACCCCTTCAAATAGAACATTAAAGTTCACATACTTGTTTACTTCCTCAAACTCTTTGCTTTGTGTTTTTTGTTAACTTCCCAGGAACAAATTGAATACATATAATCAATAAATCTAGCAAGCTTATTTTGCAAACTCACTTTTTTTTATTATTTTTGCGCAAAACCTATCAGGATTAAGGGGGTCCAGCACAAAGAAAAAAAAACGAACTAAAAAAAAAAGCCCATTGGCCTGGGATCGAACCCGGTCTGAAGAACAAAACGGAAACCATACATACGGATTACCCAATCGGTATGGCAGCACAAGGCTTTTACGGAAGGCTGTAAAGAACCCGAAGGCCCCAAGCACCGATATTTCCGAGCTAATATGCAGTACAACACTCTTGCAAGGTTATCCCAACCCGCGCATTAATGGGGAGGACAATAACCAAGATCCCAGGCCTGTAATACGGTTACGCCACGCACAGCTCGCCGAGATTGTGGATGACAAAAAATAGAGGTATATTTGGGCATCTTGGTTCCCTTGGGGACTCGCCATGCGCACGGGCGCATCTCTTTTATTGTGTACATGACATCAAATTAGCGAAGAAAAAAGACGCTGTTTTGGTATCATGTGAAAAGCATAAAATAAATAGAAATAAAGACGTAAGGGGGGAGAATATTGACATATTCATATTAGAATATTGACAAAATCCGCAATTTTGTCTACGCTGACTAAGTAAAGCTGTATTTTACTTTAAAGGGGCAGCAACATAGTACTGCGCATGTCTGGAGTCAGTGATTATTGTAGGCTTTTAAGTGTCAACAAACAGTTGACCTTTTTAAAAGCTGTGAATACCTTATTAAATAATATGCAATATTATATTGAAAACTATGTTAATTGACAGTTTGTGGTCATTTTTTTTTTGTTTTGTTTAAAGTCTCCCACATGTACCAAAAGCTCATACGTCAGTATTAGAATTTCACTGAAGTTCATTGTGTCAGGGCTCTATAGCTATTGCAAATCTCTTAACCATGACACTCCCCTTTTAAAGGAAAGTAAAAAAAAATCAAAATTGTTGGTGGGGGTCTCTGTTGTGTTTGTTTTCTTTTTAGTTTTGTTCTATTATTATTATTATTTTCTTTTTTAGAGGGGGAGGGGAATTCAGCTATATAATAATAATAATAATAATAATCTTTATTGAGGAGAGCTTTTTCATTTAAAAATGATTTTCAAAAAGGACCTCGACTTATAAATAATAACAATAATCTATAAATAATATATTGAAAAAAAATTAAGAGAAAAAAAAATATATTGTTGATATATCGTTACATTAAAAAATACTATGATAAAAAATACCTAGGTTAAAAATTGAGAAATACTGCGTTTAAAAGTACAAATATTTGTGCATCTCTTAATGTCCTGGCTAAGTGAGTTAAAATCCTTGACTGCATGGTACTCAGTTCTTCCCTTGGCTAAAAATAGCCAAGGGTCAATTCAAGCAACTAGTACAAAAGATGTTTTTTTGCAGTCCTTTATTCAATATATTCAAGGTTATCATGCAATTCTGTTGTTGACTGCATATATATATATATATATATATTTTTTTTTTTCTTTCTTTTCATTACAAGTTCTATATGTGTAAGTGGTGACCATAGCTTTGATTACTATTATTTATAATATTTTTTACCTACTAACAGAAAACAACTTGACTGCAAAACACTTACTGTAGGGCACTCG
Source organism: Nematostella vectensis (assembly GCF_932526225.1). NCBI lineage: Eukaryota > Metazoa > Cnidaria > Anthozoa > Actiniaria > Edwardsiidae > Nematostella > Nematostella vectensis. The sequence continues at coordinate 16,726,171 of NC_064041.1, read as the reverse complement.
ATATTAGGCATTACTTTCATGTGGATGTAAGGTTGAAATGCCAAAACCTTCATTAACCCGTGAACTACGCTTTAGCGTATTAAACTTTGTGGTGATCTGATTCTATTGTACTTTTTTGTGTTTTACTAACTATTACCGTTTAACTATCACACTTTGTTTCACGGGTTAATGAAAACCACTCTAATTACTTAAACTAGTTCTTTTTTAATATTATTCTTTACTTGTATAATTTAGATGAGCAATACATATTTCTTTATGGCTTTGTAGAGCTCATCTCGTTCCTCATAAATAACAAACAAAATGAAGTTTGTTCTTATTTTGGTGCAAAGGAATCTACAGTAGTTTTCTAATCAGATAATTGTTTTTCTTTTAACACTCACCTGTTATTTCAACAGCCTTACTTGAGTTTGCTTGTCTCAGAAATAGACCTTGCTTAATAAACAAAGACATCTTACAAACTTATTTAATAATAGGTAACAACTGCAATATTGTATGAAGAGAGTGCCCCTCTCTTCCCCCTGCTATTGTTGAAATTATGCTCAATAAACTTTTACCTCTTCCCTCTCCACCAGTTAAGCATTCTATGTATGCTTCCCTGTACAAAAAAAATCAAAACTGTTGGTGGGGGTCTCTGTTGTGTTTGTTTTCTTTTTAGTTTTGTTCTATTATTATTATTATTTTCTTTTTTAGAGGGGGAGGGGAATTCAGCTAAAAATAGCCAAGGGTCAATTCAAGCAACTAGTACAAAAGATGTTTTTTTGCAGTCCTTTATTCAATATATTCAAGGTTATCATGCAATTCTGTTGTTTGACTGCATATATATATATTTTGTTTTCTTTCTTTTCATTACAAGTTCTATATGTGTAAGTGGTGACCATAGCTATGATTACTATTATTTAGAATATTTTTTTACCTACTAACAGAAACCAACTTGACTGCAAAACACTTACTGTCGGGCACTCGATATTAGGCATTACTTTCATGTGGATGTAAGGTTGAAATGTCAAAACCTTCATTAACCCGTGAACTACGCTTTAGCGTATTACACTTTGTGGTGATCTGATTCTATTGTACTTTTTTGTGTTTTACTAACTATTACTGTTTAACTATCACACTTTGTTTCACGGGTTAATGAAAACCACTCTAGATACTTACAGTAGTTCTTTTTTAATATTATTATTTACTTGTATAATTTAGATGAGCAATACATATTTCTTTATGGCTTTGTAGAGCTGATCTCGTTCCTCATAAATAACAAACAAAATGAAGTTTGTTCTTATTTTGGTGCAAAGGAATTTACAGTAGTTTTCTAATCAGATAATTGTTTTTCTTTTAACACTCACCTTTTATTTCAACAGCCTTACTTGAGTTTGCTTGTCTCAGAAATAGACCTTGCTTAATAAACAAAGACATGTTACAAACTTATTTAATAATAGGTAACAACTGCAATATTGTATGAAGAGAGTGCCCCTCTCTTCCCCCTGCTATTGTTGAAATTATGCTTAATAAACTTTTACCTCTTCCCTCTCCACCAGTTAAGCATTCTATGTATGCTTCCCTGTACAAAATGCACCCCTTCAAATAGAACATTAAAGTTCACATACTTGTTTACTTCCTCAAACTCTTTGCTTTGTGTTTTTTGTTAACTTCCCAGGAACAAATTGAATACATATAATCAATAAATCTAGCAAGCTTATTTTGCAAACTCACTTTTTTTTATTATTTTTGCGCAAAACCTATCAGGATTAAGGGGGTCCAGCACAAAGAAAAAAAAACGAACTAAAAAAAAAAGCCCATTGGCCTGGGATCGAACCCGGTCTGAAGAACAAAACGGAAACCATACATACGGATTACCCAATCGGTATGGCAGCACAAGGCTTTTACGGAAGGCTGTAAAGAACCCGAAGGCCCCAAGCACCGATATTTCCGAGCTAATATGCAGTACAACACTCTTGCAAGGTTATCCCAACCCGCGCATTAATGGGGAGGACAATAACCAAGATCCCAGGCCTGTAATACGGTTACGCCACGCACAGCTCGCCGAGATTGTGGATGACAAAAAATAGAGGTATATTTGGGCATCTTGGTTCCCTTGGGGACTCGCCATGCGCACGGGCGCATCTCTTTTATTGTGTACATGACATCAAATTAGCGAAGAAAAAAGACGCTGTTTTGGTATCATGTGAAAATCATAAAATAAATAGAAATAAAGACGTAAGGGGAAGAATATTGACATATTCATATTAGAATATTGACAAAATCCGCAATTTCGTCTACGCTGACTAAGTAAAGCTGTATTTTACTTTAAAGGGGCAGCAACATAGTACTGCGCATGTCTGGAGTCAGTGATTATTGTAGGCTTTTAAGTGTCAACAAACAGTTGACCTTTTTAAAAGCTGTGAATACCTTATTAAATAATATGAAATATTATATTGAAAACTATGTTAATTGACAGTTTGTGGTCATTTTTTTTTTGTTTTGTTTAAAGTCTCCCACATGTACCAAAAGCTCATAAGTCAGTATTAGAATTTCACTGAAGTTCATTGTGTCAGGGCTCTAGAGCTATTGCAAATCTCTTAACCATGACACTCCCCTTTTAAAGGAAAGTAAAAAAAATCAAAATTGTTGGTGGGGGTCTCTGTTGTGTTTGTTTTCTTTTTAGTTTTGTTCTATTATTATTATTATTATTTTCTTTTTTAGAGGGGGAGGGGAATTCAGCTAAAAATAGCCAAGGGTCAATTCAAGCAACTAGTACAAAAGATGTTTTTTGCAGTCCTTTATTCAATATATTCAAGGTTATCATGCAATTCTGTTGTTTGACTGCATATATATATATATTTTTTTCTTTCTTTTCATTACAAGTTCTATATGTGTAAGTGGTGACCATAGCTATGATTACTATTATTTAGAATATTTTTTTACCTACTAACAGAAAACAACTTGACTGCAAAACACTTACTGTAGGGCACTCGATATTAGGCATTACTTTCATGTGGATGTAAGGTTGAAATGTCAAAACCTTCATTAACCCGTGAACTACGCTTTAGCGTATTACACTTTGTGGTGATCTGATTCTATTGTACTTTTTTGTGTTTTACTAACTATTGCCGTTTAACTATCACACTTTGTTTCACGGGTTAATGAAAACCACTCTAGATACTTACAGTAGTTCTTTTTTAATATTATTATTTACTTGTATAATTTAGATGAGCAATACATATTTCTTTATGGCTTTGTAGAGCTCATCTCGTTCCTCATAAATAACAAACAAAATGAAGTTTGTTCTTATTTTGGTGCAAAGGAATCTACAGTAGTTTTCTAATCAGATAATTGTTTTTCTTTTAACACTCACCTGTTATTTCAACAGCCTTACTTGAGTTTGCTTGTCTCAGAAATAGACCTTGCTTAATAAACAAAGACATGTTACAAACTTATTTAATAATAGGTAACAACTGCAATATTGTATGAAGAGAGTGCCCCTCTCTTCCCCCTGCTATTGTTGAAATTATGCTCAATAAACTTTTACCTCTTCCCTCTCCACCAGTTAAGCATTCTATGTATGCTTCCCTGTACAAAATGCACCCCTTCAAATAGAACATTAAAGTTCACATACTTGTTTACTTCATCAAACTCTTTGCTTTGTGTTTTTTGTTAACTTCCCAGGAACAAATTGAATACATATAATCAATAAATCTAGCAAGCTTATTTTGCAAACTCACTTTTTTTTTTATTATTTTTGCGCAAAACCTATCAGGATTAAGGGGGTCCAGCACAAAGAAAAAAAAAACGAACTAAAAAAAAGCCCATTGGCCTGGGATCGAACCCGGTCTGAAGAACAAAACGGAAACCATACATACGGATTACCCAATCGGTATGGCAGCACAAGGCTTTTACGGAAGGCTGTAAAGAACCCGAAGGCCCAAAGCACCGATATTTCCGAGCGAATATGCTGTACAACACTCTTGCAAGGTTATCCCAACCCGCGCATTAATGGGGAGGACAATAACCAGGATCCCAGGCCTGTAATACGGTTACGCCACGCACAGCTCGCCGAGATTGTGGATGACAAAAAATAGAGGTCTATTTGGGCGTCTTGGTTCCCTTGGGGACTCGCGATGCGCACGGGCGCATCTCTTTTATTGTGTACATGACATCAAATTAGCGAAGAAAAAAGACGCTGTTTTGGTATCATGTGAAAATCATAAAATAAATAGAAATAAAGACGTAAGTGGGGAGAATATTGACATCTTCATATTAGAATATTGACAAAATCCGCAATTTTGTCTACGCTGACTAAGTAAAGCTTTATTTTACTTTAAAGGGGCAGCAACATAGTACTGCGCATGTCTGGAGTCAGTGATTATTGTAGGCTTTTAAGTGTCAACAAACAGTTGACCTTTTTAAAAGCTGTGAATACCTTATTAAATAATATGCAATATTATATTGAAAACTATGTTAATTGACAGTTTGTGGTCATTTTTTTTGTTTTGTTTAAAGTCTCCCACATGTACCAAAAGCTCATAAGTCAGTATTAGAATTTCACTGAAGTTCATTGTGTCAGGGCTCTAGAGCTATTGCAAATCTCTTAACCATGACACTCCCCTTTTAAAGGAAAGTAAAAAAAATCAAAATTGTTGGTGGGGGTCTCTGTTGTGTTTGTTTTCTTTTTAGTTTTGTTCTATTATTATTATTATTTTCTTTTTTAGAGGGGGAGGGGAATTCAGCTAAAAATAGCCAAGGGTCAATTCAAGCAACTAGTACAAAAGATGTTTTTTTTGCAGTCCTTTATTCAATATATTCAAGGTTATCATGCAATTCTGTTGTTTGACTGCATATATATTTTTTTTTTTTCTTTCTTTTCATTACAAGTTTTATATGTGTAAGTGGTGACCATAGCTATGATTACTATTATTTAGAATATTTTTTTACCTACTAACAGAAAACAACTTGACTGCAAAACACTTACTGTAGGGCACTCGATATTAGGCATTACTTTCATGTGGATGTAAGGTTGAAATGTCAAAACCTTCATTAACCCGTGAACTACGCTTTAGCGTATTACACTTTGTGGTGATCTGATTCTATTGTACTTTTTTGTGTTTTACTAACTATTACCGTTTAACTATCACACTTTGTTTCACGGGTTAATGAAAACCACTCTAGATACTTACAGTAGTTCTTTTTTAATATTATTATTTACTTGTATAATTTAGATGAGCAATACATATTTCTTTATGGCTTTGTAGAGCTGATCTCGTTCCTCATAAATAACAAACAAAATGAAGTTTGTTCTTATTTTGGTGCAAAGGAATTTACAGTAGTTTTCTAATCAGATAATTGTTTTTCTTTTAACACTCACCTTTTATTTCAACAGCCTTACTTGAGTTTGCTTGTCTCAGAAATAGACCTTGCTTAATAAACAAAGACATGTTACAAACTTATTTAATAATAGGTAACAACTGCAATATTGTATGAAGAGAGTGCCCCTCTCTTCCCCCTGCTATTGTTGAAATTATGCTTAATAAACTTTTACCTCTTCCCTCTCCACCAGTTAAGCATTCTATGTATGCTTCCCTGTACAAAATGCACCCCTTCAAATAGAACATTAAAGTTCACATACTTGTTTACTTCCTCAAATTCTTTGCTTTGTGTTTTTTGTTAACTTCCCAGGAACAAATTGAATACATATAATCAATAAATCTAGCAAGCTTATTTTGCAAACTCACTTTTTTTTATTATTTTTGCGCAAAACCTATCAGGATTAAGGGGGTCCAGCACAAAGAAAAAAAAACGAACTAAAAAAAAAAGCCCATTGGCCTGGGATCGAACCCGGTCTGAAGAACAAAACGGAAACCATACATACGGATTACCCAATCGGTATGGCAGCACAAGGCTTTTACGGAAGGCTGTAAAGAACCCGAAGGCCCCAAGCACCGATATTTCCGAGCTAATATGCAGTACAACACTCTTGCAAGGTTATCCCAACCCGCGCATTAATGGGGAGGACAATAACCAAGATCCCAGGCCTGTAATACGGTTACGCCACGCACAGCTCGCCGAGATTGTGGATGACAAAAAATAGAGGTATATTTGGGCATCTTGGTTCCCTTGGGGACTCGCCATGCGCACGGGCGCATCTCTTTTATTGTGTACATGACATCAAATTAGCGAAGAAAAAAGACGCTGTTTTGGTATCATGTGAAAATCATAAAATAAATAGAAATAAAGACGTAAGGGGAAGAATATTGACATATTCATATTAGAATATTGACAAAATCCGCAATTTTGTCTACGCTGACTAAGTAAAGCTGTATTTTACTTTAAAGGGGCAGCAACATAGTACTGCGCATGTCTGGAGTCAGTGATTATTGTAGGCTTTTAAGTGTCAACAAACAGTTGACCTTTTTAAAAGCTGTGAATACCTTATTAAATAATATGAAATATTATATTGAAAACTATGTTAATTGACAGTTTGTGGTCATTTTTTTTTTGTTTTGTTTAAAGTCTCCCACATGTACCAAAAGCTCATAAGTCAGTATTAGAATTTCACTGAAGTTCATTGTGTCAGGGCTCTAGAGCTATTGCAAATCTCTTAACCATGACACTCCCCTTTTAAAGGAAAGTAAAAAAAATCAAAATTGTTGGTGGGGGTCTCTGTTGTGTTTGTTTTCTTTTTAGTTTTGTTCTATTATTATTATTATTATTTTCTTTTTTAGAGGGGGAGGGGAATTCAGCTAAAAATAGCCAAGGGTCAATTCAAGCAACTAGTACAAAAGATGTTTTTTGCAGTCCTTTATTCAATATATTCAAGGTTATCATGCAATTCTGTTGTTTGACTGCATATATATATAAATTTTTTTTTCTTTCTTTTCATTACAAGTTCTATATGTGTAAGTGGTGACCATAGCTATGATTACTATTATTTAGAATATTTTTTTACCTACTAACAGAAAACAACTTGGCTGCAAAACACTTACTGTAGGGCACTCGATATTAGGCATTACTTTCATGTGGATGTAAGGTTGAAATGTCAAAACCTTCATTAACCCGTGAACTACGCTTTAGCGTATTACACTTTGTGGTGATCTGATTCTATTGTATTTTTTTGTGTTTTACTAACTATTGCCGTTTAACTATCACACTTTGTTTCACGGGTTAATGAAAACCACTCTAGATACTTACAGTAGTTCTTTTTTAATATTATTATTTACTTGTATAATTTAGATGAGCAATACATATTTCTTTATGGCTTTGTAGAGCTCATCTCGTTCCTCATAAATAACAAACAAAATGAAGTTTGTTCTTATTTTGGTGCAAAGGAATCTACAGTAGTTTTCTAATCAGATAATTGTTTTTCTTTTAACACTCACCTGTTATTTCAACAGCCTTACTTGAGTTTGCTTGTCTCAGAAATAGACCTTGCTTAATAAACAAAGACATGTTACAAACTTATTTAATAATAGGTAACAACTGCAATATTGTATGAAGAGAGTGCCCCTCTCTTCCCCCTGCTATTGTTGAAATTATGCTCAATAAACTTTTACCTCTTCCCTCTCCACCAGTTAAGCATTCTATGTATGCTTCCCTGTACAAAATGCACCCCTTCAAATAGAACATTAAAGTTCACATACTTGTTTACTTCATCAAACTCTTTGCTTTGTGTTTTTTGTTAACTTCCCAGGAACAAATTGAATACATATAATCAATAAATCTAGCAAGCTTATTTTGCAAACTCACTTTTTTTTTTTATTATTTTTGCGCAAAACCTATCAGGATTAAGGGGGTCCAGCACAAAGAAAAAAAAAACGAACTAAAAAAAAGCCCATTGGCCTGGGATCGAACCCGGTCTGAAGAACAAAACGGAAACCATACATACGGATTACCCAATCGGTATGGCAGCACAAGGCTTTTACGGAAGGCTGTAAAGAACCCGAAGGCCCAAAGCACCGATATTTCCGAGCGAATATGCTGTACAACACTCTTGCAAGGTTATCCCAACCCGCGCATTAATGGGGAGGACAATAACCAGGATCCCAGGCCTGTAATACGGTTACGCCACGCACAGCTCGCCGAGATTGTGGATGACAAAAAATAGAGGTCTATTTGGGCGTCTTGGTTCCCTTGGGGACTCGCGATGCGCACGGGCGCATCTCTTTTATTGTGTACATGACATCAAATTAGCGAAGAAAAAAGACGCTGTTTTGGTATCATGTGAAAATCATAAAATAAATAGAAATAAAGACGTAAGTGGGGAGAATATTGACATCTTCATATTAGAATATTGACAAAATCCGCAATTTTGTCTACGCTGACTAAGTAAAGCTTTATTTTACTTTAAAGGGGCAGCAACATAGTACTGCGCATGTCTGGAGTCAGTGATTATTGTAGGCTTTTAAGTGTCAACAAACAGTTGACCTTTTTAAAAGCTGTGAATACCTTATTAAATAATATGCAATATTATATTGAAAACTATGTTAATTGACAGTTTGTGGTCATTTTTTTTGTTTTGTTTAAAGTCTCCCACATGTACCAAAAGCTCATAAGTCAGTATTAGAATTTCACTGAAGTTCATTGTGTCAGGGCTCTAGAGCTATTGCAAATCTCTTAACCATGACACTCCCCTTTTAAAGGAAAGTAAAAAAAATCAAAATTGTTGGTGGGGGTCTCTGTTGTGTTTGTTTTCTTTTTAGTTTTGTTCTATTATTATTATTATTTTCTTTTTTAAGAGGGGGAGGGGAATTCAGCTAAAAATAGCCAAGGGTCAATTCAAGCAACTAGTACAAAAGATGTTTTTTTTGCAGTCCTTTATTCAATATATTCAAGGTTATCATGCAATTCTGTTGTTTGACTGCATATATATATTTTTTTTTTCTTTCTTTTCATTACAAGTTTTATATGTGTAAGTGGTGACCATAGCTATGATTACTATTATTTAGAATATTTTTTTACCTACTAACAGAAAACAACTTGACTGCAAAACACTTACTGTAGGGCACTCGATATTAGGCATTACTTTCATGTGGATGTAAGGTTGAAATGTCAAAACCTTCATTAACCCGTGAACTACGCTTTAGCGTATTACACTTTGTGGTGATCTGATTCTATTGTACTTTTTTGTGTTTTACTAACTATTACCGTTTAACTATCACACTTTGTTTCACGGGTTAATGAAAACCACTCTAGATACTTACAGTAGTTCTTTTTTAATATTATTATTTACTTGTATAATTTAGATGAGCAATACATATTTCTTTATGGCTTTGTAGAGCTCATCTCGTTCCTCATAAATAACAAACAAAATGAAGTTTGTTCTTATTTTGGTGCAAAGGAATCTACAGTAGTTTTCTAATCAGATAATTGTTTTTCTTTTAACACTCACCTGTTATTTCAACAGCCTTACTTGAGTTTGCTTGTCTCAGAAATAGACCTTGCTTAATAAACAAAGACATGTTACAAACTTATTTAATAATAGGTAACAACTGCAATATTGTATGACGAGAGTGCCCCTCTCTTCCCCCTGCTATTGTTGAAATTATGCTCAATAAACTTTTACCTCTTCCCTCTCCACCAGTTAAGCATTCTATGTATGCTTCCCTGTACAAAATGCACCCCTTCAAATAGAACATTAAAGTTCACATACTTGTTTACTTCCTCAAACTCTTTGCTTTGTGTTTTTTGTTAACTTCCCAGGAACAAATTGAATACATATAATCAATAAATCTAGCAAGCTTATTTTGCAAACTCACTTCTTTTTTTTATTATTTTTGCGCAAAACCTATCAGGATTAAGGGGGTCCAGCACAAAGAAAAAAAAACGAACTAAAAAAAAGCCCATTGGCCTGGGATCGAACCCGGTCTGAAGAACAAAACGGAAACCATACATACGGATTACCCAATCGGTATGGCAGCACAAGGCTTTTACGGAAGGCTGTAAAGAACCCGAAGGCCCCAAGCACCGATATTTCCGAGCGAATATGCTGTACAACACTCTTGCAAGGTTATCCCAACCCGCGCATTAATGGGGAGGACAATAACCAGGATCCCAGGCCTGTAATACGGTTACGCCACGCACAGCTCGCCGAGATTGTGGATGACAAAAAATAGAGGTCTATTTGGGCGTCTTGGGTCCCTTGGGGACTCGCCATGCGCACGGGCGCATCTCTTTTATTGTGTACATGACATCAAATTAGCGAAGAAAAAAGACGCTGTTTTGGTATCATGTGAAAAGCATAAAATAAATAGAAATAAAGACGTAAGGGGGGAGAATATTGACATCTTCATATTACAATATTGACAAAATCCGCAATTTTGTCTACGCTGACTAAGTAAAGCTGTATTTTACTTTAAAGGGGCAGCAACATAGTACTGCGCATGTCTGGAGTCAGTGATTATTGTAGGCTTTTAAGTGTCAACAAACAGTTGACCTTTTTAAAAGCTGTGAATACCTTATTAAATAATATGCAATATTATATTGAAAACTATGTTAATTGACAGTTTGTGGTCATTTTTTTTGTTTTGTTTAAAGTCTCCCACATGTACCAAAAGCTCATAAGTCAGTATAAGAATTTCACTGAAGTTCATTGTGTCAGGGCTTTAGAGCTATTGCAAATCTCTTAACCATGACACTCCCCTTTTAAAGGAAAGTAAAAAAAATCAAAATTGTTGGTGGGGGTCTCTGTTGTTTTTGTTTTCTTTTTAGTTTTGTTCTATTATTATTATTATTTTCTTTTTTAGAGGGGGAGGGGAATTCAGCTAAAAATAGCCAAGGGTCAATTCAAGCAACTAGTACAAAAGATGTTTTTTTGCAGTCCTTTATTAAATATATTCAAGGTTATCATGCAATTCTGTTGTTTGACTGCATATATATATATATATATATATATATATATATATTTATATATATATATATATATATATATATATATATATATATATATATATTCTTTCTTTTCATTACAAGTTCTATATGTTTAAGTGGTGACCATAGCTATGATAACTATTATTTAGAATATTTTTTACCTACTAACAGAAAACAACTTGACTGCAAAACACTTACTGTAGGGCACTCCATATTAGGCATTACTTTCATGTGGATGTAAGGTTGAAATGTCAAAACCTTCATTAACCCGTGAACTACGCTTTAGCGTATTACACTTTGTGGTGATCTGATTCTATTGTACTTTTTTGTGTTTTACTAACTATTACTGTTTAACTATCACACTTTGTTTCACGGGTTAATGAAAACCACTCTAGATACTTACAGTAGTTCTTTTTTAATATTATTATTTACTTGTATAATTTAGATGAGCAATACATATTTCTTTATGGCTTTGTAGAGCTCATCTCGTTCCTCATAAATAACAAACAAAATGAAGTTTGTTCTTATTTTGGTGCAAAGGAATTTACAGTAGTTTTCTAATCAGATAATTGTTATTCTTTTAACACTCACCTGTTATTTCAACAGCCTTACTTGAGTTTGCTTGTCTCAGAAATAGACCTTGCTTAATAAACAAAGACATGTTACAAACTTATTTAATAATAGGTAAAAACTGCAATATTGTATGAAGAGAGTGCCCCTCTCTTCCCCCTGCTATTGTTGAAATTATGCTCAATAAACTTTTACCTCTTCCCTCTCCACCAGTTAAGCATTCTATGTATGCTTCCCTGTACAAAATGCACCCCTTCAAATAGAACATTAAAGTTCACATACTTGTTTACTTCCTCAAACTCTTTGCTTTGTGTTTTTTGTTAACTTCCCAGGAACAAATTGAATACATATAATCAATAAATCTAGCAAGCTTATTTTGCAAACTCACTTTTTTTTATTATTTTTGCGCAAAACCTATCAGGATTAAGAGGGGTCCAGCACAAAGAAAAAAAAACGAACTAAAAAAAAAAGCCCATTGGCCTGGGATCGAACCCGGTCTGAAGAACAAAACGGAAACCATACATACGGATTACCCAATCGGTATGGCAGCACAAGGCTTTTACGGAAGGCTGTAAAGAACCCGAAGGCCCCAAGCACCGATATTTCCGAGCTAATATGCTGTACAACACTCTTGCAAGGTTATCCCAACCCGCGCATTAATGGGGAGGACAATAACCAAGATCCCAGGCCTGTAATACGGTTACGCCTCGCACAGCTCGCCGAGATTGTGGATGACAAAAAATAGAGGTATATTTGGGCATCTTGGTTCCCTTGGGGACTCGCCATGCGCACGGGCGCATCTCTTTTATTGTGTACATGACATCAAATTAGCGAAGAAAAAAGACGCTGTTTTGGTATCATGTGAAAATCATAAAATAAATAGAAATAAAGACGTAAGGGGAAGAATATTGACATATTCATATTAGAATATTGACAAAATCCGCAATTTTGTCTACGCTGACTACGTAAAGCTGTATTTTACTTTAAAGGGGCAGCAACATAGTACTGCGCATGTCTGGAGTCAGTGATTATTGTAGGCTTTTAAGTGTCAACAAACAGTTGACCTTTTTAAAAGCTGTGAATACCTTATTAAATAATATGCAATATTATATTGAAAACTATGTTAATTGACAGTTTGTGGTCATTTTTTTTTGTTTTGTTTAAAGTCTCCCACATGTACCAAAAGCTCATAAGTCAGTATTAGAATTTCACTGAAGTTCATTGTGTCAGGGCTCTAGAGCTATTGCAAATCTCTTAACCATGACACTCCCCTTTTAAAGGAAAGTAAAAAAAATCAAAATTGTTGGTGGGGGTCTCTGTTGTGTTTGTTTTCTTTTTAGTTTTGTTCTATTATTATTATTATTTTCTTTTTTAGAGGGGGAGGGGAATTCAGCTAAAAATAGCCAAGGGTCAATTCAAGCAACTAGTACAAAAGATGTTTTTTTGCAGTCCTTTATTCAATATATTCAAGGTTATCATGCAATTCTGTTGTTTGACTACATATATATATTTTTTTTTCTTTCTTTTCATTACAAGTTCTATATGTGTAAGTGGTGACCATAGCTATGATTACTATTATTTAGGATATTTTTTTACCTACTAACAGAAAACAACTTGACTGCAAAACACTTACTGTAGGGCACTCGATATTAGGCATTACTTTCATGTGGATGTAAGGTTGAAATGTCAAAACCTTCATTAACCCGTGAACTACGCTTTAGCGTATTACACTTTGTGGTGATCTGATTCTATTGTACTTTTTTGTGTTTTACTAACTATTACCGTTTAACTATCACACTTTGTTTCACGGGTTAATGAAAACCACTCTAGATACTTACAGTAGTTCTTTTTTAATATTATTATTTACTTGTATAATTTAGATGAGCAATACATATTTCTTTATGGCTTTGTAGAGCTCATCTCGTTCCTCATAAATAACAAACAAAATGAAGTTTGTTCTTATTTTGGTGCAAAGGAATCTACAGTAGTTTTCTAATCAGATAATTGTTTTTCTTTTAACACTCACCTGTTATTTCAACAGCCTTACTTGAGTTTGCTTGTCTCAGAAATAGACCTTGCTTAATAAACAAAGACATAATACAAGCTTATTTAATAATAGGTAACAACTGCAATATTGTATGAAGAGAGTGCCCCTCCCTTCCCCCTGCTATTGTTGACATTATGCTCAATAAACTGTTACCTCTCCCCTCTCCACCAGTTAAGCATTCTATGTATGCTTCCCTGTACAAAATGCACCCCTTCAAATAGAACATTAAAGTTCACATACTTGTTTACTTCCTCAAACTCTTTGCTTTGTGTTTTTTGTTAACTTCCCAGGAACAAATTGAATACATATAATCAATAAATCTAGCAAGCTTATTTTGCAAACTCACTTTTTTTTATTATTTTTGCGCAAAACCTATCAGGATTAAGGGGGTCCAGCACAAAGAAAAAAAAACGAACTAAAAAAAAGCCCATTGGCCTGGGATCGAACCCGGTCTGAAGAACAAAACGGAAACCATACATACGGATTACCCAATCGGTATGGCAGCACAAGGCTTTTACGGAAGGCTGTAAAGAACCCGAAGGCCCCAGGCACCGATATTTCCGAGCGAATATGCTGTACAACACTCTTGCAAGGTTATCCCAACCCGCGCATTAATGGGGAGGACAATAACCAGGATCCCAGGCCTGTAATACGGTTACGCCACGCACAGCTCGCCGAGATTGTGGATGACAAAAAATAGAGGTCTATTTGGGCGTCTTGGGTCCCTTGGGGACTCGCCATGCGCACGGGCGCATCTCTTTTATTGTGTACATGACATCAAATTAGCGAAGAAAAAAGACGCTGTTTTGGTATCATGTGAAAATCATAAAATAAATAGAAATAAAGACGTAAGGGGGGAGAATATTGACATATTCATATTAGAATATTGACAAAATCCGCAATTTTGTCTACGCTGACTAAGTAAAGCTGTATTTTACTTTAAAGGGGCAGCAACATAGTACTGCGCATGTCTGGAGTCAGTGATTATTGTAGGCTTTTAAGTGTCAACAAACAGTTGACCTTTTTAAAAGCTGTGAATACCTTATTAAATAATATGAAATATTATATTGAAAACTATGTTAATTGACAGTTTGTGGTCATTTTTTTTTTGTTTTGTTTAAAGTCTCCCACATGTACCAAAAGCTCATAAGTCAGTATTAGAATTTCACTGAAGTTCATTGTGTCAGGGCTCTAGAGCTATTGCAAATCTCTTAACCATGACACTCCCCTTTTAAAGGAAAGTAAAAAAAATCAAAATTGTTGGTGGGGGTCTCTGTTGTGTTTGTTTTCTTTTTAGTTTTGTTCTATTATTATTATTATTTTTTTTTTTTTTAGAGGGGGAGGGGAATTCAGCTAAAAATAGCCAAGAGTCAATTCAAGCAACTAGTACAAAAGATGTTTTTTGCAGTCCTTTATTCAATATATTCAAGGTTATCATGCAATTCTGTTGTTTGACTGCATATATATATATATTTTTTTCTTTCTTTTCATTACAAGTTCTATATGTGTAAGTGGTGACCATAGCTATGATTACTATTATTTAGAATATTTTTTTACCTACTAACAGAAAACAACTTGACTGCAAAACACTTACTGTAGGGCACTCGATATTAGGCATTACTTTCATGTGGATGTAAGGTTGAAATGTCAAAACCTTCATTAACCCGTGGACTACGCTTTAGCGTATTACACTTTGTGGTGATCTGATTCTATTGTACTTTTTTGTGTTTTACTAACTATTGCCGTTTAACTATCACACTTTGTTTCACGGGTTAATGAAAACCACTCTAGATACTTACAGTAGTTCTTTTTTAATATTATTATTTACTTGTATAATTTAGATGAGCAAGACATATTTCTTAATGGCTTTGTAGAGCTCATCTCGTTCCTCATAAATAACAAACAAAATGAAGTTTGTTCTTATTTTGGTGCAAAGGAATCTACAGTAGTTTTCTAAAGATAATTGTTTTTCTTTTAACACTCACCTGTTATTTCAACAGCCTTACTTGAGTTTGCTTGTCTCAGAAATAGACCTTGCTTAATAAACAAAGACATGTTACAAACTTATTTAATAATAGGTAACAACTGCAATATTGTATGAAGAGAGTGCCCCTCTCTTCCCCCTGCTATTGTTGAAATTATGCTCAATAAACTTTTACCTCTTCCCTCTCCACCAGTTAAGCATTCTATGTATGCTTCCCTGTACAAAATGCACCCCTTCAAACAGAACATTAAAGTTCACATACTTGTTTACTTTATCAAACTCTTTGCTTTGTGTTTTTTGTTAACTTCCCAGGAACAAATTGAATACATATAATCAATAAATCTAGCAAGCTTATTTTGCAAACTCACTTTTTTTTTTATTATTTTTGCGCAAAACCTATCAGGATTAAGGGGGTCCAGCACAAAGAAAAAAAAAACGAACTAAAAAAAAGCCCATTGGCCTGGGATCGAACCCGGTCTGAAGAACAAAACGGAAACCATACATACGGATTACCCAATCGGTATGGCAGCACAAGGCTTTTACGGAAGGCTGTAAAGAACCCGAAGGCCCCAAGCACCGATATTTCCGAGCGAATATGCTGTACAACACTCTTGCAAGGTTATCCCAACCCGCGCATTAATGGGGAGGACAATAACCAGGATCCCAGGCCTGTAACACGGTTACGCCACGCACAGCTCGCCGAGATTGTGGATGACAAAAAATAGAGGTCTATTTGGGCGTCTTGGTTCCCTTGGGGACTCGCGATGCGCACGGGCGCATCTCTTTTATTGTGTACATGACATCAAATTAGCGAAGAAAAAAGACGCTGTTTTGGTATCATGTGAAAATCATAAAATAAATAGAAATAAAGACGTAAGGGGGGAGAATATTGACATATTCATATTAGAATATTGACAAAATCCGCAATTTTGTCTACGCTGACTAAGTAAAGCTTTATTTTACTTTAAAGGGGCAGCAACATAGTACTGCGCATGTCTGGAGTCTGTGATTATTGTAGGCTTTTAAGTGTCAACAAACAGTTGACCTTTTTAAAAGCTGTGAATACCTTATTAAATAATATGCAATATTATATTTAAAACTATGTTAATTGACAGTTTGTGGTCATTTTTTTTTTTGTTTAAAGTCTCCCACATGTACCAAAAGCTCATAAGTCAGTATTAGAATTTCACTGAAGTTCATTGTGTCAGGGCTCTAGGACTATTGCAAATCTCTTAACCATGACACTCCCCTTTTAAAGGAAAGTAAAAAAAATCAAAATTGTTGGTGGGGGTCTCTGTTGTGTTTGTTTTCTTTTTAGTTTTGTTCTATTATTATTATTATTTTCTTTTTTAGAGGGGGAAGGGAATTCAGCTAAAAATAGCCAAGGGTCAATTCAAGAGCAACTAGTACAAAAAATGTTTTTTTGCAGTCCTTTATTCAATATATTCAAGGTTATCATGCAATTCTGTTGTTTGACTGCATATATATATATATATATATATATATATATATATTTTTTTTTCTTTCTTTTTATTACAAGTTCTATATGTGTAAGTGGTGACCATAGCTATGATTACTATTATTTAGAATATTTTTTTACCTACTAACAGAAAACAACTTGACTGCAAAACACTTACTGTAGGGCACTCGATATTAGGCATTACTTTCATGTGGATGTAAGGTTGAAATGTCAAAACCTTCATTAACCCGTGGACTACGCTTTAGCGTATTACACTTTGTGGTGATCTGATTCTATTGTACTTTTTTGTGTTTTACTAACTATTACCGTTTAACTATCACACTTTGTTTCACGGGTTAATGAAAACCACTCTAGATACTTACAGTAGTTCTTTTTTAATATTATTATTTACTTGTATAATTTAGATGAGCAATACATATTTCTTTATGGCTTTGTAGAGCTCATCTCGTTCCTCATAAATAACAAACAAAATGAAGTTTGTTCTTATTTTGGTGCAAAGGAATCTACAGTAGTTTTCTAATCAGATAATTGTTTTTCTTTTAACACTCACCTGTTATTTCAACAGCCTTACTTGAGTTTGCTTGTCTCAGAAATAGACCTTGCTTAATAAACAAAGACATGTTACAAACTTATTTAATAATAGGTAACAACTGCAATATTGTATGAAGAGAGTGCCCCTCTCTTCCCCCTGCTATTGTTGAAATTATGCTCAATAAACTTTTACCTCTTCCCTCTCCACCAGTTAAGCATTCTATGTATGCTTCCCTGTACAAAATGCACCCCTTTAAATAGAACATTAAAGTTCACATACTTGTTTACTTCCTCAAACTCTTTGCTTTGTGTTTTTTGTTAACTTCCCAGGAACAAATTGAATACATATAATCAATAAATCTAGCAAGCTTATTTTGCAAACTCACTTTTTTTTATTATTTTTGCGCAAAACCTATCAGGATTAAGGGGGTCCAGCACAAAGAAAAAAAAAACGAACTAAAAAAAAGCCCATTGGCCTGGGATCGAACCCGGTCTGAAGAACAAAACGGAAACCATACATACGGATTACCCAATCGGTATGGCAGCACAAGGCTTTTACGGAAGGCTGTAAAGAACCCGAAGGCCCCAAGCACCGATATTTCCGAGCGAATATGCTGTACAACACTCTTGCAAGGTTATCCCAACCCGCGCATTAATGGGGAGGACAATAACCAGGATCCCAGGCCTGTAATACGGTTACGCCACGCACAGCTCGCCGAGATTGTGGATGACAAAAAATAGAGGTCTATTTGGGCGTCTTGGTTCCCTTGGGGACTCGCGATGCGCACGGGAGCATCTCTTTTATTGTGTACATGACATCAAATTAGCGAAGAAAAAAGACGCTGTTTTGGTATCATGTGAAAATCATAAAATAAATAGAAATAAAGACGTAAGTGGGGAGAATATTGACATCTTCATATTAGAATATTGACAAAATCCGCAATTTTGTCTAAGCTGACTAAGTAAAGCTATATTTTACTTTAAAGGGGCAGCAACATAGTACTGCGCATGTCTGGAGTCAGTGATTATTGTAGGCTTTTAAGTGTCAACAAACAGTTGACCTTTTTAAAAGCTGTGAATACCTTATTAAATAATATGCAATATTATATTGAAAACTATGTTAATTGACAGTTTGTGGTCATTTCTTTTGTTTTGTTTAAAGTCTCCTACATGTACCAAAAGCTCATAAGTCAGTATTAGAATTTCACTGAAGTTCATTGTGTCAGGGCTCTAGAGCTATTGCAAATCTCTTAACCATGACACTCCCCTTTTAAAGGAAAGTAAAAAAAATCAAAATTGTTGGTGGGGGTCTCTGTTGTGTTTGTTTTCTTTTTAGTTTTGTTCTATTATTATTATTATTTTCTTTTTTAGAGGGGGAGGGGAATTCAGCTAAAAATAGCCAAGGGTCAATTCAAGCAACTAGTACAAAAAATGTTTTTTTGCAGTCCTTTATTCAATATATTCAAGGTTATCATGCAATTCTGTTGTTTGACTGCATATATATATATATATATATATATATATATATATATATATATATATATATATATATATATATATATATATATATATATATATATATATATATATATATATATATATATATATATATATATATATATATTTTTCTTTCTTTTCATTACAAGTTCTATATGTGTAAGTGGTGACCATAGCTATGATTACTATTATTTAGAATATTTTTTTACCTACTAACAGAAAACAACTTGACTGCAAAACACTTACTGTAGGGCACTCGATATTAGGCATTACTTTCATGTGGATGTAAGGTTGAAATGTCAAAACCTTCATTAACCCGTGAACTACGCTTTAGCGTATTACACTTTGTGGTGATCTGATTCTATTGTACTTTTTTGTGTTTTACTAACTATTACCGTTTAACTATCACACTTTGTTTCACGGGTTAATGAAAACCACTCTAATTACTTACAGTAGTTCTTTTTTAATATTATTATTTACTTGTATAATTTAGATGAGCAATACATATTTCTTTATGGCTTTGTAGAGCTCATCTCGTTCCTCATAAATAACAAACAAAATGAAGTTTGTTCTTATTTTGGTGCAAAGGAATCTACAGTAGTTTTCTAATCAGATAATTGTTTTTCTTTTAACACTCACCTGTTATTTCAACAGCCTTACTTGAGTTTGCTTGTCTCAGAAATAGACCTTGCTTAATAAACAAAGACATGTTACAAACTTATTTAATAATAGGTAACAACTGCAATATTGTATGAAGAGAGGGCCCCTCTCTTCCCCCTGCTATTGTTGAAATTATGCTCAATAAACTTTTACCTCTTCCCTCTCCACCAGTTAAGCATTCTATGTATGCTTCCCTGTACAAAATGCACCCCTTCAAATAGAACATTAAAGTTCACATACTTGTTTACTTCCTCAAACTCTTTGCTTTGTGTTTTTTGTTAACTTCCTAGGAACAAATTGAATACATATGATCAATAAATCTAGCAAGCTTATTTTGCAAACTCACTTTTTTTTATTATTTTTGCGCAAAACCTATCAGGATTAAGGGGGTCCAGCACAAAGGAAAAAAAAAACGAACTAAAAAAAAAGCCCATTGGCCTGGGATCGAACCCGGTCTGAAGAACAAAACGGAAACCATACATACGGATGACCCAATCGGTATGGCAGCACAAGGCTTTTACGGAAGGCTGTAAAGAACCCGAAGGCCCCAAGCACCGATATTTCCGAGCGAATATGCTGTACAACACTCTTGCAAGGTTATCCCAACCCGCGCATTAATGGGGAGGACAATAACCAGGATCCCAGGCCTGTAATACGGTTACGCCACGCACAGCTCGGCGAGATTGTGGATGACAAAAAATAGAGGTCTATTTGGGCGTCTTGGGTCCCTTGGGGACTCGCCATGCGCACGGGCGCATCTCTTTTATTGTGTACATGACATCAAATTAGCGAAGAAAAAAGACGCTGTTTTGGTATCATGTGAAAAGCATAACATAAATAGAATTAAAGACGTAAGGGGGGAGAATATTGACATCTTCATATTAGAATATTGACAAAATCCGCAATTTTGTCTACGCTGACTAAGTAAAGCTGTATTTTACTTTAAAGGGGCAGCAACATAGTACTGCGCATGTCTGGAGTCAGTGATTATTGTAGGCTTTTAAGTGTCAACAAACAGTTGACCTTTTTAAAAGCTGTGAATACCTTATTAAATAATATGCAATATTATATTGAAAACTATGTTAATTGAAAGTTTGTGGTCATTTTTTTTGTTTTGTTTAAAGTCTCCCACATGTACCAAAAGCTCATAAGTCAGTATTAGAATTTCACTGAAGTTCATTGTGTCAAGGCTCTAGAGCTATTGCAAATCTCTTAACCATGACACTCCCCTTTAAAAGGAAAGTAAAAAAAATCAAAATTGTTGGTGGGGGTCTCTGTTGTGTTTGTTTTCTTTTTAGTTTTGTTCTATTATTATTATTATTTTCTTTTTTAGAGGGGGAGGGAAATTCAGCTAAAAATAGCCAAGGGTCAATTCAAGCAACTAGTACAAAAGATGTTTTTTTGCAGTCCTTTATTCAATATATTCAAGGTTATCATGCAATTCTGTTGTTTGACTGCATATATATATATATATATTTTTTTTTCTTTATTTTCATTACAAGTTCTATATTTGTAAGTGGTGACCATAGCTATGATTACTATTATTTAGAATATTTTTTTACCTACTAACAAAAAACAACTTGACTGCAAAACACTTACTGTAGGGCACTCGATATTAGGCATTACTTTCATGTGGATGTAAGGTTGAAATGTCAAAACCTTCATTAACCCGTGAACTACGCTTTAGCGTATTAAACTTTGTGGTGATCTGATTCTATTGTACTTTTTTGTGTTTTACTAACTATTACCGTTTAACTATCACACTTTGTTTCACGGGTTAATGAAAACCACTCTAATTACTTACAGTAGTTCTTTTTTAATATTATTATTTACTTGTATAATTTAGATGAGCAATACATATTTCTTCATGGCTTTGTAGAGCTCATCTCGTTCCTCATAAATAACAAACAAAATGAAGTTTGTTCTTATTTTGGTGCAAAGGAATCTACAGTAGTTTTCTAATCAGATAATTGTTTTTCTTTTAACACTCACCTGTTATTTCAACAGCCTTACTTGAGTTTGCTTGTCTCAGAAATAGACCTTGCTTAATAAACAAAGACATGTTACAAGCTTATTTAATAATAGGTAACAACTGCAATATTGTATGAAGAGAGTGCCCCTCCCTTCCCCCTGCTATTGTTGACATTATGCTCAATAAACTGTTACCTCTCCCCTCTCCACCAGTTAAGCATTCTATGTATGCTTCCCTGTACAAAATGCGCCCCTTCAAATAGAACATTAAAGTTCACATACTTGTTTACTTCCTCAAACTCTTTGCTTTGTGTTTTTTGTTAACTTCCCACGAACAAATTAAATACATATAATCAATAAATCCAGCAAGCTTATTTTGCAAACTCACTTTTTTTATTATTTTTGCGCAAAACCAATCAGGATTAGGGGGGTCAAGCACAAAGAAAGAAAACGAATAAAAAAAAAAGCCCATTGGCCTGGGATCGAACCCGGTCTGAAGAACAAAACGGAAACCATACATACGGATTACCCAATCGGTATGGCAGCACAAGGCTTTTACGGAAGGCTGTAAAGAACCCGAAGGCCCCAAGCACCGATATTACCGAGCGAATATGCTGTACAACACTCTTGCAAGGTTATCCCAACCCGCGCATTAATGGGGAGGACAATAACCAGGATCCCAGGCCTGTAATACGGTTACGCCACGCACAGCTCGCCGAGATTGTGGATGACAAAAAATAGAGGTCTATTTGGGCGTCTTGGGTCCCTTGGGGACTCGCCATGCGCACGGGCGCATCTCTTACATTGTGTACATGACATCAAATTAGCGAAGAAAAAAGACGCTGTTTTGGTATCATGTGAAAAGCATAAAATAAATAAAAATAAAGACGTAAGGGGGGAGAATATTGACATATTCATATTAGAATATTGACAAAATCCGCAATTTTGCCTACGCTGACTAAGTAAAGCTGTATTTTACTTTAAAGGGGCAGCAACATAGTACTGCGCATGTCTGGAGTCAGTGATTATTGTAGGCTTTTAAGTGTCAACAAACAGTTGACCTTTTTAAAAGCTGTGAATACCTTATTAAATAATATGCAATATTATATTGAAAACTATGTTAATTGACAGTTTGTGGTCATTTCTTTTGTTTTGTTTTTGTTTAAAGTCTCCCACATGTACCAAAAGCTTATAAGTCAGTATTAGAATTTCACTGAAGTTCATTGTGTCAGGGCTCTAGAGCTATTGCAAATCCCTTAACCATGACACTCCCCTTTTAAAGGAAAGTAAAAAAAATCAAAATTGTTGGTGGGGGTCTCTGTTGTGTTTGTTTTCTTTTTAGTTTTGTTCTATTATTATTATTATTTTCTTTTTTAGAGGGGGAGGGGAATTCAGCTAAAAATAGCTAAGGGTCAATTCAAGCAACTAGTACAAAAGATGTTTTTTTGCAGTCCTTTATTCAATATATTCAAGGTTATCATGCAATTCTGTTGTTTGACTGCATATATATATATATATATATTTTCTTTCTTTTCATTACAAGTTCTATATGTGTAAGTGGTGACCATAGCTATGATTACTATTATTTAGAATATTTTTTTACCTACTAACAGAAAACAACTTGACTGCAAAACACTTACTGTAGGGCACTCGATATTAGGCATTACTTTCATGTGGATGTAAGGTTGAAATGTCAAAACCTTCATTAACCCGTGAACTACGCTTTAGCGTATTACACTTTGTGGTGATCTGATTCTATTGTACTTTTTTGTGTTTTACTAACTATTACCGTTTAACTATCACACTTTGTTTCACGGGTTAATGAAAACCACTCTAGATACTTACAGTAGTACTTTTTTAATATTATTATTTACTTGTATAATTTAGATGAGCAATACATATTTCTTTATGGCTTTGTAGAGCTCATCTCGTTCCTCATAAATAACAAACAAAATGAAGTTTGTTCTTATTTTGGTGCAAAGGAATCTACAGTAGTTTTCTAATCAGATAATTGTTTTTCTTTTAACACTCACCTGTTATTTCAACAGCCTTTCTTGAGTTTGCTTGTCTCAGAAATAGACCTTGCTTAATAAACAAAGACATGTTACAAACTTATTTAATAATAGGTAACAACTGCAATATTGTATGAAGAGAGTGCCCCTCTCTTCCCCCTGCTATTGTTGAAATTATGCTCAATAAACTTTTACCTCTTCCCTCTCCACCAGTTAAGCATTCTATGTATGCTTCCCTGTACAAAATGCACCCCTTCAAATAGAACATTAAAGTTCACATACTTGTTTACTTCCTCAAACTCTTTGCTTTGTGTTTTTTGTTAACTTCCCAGGAACAAATTGAATACATATAATCAATAAATCTAGCAAGCTTATTTTGCAAACTCACTTTTTTTTATTATTTTTGCGCAAAACCTATCAGGATTAAGGGGGGGCCAGCACAAAGAAAAAAAAACGAACTAAAAAAAAGCCCATTGGCCTGGGATCGAACCCGGTCTGAAGAACAAAACGGAAACCATACATACGGATTACCCAATCGGTATGGCAGCACAAGGCTTTTACGGAAGGCTGTAAAGAACCCGAAGGCCCCAAGCACCGATATTTCCGAGCGAATATGCTGTACAACACTCTTGCAAGGTTATCCCAACCCGCGCATTAATGGGGAGGACAATAACCAGGATCCCAGGCCTGTAATACGGTTACGCCACGCACAGCTCGCCGAGATTGTGGATGACAAAAAATAGAGGTCTATTTGGGCGTCTTGGGTCCCTTGGGGACTCGCCATGCGCACGGGCGCATCTCTTTTATTGTGTACATGACATCAAATTAGCGAAGAAAAAAGACGCTGTTTTGGTATCATGTGAAAATCATAAAATAAATAGAAATAAAGACGTAAGGGGGGAGAATATTGACATATTCATATTAGAATATTGACAAAATCCGCAATTTTGTCTACGCTGACTAAGTAAAGCTGTATTTTGCTTTAAAGGGGCAGCAACATAGTACTGCGCATGTCTGGAGTCAGTGATTATTGTAGGCTTTTAAGTGTCAACAAACAGTTGACCTTTTTAAAAGTTGTGAATACCTTATTAAATAATATGCAATATTATATTGAAAACTATGTTAATTGACAGTTTATGGTCATTTTTTTTTGTTTTGTTTAAAGTCTCCCACATGTACCAAAAGCTCATAAGTCAGTATTAGAATTTCACTGAAGTTCATTGTGTCAGGGCTCTAGAGCTATTGCAAATCTCTTAACCATGACACTCCCCTTTTAAAGGAAAGTAAAAAAATCAAAATTGTTGGTGGGGGTCTCTGTTGTGTTTGTTTTCTTTTTAGTTTTGTTCTATTATTATTATTATTTTCTTTTTTAGAGGGGGAGGGGAATTCAGCTAAAAATAGCCAAGGGTCAATTCAAGCAACTAGTACAAAAGATGTTTTTTTGCAGTCCTTTATTCAATATATTCAAGGTTATCATGCAATTCTGTTGTTTGACTGCATATATATTTTATATATATATATATATATATATATATATATATATATTTTCTTTCTTTTCATTACAAGTTCTATATGTGTAAGTGGTGACCATAGTTATGATTACTATTATTTAGAATATTTTTTACCTACTAACAGAAAACAACTTGACTGCAAAACACTTACTGTAGGGCACTCCATATTAGGCATTACTTTCATGTGGATGTAAGGTTGAAATGTCAAAACCTTCATTAACCCGTGAACTACGCTTTAGCGTATTACACTTTGTGGTGATCTGATTCTATTGTACTTTTTTGTGTTTTACTAACTATTACCGTTTAACTATCACACTTTGTTTCACGGGTTAATGAAAACCTCTCTAGATACTTACAGTAGTTCTTTTTTAATATTATTATTTACTTGTATAATTTAGATGAGCAATATATATTCTTTATGGCTTTGTAGAGCTCATCTCGTTCCTCATAAATAACAAACAAAATGAAGTTTGTTCTGATTTTGGTGCAAAGGAATCTACAGTAGTTTTCTAATCAGATAATTGTTTTTCTTTTAACACTCACCTGTTATTTCAACAGCCTTACTTGAGTTTGCTTGTCTCAGAAATAGACCTTGCTTAATAAACAAAGACATGTTACAAACTTATCTAATAATAGGTAACAACTGCAATATTGTATGAAGAGAGTGCCCCTCTCTTCCCCCTGCTATTGTTGAAATTATGCTCAATAAACTTTTACCTCTTCCCTCTCCACCAGTTAAGCATTCTTTGTATGCTTCCCTGTACAAAATGCACCCCTTCAAATAGAACATTAAAGTTCACATACTTGTTTACTTCCTCAAACTCTTTGCTTTGTGTTTTTTGTTTACTTCCCAGGAACAAATTGAATACATATAATCAATAAATCTAGCAAGCTTATTTTGCAAACTCACTTTTTTTTATTATTTTTGCGCAAAACCTATCAGGATTAAGGGGGTCCAGCACAAAGAAAAAAAAAACGAACTAAAAAAAAAGCCCATTGTCCTGGGATCGAACCCGGTCTGAAGAACAAAACGGAAACCATACATACGGATTACCCAATCGGTATGGCAGCACAAGGCTTTTACGGAAGGCTGTAAAGAACCCGAAGGCCCCAAGCACCCATATTTCCGAGCGAATATGCTGTTCAACACTCTTGCAAGGTTATCCCAACCCGCGCATTAATAGGTTGGACAATAACCAGGATCCCAGGCCTGTAATACGGTTACGCCACGCACAGCTCGCCGAGATTGTGGATGACAAAAAATAGAGGTCTATTTGGGCGTCTTGGGTCCCTTGGGGACTCGCCATGCGCACGGGCGCATCTCTTTTATTGTGTACATGACATCAAATTAGCGAAGAAAAAAGACGCTGTTTTGGTATCATGTGAAAAGCATAAAATAAATAGAAATAAAGACGTAAGGGGGGAGAATATTGACATATTCATATTAGAATATTGACAAAATCCGCAATTTTGTCTACGCTGACTAAGTAAAGCTGTATTTTACTTTAAAGGGGCAGCAACATAGTACTGCGCATGTCTGGAGTCAGTGATTATTGTAGGCTTTTAAGTGTCAACAAACAGTTGACCTTTTTAAAAGCTGTGAATACCTTATTAAATAATATGCAATATTATATTGAAAACTATGTTAATTGACAGTTTGTGGTCATTTTTTTTTTGTTTTGTTTAAAGTCTCCCACATGTACCAAAAGCTCATAAGTCAGTATTAGAATTTCACTGAAGTTCATTGTGTCAGGGCTCTAGAGCTATTGCAAATCTCTTAACCATGACACTCCCCTTTTAAAGGAAAGTAAAAAAAATCAAAATTGTTGGTGGGGGTCTCTGTTGTGTTTGTTATCTTTTTAGTTTTGTTCTATTATTATTATTATTTTCTTTTTTAGAGGGGGAGGGGAATTCAGCTAAAAATAGCCAAGGGTCAATTCAAGCAACTAGTACAAAAGATGTTTTTTTGCAGTCCTTTATTCAATATATTCAAGGTTATCATGCAATTCTGTTGTTTGACTGCATATATATATATATATATTTTCTTTCTGTTCATTAGAAGTTCTATATGTGTAAGTGGTGACCATAGCTATGATTACTATTATTTAGAATATTTTTTTACCAACTAACAGAAAACAACTTGACTGCAAAACACTTACTGTAGGGCACTCCATATTAGGCATTACTTTCATGTGGATGTAAGGTTGAAATGTCAAAACCTTCATTAACCCGTGAACTAAGCTTTAGCGTATTACACTTTGTGGTGATCTGATTCTATTGTACTTTTTTGTGTTTTACTAACTATTACCGTTTAACTATCACACTTTGTTTCACGGGTTAATGAAAACCACTCTAGATACTTACAGTAGTTCTTTTTTAATATTATTATTTACTTGTATAATTTAGATGAGCAATACATATTTCTTTATGGCTTTGTAGAGCTCATCTCGTTCCTCATAAATAACAAACAAAATGAAGTTTTTTCTTATTTTGGTGCAAAGGAATCTACAGTAGTTTTCTAATCAGATAATTGTTTTTCTTTTAACACTCACCTGTTATTTCAACAGCCTTACTTGAGTTTGCTTGTCTCAGAAATAGACCTTGCTTAATAAACAAAGACATGTTACAAACTTATTTAATAATAGGTAACAACTGCAATATTGTATGAAGAGAGTGCCCCTCTCTTCCCCCTGCTATTGTTGAAATTATGCTCAATAAACTTTTACCTCTTCCCTCTCCACCAGTTAAGCATTCTATGTATGCTTCCCTGTACAAAATGCACCCCTTCAAATAGAACATTAAAGTTCACATACTTGTTTACTTCCTCAAACTCTTTGCTTTGTGTTTTTTGTTAACTTCCCAGGAACAAATTGAATACATATAATCAATAAATCTAGCAAGCTTATTTTGCAAACTCACTTTTTTTTATTATTTTTGCGCAAAACCTATCAGGATTAAGGGGGTCCAGCACAAAGAAAAAAATAAACTAAAAAAAAGGCCCATTGGCCTGGGATCGAACCCGGTCTGAAGAACAAAACGGAAACCATACATACGGATTACCCAATCGGTATGGCAGCACAAGGCTTTTACGGAAGGCTGTAAAGAACACGAAGGCCCCAAGCACCGATATTTCCGAGCGAATATGCTGTACAACACTCTTGCAAGGTTATCCCAACCCGCGCATAATTGGGGAGGACAATAACCAGGATCCCAGGCCTGTAATACGGTTACGCCACGCACAGCTCGCCGAGATTGTGGATGACAAAAAATAGAGGTCTATTTGGGCGTCTTGGGTCCCTTGGGGACTCGCCATGCGCACGGGCGCATCTCTTTTATTGTGTACATGACATCAAATTAGCGAAGAAAAAAGACGCTGTTTTGGTATCATGTGAAAATCATAAAATAAATAGAAATAAAGACGTAAGGGGGGAGAATATTGACATATTCATATTAGAATATTGACAAAATCCGCAATTTTGTCTACGCTGACTAAGTAAAGCTGTATTTTACTTTAAAGGGGCAGCAACATAGTACTGCGCATGTCTGGAGTCAGTGATTATTGTAGGCTTTTAAGTGTCAACAAACAGTTGACCTTTTTAAAAGCTGTGAATATCTTATTAAATAATATGCAATATTATATTGAAAACTATGTTAATTGACAGTTTGTGGTCATTTTTTTTGTTTTGTTTAAAGTCTCCCACATGTACCAAAAGCTCATAAGTCAGTATTAGAATTTCACTGAAGTTCATTGTGTCAGGGCTCTAGAGCTATTGCAAAACTCTTAACCATGACACTCCCCTTTTAAAGGAAAGTAAAAAAAATCAAAATTGTTGGTGGGGGTCTCTGTTGTGTTTGTTTTCTATTTAGTTTTGTTCTATTATTATTATTATTTTCTTTTTTAGTGGGGGAGGGGAATTCAGCTAAAAATAGCCAAGGGTCAATTCAAGCAACTAGTACAAAAGACGTTTTTTTGCAGTCCTTTATTCAATATATTCAAGGTTATCATGCAATTCTGTTGTTTGACTGCATATATATATTTTTTTTTTTTCTTTCTTTTCATTACAAGTTCTATATGTGTAAGTGGTGACCATAGCTATGATTACTATTATTTAGAATATTTTTTTACCTACTAACAGAAAACAACTTGACTGCAAAACACTTACTGTAGGGCACTCGATATTAGGCATTACTTTCATGTGGATGTAAGGTTGAAATGTCAAAACCTTCATTAACCCGTGAACTACGCTTTAGCGTATTACACTTTGTGGTGATCTGATTCTATTGTACTTTTTTGTGTTTTACTAACTATTACCGTTTAACTATCACACTTTGTTTCACGGGTTAATGAAAACCACTCTAGATACTTACAGTAGTTCTTTTTTAATATTATTATTTACTTGTATAATTTAGGTGAGCAATACATATTTCTTTATGGCTTTGTAGAGCTCATCTCGTTCCTCATAAATAACAAACAAAATGAAGTTTGTTCTTATTTTGGTGCAAAGGAATCTACAGTAGTTTTCTAATCAGATAATTGTTTTTCTTTTAACACTCACCTGTTATTTCAACAGCCTTACTTGAGTTTGCTTGTCTCAGAAATAGACCTTGCTTAATAAACATAGACATGTTACAAACTTATTTAATAATAGGTAACAACTGCAATATTGTATGAAGAGAGTGCCCCTCTCTTCCCCCTGCTATTGTTGAAATTATGCTCAATAAACTTTTACCTCTTCCCTCTCCACCAGTTAAGCATTCTATGTATGCTTCCCTGTACAAAATGCACCCCTTCAAATAGAACATTAAAGTTCACATACTTGTTTACTTCCTCAAACTCTTTGCTTTGTGTTTTTTGTTAACTTCCCAGGAACAAATTGAATACATATAATCAATAAATCTAGCAAGCTTATTTTGCAAACTCACTTTTTTTTATTATTTTTGCGCAAAACCTATCAGGATTAAGGGGGTCCAGCACAAAGAAAAAAAAACGAACTAAAAAAAAGCCCATTGGCCTGGGATCGAACCCGGTCTGAAGAACAAAACGGAAACCATACATACGGATTACCCAATCGGTATGGCAGCACAAGGCTTTTACGGAAGGCTGTAAAGAACCCGAAGGCCCCAAGCACCCATATTTCCGAGCGAATATGCTGTACAACACTCTTGCAAGGTTATCCCAACCCGCGCATTAATGGGGAGGACAATAACCAGGATCCCAGGCCTGTAATACGGTTACGCCACGCACAGCTCGCCGAGATTGTGGATGACAAAAAATAGAGGTCTATTTGGGCGTCTTGGTTCCCTTGGGGACTCGCGATGCGCACGGGCGCATCTCTTTTATTGTGTACATGACATCAAATTAGCGAAGAAAAAAGACGCTGTTTTGGTATCATGTGAAAAGCATAACATAAATAGAAATAAAGACGTAAGTGGGGAGAATATTGACATATTCATATTAGAATATTGACAAAATCCGCAATTTTGTCTACGCTGACTAAGAAAAGCTGTATTTTACTTTAAAGGGGCAGCAACATAGTACTGCGCATGTCTGGAGTCAGTGATTATTGTAGGCTTTTAAGTGTCAACAAACAGTTGACCTTTTTAAAAGCTGTGAATACCTTATTAAATAATATGCAATATTATATTGAAAACTATGTTAATTGACAGTTTGTGGTCATTTTTTTTTGTTTTGTTTAAAGTCTGCCACATGTACCAAAAGCTCATAAGTCAGTATTAGAATTTCACTGAAGTTCATTGTGTCAGGGCTCTAGAGCTATTGCAAATCTCTTAACCATGACACTCCCCTTTTAAAGGAAAGTAAAAGAAATCAAAATTGTTGGTGGGGGGTCTCTGTTGTGTTTGTTTTCTTTTTAGTTTTGTTCTATTATTATTATTATTTTCTTATTTAGAGGGGGAGGGGAATTCAGCTAAAAATAGCCAAGGGTCAATTCAAGCAACTAGTACAAAAGATGTTTTTTTGCAGTCCTTTATTCAATATATTCAAGGTTATCATGCAATTCTGTTGTTTGACTGCATATATATATATTTTTTTTTTCTTTCTTTTCATTACAAGTTCTATATGTGTAAGTGGTGACCATAGCTATGATTACTATTATTTAGAATATTTTTTTACCTACTAACAGAAAACAACTTGACTGCAAAACACTTACTGTAGGGCACTCGATATTAGGCATTACTTTCATGTGGATGTAAGGTTGAAATGTCAAAACCTTCATTAACCCGTGAACTACGCTTTAGCGTATTACACTTTGTGGTGATCTGATTCTATTGTACTTTTTTGTGTTTTACTAACTATTACCGTTTAACTATCACACTTTGTTTCACGGGTTAATGAAAACCACTCTAGATACTTACAGTAGTTCTTTTTTAATATTATTATTTACTTGTATAATTTAGATGAGCAATACATATTTCTTTATGGCTTTGTAGAGCTCATCTCGTTCCTCATAAATAACAAACAAAATGAAGTTTGTTCTTATTTTGGTGCAAAGGAATCTACAGTAGTTTTCTAATCAGATAATTGTTTTTCTTTTAACACTCACCTGTTATTTCAACAGCCTTACTTGAGTTTGCTTGTCTCAGAAATAGACCTTGCTTAATAAACAAAGACATGTTACAAACTTATTTAATAATAGGTAACAACTGCAATATTGTATGAAGAGAGTGCCCCTCTCTTCCCCCTGCTATTGTTGAAATTATGCTCAATAAACTTTTACCTCTTCCCTCTCCACCAGTTAAGCATTCTATGTATGCTTCCCTGTACAAAATGCACCCCTTCAAATAGAACATTAAAGTTCACATACTTGTTTACTTCCTCAAACTCTTTGCTTTGTGTTTTTTGTTAACTTCCCAGGAACAAATTGAATACATATAATCAATAAATCTAGCAAGCTTATTTTGCAAACTCACTTTTTTTTATTATTTTTGCCCAAAACCTATCAGGATTAAGGGGGTCCAGCACAAAGAAAAAAAAAAACGAACTAAAAAAAAAGCCCATTGGCCTGTGATCGAACCCGGTCTGAAGAACAAAACGGAAACCATACATACGGATTATCCAATCGGTATGGCAGCACAAGGCTTTTACGGAAGGCTGTAAAGAACCCGAAGGCCCCAAGCACCGATATTTCCGAGCGAATATGCTGTACAACACTCTTGCAAGGTTATCCCAACCCGCGCATTAATGGGGAGGACAATAAACAGGATCCCAGGCCTGTAATACGGTTACGCCACGCACAGCTCGCCGAGATTGTGGATGACAAAAAACAGAGGTCTATTTGGGCGTCTTGGGTCCCTTGGGGACTCGCCATGCGCACGGGCGCATCTCTTTTATTGTGTACATGACATCAAATTAGCGAAGAAAAAAGACGCTGTTTTGGTATCATGTGAAAATCATAAAATAAATAGAGATAAAGACGTAAGGGGGGAGAATATTGACATATTCATATTAGAATATTGACAAAATCCGCAATTTTGTCTACACTGACTAAGTAAAGCTGTATTTTACTTTAAAGGGGCAGCAATATAGTACTGCGCATGTCTGGAGTCAGTGATTATTGTAGGCTTTTAAGTGTCAACAAACAGTTGACCTTTTTAAAAGCTGTGAATACCTTATTAAATAATATGCAATATTATATTGAAAACTATGTTAATTGACAGTTTGTGGTCATTTTTTTTGTTTTGTTTAAAGTCTCCCACATGTACCAAAAGCTCATAAGTCAGTATTAGAATTTCACTGAAGTTCATTGTGTCATGGCTCTAGAGCTATTGCAAATCTCTTAACCATGACACTCCCCTTTTAAAGGAAAGTAAAAAAAATCAAAATTGTTGGTGGGGGTCTCTGTTGTGTTTGTTTTCTATTTAGTTTTGTTCTATTATTATTATTATTTTCTTTTTTAGTGGGGGAGGGGAATTCAGCTAAAAATAGCCAAGGGTCAATTCAAGCAACTAGTACAAAAGATGTTTTTTTGCAGTCCTTTATTCAATATATTCAAGGTTATCATGCAATTCTGTTGTTTGACTGCATATATATATATTTTTTCTTTCTTTCTTTTCATTACAAGTTCTATATGTGTAAGTGGTGACCATAGCTATGATTACTATTATTTAGAATATTTTTTTACCTACTAACAGAAAACAACTTGACTGCAAAACACTTACTGTAGGGCACTCGATATTAGGCATTACTTTCATGTGGATGTAAGGTTGAAATGTCAAAACCTTCATTAACCCGTGAACTACGCTTTAGCGTATTACACTTTGTGGTGATCTGATTCTATTGTACTTTTTTGTGTTTTACTAACTATTACCGTTTAACTATCACACTTTGTTTCACGGGTTAATGAAAACCACTCTAGATACTTACAGTAGTTCTTTTTTAATATTATTATTTACTTGTATAATTTAGATGAGCAATACATATTTCTTTATGGCTTTGTAGAGCTCATCTCGTTCCTCAAAAATAACAAACAAAATGAAGTTTGTTCTTATTTTGGTGCAAAGGAATCTACAGTAGTTTTCTAATCAGATAATTGTTTTTCTTTTAACACTCACCTGTTATTTCAACAGCCTTACTTGAGTTTGCTTGTCTCAGAAATAGACCTTGCTTAATAAACATAGACATGTTACAAACTTATTTAATAATAGGTAACAACTGCAATATTGTATGAAGAGAGTGCCCCTCTCTTCCCCCTGCTATTGTTGAAATTATGCTCAATAAACTTTTACCTCTTCCCTCTCCACCAGTTAAGCATTCTATGTATGCTTCCCTGTACAAAATGCACCCCTTCAAATAGAACATTAAAGTTCACATACTTGTTTACTTCCTCAAACTCTTTGCTTTGTGTTTTTTGTTAACTTCCCAGGAACAAATTGAATACATATAATCAATAAATCTAGCAAGCTTATTTTGCAAACTCACTTTTTTTTATTATTTTTGCCCAAAACCTATCAGGATTAAGGGGGTCCAGCACAAAGAAAAAAAAAACGAACTAAAAAAAAGCCCATTGGCCTGGGATCGAACCCGGTCTGAAGAACAAAACGGAAACCATACATACGGATTACCCAATCGGTATGGCAGCACAAGGCTTTTACGGAAGGCTGTAAAGAACCCGAAGGCCCCAAGCACCGATATTTCCGAGCGAATATGCTGTACAACACTCTTGCAAGGTTATCCCAACCCGCGCATTAATGGGGAGGACAATAACCAGGATCCCAGGCCTGTAATACGGTTACGCCACGCACAGCTCGCCGAGATTGTGGATGACAAAAAATAGAGGTCTATTTGGGCGTCTTGGTTCCCTTGGGGACTCGCGATGCGCACGGGCGCATCTCTTTTATTGTGTACATGACATCAAATTAGCGAAGAAAAAAGACGCTGTTTTGGTATCATGTGAAAAGCATAACATAAATAGAAATAAAGACGTAAGTGGGGAGAATATTGACATATTCATATTAGAATATTGACAAAATCCGCAATTTTGTCTACGCTGACTAAGAAAAGCTGTATTTTACTTTAAAGGGGCAGCAACATAGTACTGCGCATGTCTGGAGTCAGTGATTATTGTAGGCTTTTAAGTGTCAACAAACAGTTGACCTTTTTAAAAGCTGTGAATACCTTATTAAATAATATGCAATATTATATTGAAAACTATGTTAATTGACAGTTTGTGGTCATTTTTTTTTGTTTTGTTTAAAGTCTGCCACATGTACCAAAAGCTCATAAGTCAGTATTAGAATTTCACTGAAGTTCATTGTGTCAGGGCTCTAGAGCTATTGCAAATCTCTTAACCATGACACTCCCCTTTTAAAGGAAAGTAAAAGAAATCAAAATTGTTGGTGGGGGGTCTCTGTTGTGTTTGTTTTCTTTTTAGTTTTGTTCTATTATTATTATTATTTTCTTATTTAGAGGGGGAGGGGAATTCAGCTAAAAATAGCCAAGGGTCAATTCAAGCAACTAGTACAAAAGATGTTTTTTTGCAGTCCTTTATTCAATATATTCAAGGTTATCATGCAATTCTGTTGTTTGACTGCATATATATATATTTTTTTTTCTTTCTTTTCTTTACAAGTTCTATATGTGTAAGTGGTGACCATAGCTATGATTACTATTATTTAGAATATTTTTTTACCTACTAACAGAAAACAACTTGACTGCAAAACACTTACTGTAGGGCACTCGATATTAGGCATTACTTTCATGTGGATGTAAGGTTGAAATGTCAAAACCTTCATTAACCCGTGAACTACGCTTTAGCGTATTACACTTTGTGGTGATCTGATTCTATTGTACTTTTTTGTGTTTTACTAACTATTACCGTTTAACTATCACACTTTGTTTCACGGGTTAATGAAAACCACTCTAGATACTTACAGTAGTTCTTTTTTAATATTATTATTTACTTGTATAATTTAGATGAGCAATACATATTTCTTTATGGCTTTGTAGAGCTCATCTCGTTCCTCATAAATAACAAACAAAATGAAGTTTGTTCTTATTTTGGTGCAAAGGAATCTACAGTAGTTTTCTAATCAGATAATTGTTTTTCTTTTAACACTCACCTGTTATTTCAACAGCCTTACTTGAGTTTGCTTGTCTCAGAAATAGACCTTGCTTAATAAACAAAGACATGTTACAAACTTATTTAATAATAGGTAACAACTGCAATATTGTATGAAGAGAGTGCCCCTCTCTTCCCCCTGCTATTGTTGAAATTATGCTCAATAAACTTTTACCTCTTCCCTCTCCACCAGTTAAGCATTCTATGTATGCTTCCCTGTACAAAATGCACCCCTTCAAATAGAACATTAAAGTTCACATACTTGTTTACTTCCTCAAACTCTTTGCTTTGTGTTTTTTGTTAACTTCCCAGGAACAAATTGAATACATATAATCAATAAATCTAGCAAGCTTATTTTGCAAACTCATTTTTTTTTATTATTTTTGCGCAAAACCTATCAGGATTAAGGGGGTCCAGCACAAAGAAAAAAAAAACGAACTAAAAAAAAATCCCATTGGCCTGTGATCGAACCCGGTCTGAAGAACAAAACGGAAACCATACATACGGATTATCCAATCGGTATGGCAGCACAAGGCTTTTACGGAAGGCTGTAAAGAACCCGAAGGCCCCAAGCACCGATATTTCCGAGCGAATATGCTGTACAACACTCTTGCAAGGTTATCCCAACCCGCGCATTAATGGGGAGGACAATAAACAGGATCCCAGGCCTGTAATACGGTTACGCCACGCACAGCTCGCCGAGATTGTGGATGACAAAAAACAGAGGTCTATTTGGGCGTCTTGGGTCCCTTGGGGACTCGCCATGCGCACGGGCGCATCTCTTTTATTGTGTACATGACATCAAATTAGCGAAGAAAAAAGACGCTGTTTTGGTATCATGTGAAAATCATAAAATAAATAGAGATAAAGACGTAAGGGGGGAGAATATTGACATATTCATATTAGAATATTGACAAAATCCGCAATTTTGTCTACGCTGACTAAGTAAAGCTGTATTTTACTTTAAAGGGGCAGCAACATAGTACTGCGCATGTCTGGAGTCAGTGATTATTGTAGGCTTTTAAGTGTCAACAAACAGTTGACCTTTTTAAAAGCTGTGAATACCTTATTAAATAATATGCAATATTATATTGAAAACTATGTTAATTGACAGTTTGTGGTCATTTTTTTTTGTTTTGTTTAAAGTCTGCCACATGTACCAAAAGCTCATAAGTCAGTATTAGAATTTCACTGAAGTTCATTGTGTCATGGCTCTAGAGCTATTGCAAATCTCTTAACCATGACACTCCCCTTTTAAAGGAAAGTAAAAGAAATCAAAATTGTTGGTGGGGGGTCTCTGTTGTGTTTGTTTTCTTTTTAGTTTTGTTCTATTATTATTATTATTTTCTTATTTAGAGGGGGAGGGGAATTCAGCTAAAAATAGCCAAGGGTCAATTCAAGCAACTAGTACAAAAGATGTTTTTTTGCAGTCCTTTATTCAATATATTCAAGGTTATCATGCAATTCTGTTGTTTGACTGCATATATATATATTTTTTTTTCTTTCTTTTCATTACAAGTTCTATATGTGTAAGTGGTGACCATAGCTATGATTACTATTATTTAGAATATTTTTTTACCTACTAACAGAAAACAACTTGACTGCAAAACACTTACTGTAGGGCACTCGATATTAGGCATTACTTTCATGTGGATGTAAGGTTGAAATGTCAAAACCTTCATTAACCCGTGAACTACGCTTTAGCGTATTACACTTTGTGGTGATCTGATTCTATTGTACTTTTTTGTATTTTACTAACTATTACCGTTTAACTATCACACTTTGTTTCACGGGTTAATGAAAACCACTCTAGATACTTACAGTAGTTCTTTTTTAATATTATTATTTACTTGTATAATTTAGATGAGCAATACATATTTCTTTATGGCTTTGTAGAGCTCATCTCGTTCCTCATAAATAACAAACAAAATGAAGTTTGTTCTTATTTTGGTGCAAAGGAATCTACAGTAGTTTTCTAATCAGATAATTGTTTTTCTTTTAACACTCACCTGTTATTTCAACAGCCTTACTTGAGTTTGCTTGTCTCAGAAATAGACCTTGCTTAATAAACAAAGACATGTTACAAACTTATTTAATAATAGGTAACAACTGCAATATTGTATGAAGAGAGTGCCCCTCTCTTCCCCCTGCTATTGTTGAAATTATGCTCAATAAACTTTTACCTCTTCCCTCTCCACCAGTTAAGCATTCTATGTATGCTTCCCTGTACAAAATGCACCCCTTCAAATAGAACATTAAAGTTCACATACTTGTTTACTTCCTCAAACTCTTTGCTTTGTGTTTTTTGTTAACTTCCCAGGAACAAATTGAATACATATAATCAATAAATCTAGCAAGCTTATTTTGCAAACTCACTTTTTTTTATTATTTTTGCGCAAAACCTCTCAGGATTAAGGGGGTCCAGCACAAAGAAAAAAAAAACGAACTAAAAAAAAAGCCCATTGGCCTGTGATCGAACCCGGTCTGAAGAACAAAACGGAAACCATACATACGGATTACCCAATCGGTATGGCAGCACAAGGCTTTTACGGAAGGCTGTAAAGAACCCGAAGGCGCCAAGCACCGATATTTCCGAGCGAATATGCTGTACAACACTCTTGCAAGGTTATCCCAACCCGCGCATTAATGGGGAGGACAATAAACAGGATCCCAGGCCTGTAATACGGTTACGCCACGCACAGCTCGCCGAGATTATGGATGACAAAAAATAGAGGTCTATTTGGGCGTCTTGGTTCCCTTGGGGACTCG
This sequence comes from Nematostella vectensis, assembly GCF_932526225.1. Taxonomy (NCBI): domain Eukaryota; kingdom Metazoa; phylum Cnidaria; class Anthozoa; order Actiniaria; family Edwardsiidae; genus Nematostella; species Nematostella vectensis. The sequence continues at coordinate 16,687,705 of NC_064041.1, read as the reverse complement.
CGATGCGCACGGGCGCATCTCTTTTATTGTGTACATGACATCAAATTAGCGAAGAAAAAAGACGCTGTTTTGGTATCATGTGAAAAGCATAACATAAATAGAAATAAAGACGTAAGTGGGGAGAATATTGACATATTCATATTAGAATATTGACAAAATCCGCAATTTTGTCTACGCTGACTAAGAAAAGCTGTATTTTACTTTAAAGGGGCAGCAACATAGTACTGCGCATGTCTGGAGTCAGTGATTATTGTAGGCTTTTAAGTGTCAACAAACAGTTGACCTTTTTAAAAGCTGTGAATACCTTATTAAATAATATGCAATATTATATTGAAAACTATGTTAATTGACAGTTTGTGGTCATTTTTTTTTGTTTTGTTTAAAGTCTGCCACATGTACCAAAAGCTCATAAGTCAGTATTAGAATTTCACTGAAGTTCATTGTGTCAGGGCTCTAGAGCTATTGCAAATCTCTTAACCATGACACTCCCCTTTTAAAGGAAAGTAAAAGAAATCAAAATTGTTGGTGGGGGGTCTCTGTTGTGTTTGTTTTCTTTTTAGTTTTGTTCTATTATTATTATTATTTTCTTATTTAGAGGGGGAGGGGAATTCAGCTAAAAATAGCCAAGGGTCAATTCAAGCAACTAGTACAAAAGATGTTTTTTTGCAGTCCTTTATTCAATATATTCAAGGTTATCATGCAATTCTGTTGTTTGACTGCATATATATATATTTTTTTTTTCTTTCTTTTCATTACAAGTTCTATATGTGTAAGTGGTGACCATAGCTATGATTACTATTATTTAGAATATTTTTTTACCTACTAACAGAAAACAACTTGACTGCAAAACACTTACTGTAGGGCACTCGATATTAGGCATTACTTTCATGTGGATGTAAGGTTGAAATGTCAAAACCTTCATTAACCCGTGAACTACGCTTTAGCGTATTACACTTTGTGGTGATCTGATTCTATTGTACTTTTTTGTGTTTTACTAACTATTACCGTTTAACTATCACACTTTGTTTCACGGGTTAATGAAAACCACTCTAGATACTTACAGTAGTTCTTTTTTAATATTATTATTTACTTGTATAATTTAGATGAGCAATACATATTTCTTTATGGCTTTGTAGAGCTCATCTCGTTCCTCATAAATAACAAACAAAATGAAGTTTGTTCTTATTTTGGTGCAAAGGAATCTACAGTAGTTTTCTAATCAGATAATTGTTTTTCTTTTAACACTCACCTGTTATTTCAACAGCCTTACTTGAGTTTGCTTGTCTCAGAAATAGACCTTGCTTAATAAACAAAGACATGTTACAAACTTATTTAATAATAGGTAACAACTGCAATATTGTATGAAGAGAGTGCCCCTCTCTTCCCCCTGCTATTGTTGAAATTATGCTCAATAAACTTTTACCTCTTCCCTCTCCACCAGTTAAGCATTCTATGTATGCTTCCCTGTACAAAATGCACCCCTTCAAATAGAACATTAAAGTTCACATACTTGTTTACTTCCTCAAACTCTTTGCTTTGTGTTTTTTGTTAACTTCCCAGGAACAAATTGAATACATATAATCAATAAATCTAGCAAGCTTATTTTGCAAACTCACTTTTTTTTATTATTTTTGCGCAAAACCTCTCAGGATTAAGGGGGTCCAGCACAAAGAAAAAAAAAACGAACTAAAAAAAAAGCCCATTGGCCTGTGATCGAACCCGGTCTGAAGAACAAAACGGAAACCATACATACGGATTACCCAATCGGTATGGCAGCACAAGGCTTTTACGGAAGGCTGTAAAGAACCCGAAGGCGCCAAGCACCGATATTTCCGAGCGAATATGCTGTACAACACTCTTGCAAGGTTATCCCAACCCGCGCATTAATGGGGAGGACAATAAACAGGATCCCAGGCCTGTAATACGGTTACGCCACGCACAGCTCGCCGAGATTGTGGATGACAAAAAATAGAGGTCTATTTGGGCGTCTTGGTTCCCTTGGGGACTCGCGATGCGCACGGGCGCATCTCTTTTATTGTGTACATGACATCAAATTAGCGAAGAAAAAAGACGCTGTTTTGGTATCATGTGAAAAGCATAACATAAATAGAAATAAAGACGTAAGTGGGGAGAATATTGACATATTCATATTAGAATATTGACAAAATCCGCAATTTTGTCTACGCTGACTAAGAAAAGCTGTATTTTACTTTAAAGGGGCAGCAACATAGTACTGCGCATGTCTGGAGTCAGTGATTATTGTAGGCTTTTAAGTGTCAACAAACAGTTGACCTTTTTAAAAGCTGTGAATACCTTATTAAATAATATGCAATATTATATTGAAAACTATGTTAATTGACAGTTTGTGGTCATTTTTTTTTGTTTTGTTTAAAGTCTGCCACATGTACCAAAAGCTCATAAGTCAGTATTAGAATTTCACTGAAGTTCATTGTGTCAGGGCTCTAGAGCTATTGCAAATCTCTTAACCATGACACTCCCCTTTTAAAGGAAAGTAAAAGAAATCAAAATTGTTGGTGGGGGGTCTCTGTTGTGTTTGTTTTCTTTTTAGTTTTGTTCTATTATTATTATTATTTTCTTATTTAGAGGGGGAGGGGAATTCAGCTAAAAATAGCCAAGGGTCAATTCAAGCAACTAGTACAAAAGATGTTTTTTTGCAGTCCTTTATTCAATATATTCAAGGTTATCATGCAATTCTGTTGTTTGACTGCATATATATATATTTTTTTTTTCTTTCTTTTCATTACAAGTTCTATATGTGTAAGTGGTGACCATAGCTATGATTACTATTATTTAGAATATTTTTTTACCTACTAACAGAAAACAACTTGACTGCAAAACACTTACTGTAGGGCACTCGATATTAGGCATTACTTTCATGTGGATGTAAGGTTGAAATGTCAAAACCTTCATTAACCCGTGAACTACGCTTTAGCGTATTACACTTTGTGGTGATCTGATTCTATTGTACTTTTTTGTGTTTTACTAACTATTACCGTTTAACTATCACACTTTGTTTCACGGGTTAATGAAAACCACTCTAGATACTTACAGTAGTTCTTTTTTAATATTATTATTTACTTGTATAATTTAGATGAGCAATACATATTTCTTTATGGCTTTGTAGAGCTCATCTCGTTCCTCATAAATAACAAACAAAATGAAGTTTGTTCTTATTTTGGTGCAAAGGAATCTACAGTAGTTTTCTAATCAGATAATTGTTTTTCTTTTAACACTCACCTGTTATTTCAACAGCCTTACTTGAGTTTGCTTGTCTCAGAAATAGACCTTGCTTAATAAACAAAGACATGTTACAAACTTATTTAATAATAGGTAACAACTGCAATATTGTATGAAGAGAGTGCCCCTCTCTTCCCCCTGCTATTGTTGAAATTATGCTCAATAAACTTTTACCTCTTCCCTCTCCACCAGTTAAGCATTCTATGTATGCTTCCCTGTACAAAATGCACCCCTTCAAATAGAACATTAAAGTTCACATACTTGTTTACTTCCTCAAACTCTTTGCTTTGTGTTTTTTGTTAACTTCCCAGGAACAAATTGAATACATATAATCAATAAATCTAGCAAGCTTATTTTGCAAACTCACTTTTTTTTATTATTTTTGCGCAAAACCTCTCAGGATTAAGGGGGTCCAGCACAAAGAAAAAAAAAACGAACTAAAAAAAAAGCCCATTGGCCTGTGATCGAACCCGGTCTGAAGAACAAAACGGAAACCATACATACGGATTACCCAATCGGTATGGCAGCACAAGGCTTTTACGGAAGGCTGTAAAGAACCCGAAGGCGCCAAGCACCGATATTTCCGAGCGAATATGCTGTACAACACTCTTGCAAGGTTATCCCAACCCGCGCATTAATGGGGAGGACAATAAACAGGATCCCAGGCCTGTAATACGGTTACGCCACGCACAGCTCGCCGAGATTGTGGATGACAAAAAATAGAGGTCTATTTGGGCGTCTTGGTTCCCTTGGGGACTCGCGATGCGCACGGGCGCATCTCTTTTATTGTGTACATGACATCAAATTAGCGAAGAAAAAAGACGCTGTTTTGGTATCATGTGAAAAGCATAACATAAATAGAAATAAAGACGTAAGTGGGGAGAATATTGACATATTCATATTAGAATATTGACAAAATCCGCAATTTTGTCTACGCTGACTAAGAAAAGCTGTATTTTACTTTAAAGGGGCAGCAACATAGTACTGCGCATGTCTGGAGTCAGTGATTATTGTAGGCTTTTAAGTGTCAACAAACAGTTGACCTTTTTAAAAGCTGTGAATACCTTATTAAATAATATGCAATATTATATTGAAAACTATGTTAATTGACAGTTTGTGGTCATTTTTTTTTGTTTTGTTTAAAGTCTGCCACATGTACCAAAAGCTCATAAGTCAGTATTAGAATTTCACTGAAGTTCATTGTGTCAGGGCTCTAGAGCTATTGCAAATCTCTTAACCATGACACTCCCCTTTTAAAGGAAAGTAAAAGAAATCAAAATTGTTGGTGGGGGGTCTCTGTTGTGTTTGTTTTCTTTTTAGTTTTGTTCTATTATTATTATTATTTTCTTATTTAGAGGGGGAGGGGAATTCAGCTAAAAATAGCCAAGGGTCAATTCAAGCAACTAGTACAAAAGATGTTTTTTTGCAGTCCTTTATTCAATATATTCAAGGTTATCATGCAATTCTGTTGTTTGACTGCATATATATATATTTTTTTTTCTTTCTTTTCATTACAAGTTCTATATGTGTAAGTGGTGACCATAGCTATGATTACTATTATTTAGAATATTTTTTTACCTACTAACAGAAAACAACTTGACTGCAAAACACTTACTGTAGGGCACTCGATATTAGGCATTACTTTCATGTGGATGTAAGGTTGAAATGTCAAAACCTTCATTAACCCGTGAACTACGCTTTAGCGTATTACACTTTGTGGTGATCTGATTCTATTGTACTTTTTTGTGTTTTACTAACTATTACCGTTTAACTATCACACTTTGTTTCACGGGTTAATGAAAACCACTCTAGATACTTACAGTAGTTCTTTTTTAATATTATTATTTACTTGTATAATTTAGATGAGCAATACATATTTCTTTATGGCTTTGTAGAGCTCATCTCGTTCCTCATAAATAACAAACAAAATGAAGTTTGTTCTTATTTTGGTGCAAAGGAATCTACAGTAGTTTTCTAATCAGATAATTGTTTTTCTTTTAACACTCACCTGTTATTTCAACAGCCTTACTTGAGTTTGCTTGTCTCAGAAATAGACCTTGCTTAATAAACAAAGACATGTTACAAACTTATTTAATAATAGGTAACAACTGCAATATTGTATGAAGAGAGTGCCCCTCTCTTCCCCCTGCTATTGTTGAAATTATGCTCAATAAACTTTTACCTCTTCCCTCTCCACCAGTTAAGAATTCTATGTATGCTTCCCTGTACAAAATGCACCCCTTCAAATAGAACATTAAAGTTCACATACTTGTTTACTTCCTCAAACTCTTTGCTTTGTGTTTTTTGTTAACTTCCCAGGAACAAATTGAATACATATAATCAATAAATCTAGCAAGCTTATTTTGCAAACTCACTTTTTTTTATTATTTTTGCGCAAAACCTCTAAGGATTAAGGGGGTCCAGCACAAAGAAAAAAAAAAACGAACTAAAAAAAAAGCCCATTGGCCTGTGATCGAACCCGGTCTGAAGAACAAAACGGAAACCATACATACGGATTACCCAATCGGTATGGCAGCACAAGGCTTTTACGGAAGGCTGTAAAGAACCCGAAGGCGCCAAGCACCGATATTTCCGAGCGAATATGCTGTACAACACTCTTGCAAGGTTATCCCAACCCGCGCATTAATGGGGAGGACAATAAACAGGATCCCAGGCCTGTAATACGGTTACGCCACGCACAGCTCGCCGAGATTGTGGATGACAAAAAACAGAGGTCTATTTGGGCGTCTTGGGTCCCTTGGGGACTCGCCATGCGCACGGGCGCATCTCTTTTATTGTGTACATGACATCAAATTAGCGAAGAAAAAAGACGCTGTTTTGGTATCATGTGAAAATCATAAAATAAATAGAGATAAAGACGTAAGGGGGGAGAATATTGACATATTCATATTAGAATATTGACAAAATCCGCAATTTTGTCTACACTGACTAAGTAAAGCTGTATTTTACTTTAAAGGGGCAGCAATATAGTACTGCGCATGTCTGGAGTCAGTGATTATTGTAGGCTTTTAAGTGTCAACAAACAGTTGACCTTTTTAAAAGCTGTGAATACCTTATTAAATAATATGCAATATTATATTGAAAACTATGTTAATTGACAGTTTGTGGTCATTTTTTTTGTTTTGTTTAAAGTCTCCCACATGTACCAAAAGCTCATAAGTCAGTTTTAGAATTTCACTGAAGTTCATTGTGTCATGGCTCTAGAGCTATTCCAAATCTCTTAACCATGACACTCCCCTTTTAAAGGAAAGTAAAAAAAATCAAAATTGTTGGTGGGGGTCTCTGTTGTGTTTGTTTTCTATTTAGTTTTGTTCTATTATTATTATTATTTTCTTTTTTAGTGGGGGAGGGGAATTCAGCTAAAAATAGCCAAGGGTCAATTCAAGCAACTAGTACAAAAGATGTTTTTTTGCAGTCCTTTATTCAATATATTCAAGGTTATCATGCAATTCTGTTGTTTGACTGCATATATATATATATATATATATTTTTCTTTCTTTTCATTACAAGTTCTATATGTGTAAGTGGTGACCATAGCTATGATTACTATTAGTTAGAATATTTTTTTACCTACTAACAGAAAACAACTTGACTGCAAAACACTCACTGTAGGGCACTCGATATTGAGCATTACTTTCATGTGGATGTAAGGTTGAAATGTCAAAACCTTCATTAACCCGTGAACTACGCTTTAGCGTATTACACTTTGTGGTGATCTGATTCTATTGTACTTTTTTGTGTTTTACTAACTATTACCGTTTAACTATCACACTTTGTTTCACGGGTTAATGAAAACCACTCTAGATACTTACAGTAGTTCTTTTTTAATATTATTATTTACTTGTATAATTTAGATGAGCAATACATATTTCTTTATGGCTTTGTAGAGCTCATCTCGTTCCTCATAAATAACAAACAAAATGAAGTTTGTTCTTATTTTGGTGCAAAGGAATCTACAGTAGTTTTCTAATCAGATAATTGTTTTTCTTTTAACACTCACCTGTTATTTCAACAGCCTTACTTGAGTTTGCTTGTCTCAGAAATAGACCTTGCTTAATAAACAAAGACATGTTACAAACTTATTTAATAATAGGTAACAACTGCAATATTGTATGAAGAGAGGGCCCCTCTCTTCCCCCTGCTATTGTTGAAATTATGCTCAATAAACTTTTACCTCTTCCCTCTCCACCAGTTAAGCATTCTATGTATGCTTCCCTGTACAAAATGCACCCCTTCAAATAGAACATTAAAGTTCACATACTTGTTTACTTCCTCAAACTCTTTGCTTTGTGTTTTTTGTTAACTTCCCAGGAACAAATTGAATACATATAATCAATAAATCTAGCAAGCTTATTTTGCAAACTCACTTTTTTTTATTATTTTTGCGCAAAACCTATCAGGATTAAGGGGGTCCAGCACAAAGAAAAAAAAAACGAACTAAAAAAAAGCCCATTGGCCTGGGATCGAACCCGATCTGAAGAACAAAACGGAAACCATACATACGGATTACCCAATCGGTATGGCAGCACAAGGCTTTTACGGAAGGCTGTAAAGAACCCGAAGGCCCCAAGCACCGATATTTCCGAGCGAATATGCTGTACAACACTCTGGTTATCCCAACCCGCGCATTAATGGGGAGGACAATAAACAGGATCCCAGGCCTGTAATACGGTTACGCCACGCACAGCTCGCCGAGATTGTGGATGACAAAAAACAGAGGTCTATTTGGGCGTCTTGGGTCCCTTGGGGACTCGCCATGCGCACGGGCGCATCTCTTTTATTGTGTACATGACATCAAATTAGCGAAGAAAAAAGACGCTGTTTTGGTATCATGTGAAAATCATAAAATAAATAGAGATAAAGACGTAAGGGGGGAGAATATTGACATATTCATATTAGAATATTGACAAAATCCGCAATTTTGTCTACACTGACTAAGTAAAGCTGTATTTTACTTTAAAGGGGCAGCAATATAGTACTGCGCATGTCTGGAGTCAGTGATTATTGTAGGCTTTTAAGTGTCAACAAACAGTTGACCTTTTTAAAAGCTGTGAATACCTTATTAAATAATATGCAATATTATATTGAAAACTATGTTAATTGACAGTTTGTGGTCATTTTTTTTGTTTTGTTTTAAAGTCTCCCACATGTACCAAAAGCTCATAAGTCAGTATTAGAATTTCACTGAAGTTCATTGTGTCATGGCTCTAGAGCTATTGCAAATCTCTTAACCATGACACTCCCCTTTTAAAGGAAAGTAAAAAAAATCAAAATTGTTGGTGGGGGTCTCTGTTGTGTTTGTTTTCTATTTAGTTTTGTTCTATTATTATTATTATTTTCTTTTTTAGTGGGGGAGGGGAATTCAGCTAAAAATAGCCAAGGGTCAATTCAAGCAACTAGTACAAAAGATGTTTTTTTGCAGTCCTTTATTCAATATATTCAAGGTTATCATGCAATTCTGTTGTTTGACTGCATATATATATATTTTTTTTTCTTTCTTTTCATTACAAGTTCTATATGTGTAAGTGGTGACCATAGCTATGATTACTATTATTTAGAATATTTTTTTACCTACTAACAGAAAACAACTTGACTGCAAAACACTTACTGTAGGGCACTCGATATTAGGCATTACTTTCATGTGGATGTAAGGTTGAAATGTCAAAACCTTCATTAACCCGTGAACTACGCTTTAGCGTATTACACTTTGTGGTGATCTGATTCTATTGTACTTTTTTGTGTTTTACTAACTATTACCGTTTAACTATCACACTTTGTTTCACGGGTTAATGAAAACCACTCTAGATACTTACAGTAGTTCTTTTTTAATATTATTATTTACTTGTATAATTTAGATGAGCAATACATATTTCTTTATGGCTTTGTAGAGCTCATCTCGTTCCTCATAAATAACAAACAAAATGAAGTTTGTTCTTATTTTGGTGCAAAGGAATCTACAGTAGTTTTCTAATCAGATAATTGTTTTTCTTTTAACACTCACCTGTTATTTCAACAGCCTTACTTGAGTTTGCTTGTCTCAGAAATAGACCTTGCTTAATAAACATAGACATGTTACAAACTTATTTAATAATAGGTAACAACTGCAATATTGTATGAAGAGAGTGCCCCTCTCTTCCCCCTGCTATTGTTGAAATTATGCTCAATAAACTTTTACCTCTTCCCTCTCCACCAGTTAAGCATTCTATGTATGCTTCCCTGTACAAAATGCACCCCTTCAAATAGAACATTAAAGTTCACATACTTGTTTACTTCCTCAAACTCTTTGCTTTGTGTTTTTTGTTAACTTCCCAGGAACAAATTGAATACATATAATCAATAAATCTAGCAAGCTTATTTTGCAAACTCACTTTTTTTTATTATTTTTGCCCAAAACCTATCAGGATTAAGGGGGTCCAGCACAAAGAAAAAAAAACGAACTAAAAAAAAAGCCCATTGGCCTGGGATCGAACCCGGTCTGAAGAACAAAACGGAAACCATACATACGGATTACCCAATCGGTATGGCAGCACAAGGCTTTTACGGAAGGCTGTAAAGAACCCGAAGGCCCCAAGCACCCATATTTCCGAGCGAATATGCTGTACAACACTCTTGCAAGGTTATCCCAACCCGCGCATTAATGGGGAGGACAATAACCAGGATCCCAGGCCTGTAATACGGTTACGCCACGCACAGCTCGCCGAGATTGTGGATGACAAAAAATAGAGGTCTATTTGGGCGTCTTGGTTCCCTTGGGGACTCGCGATGCGCACGGGCGCATCTCTTTTATTGTGTACATGACATCAAATTAGCGAAGAAAAAAAGACGCTGTTTTGGTATCATGTGAAAAGCATAACATAAATAGAAATAAAGACGTAAGTGGGGAGAATATTGACATATTCATATTAGAATATTGACAAAATCCGCAATTTTGTCTACGCTGACTAAGAAAAGCTGTATTTTACTTTAAAGGGGCAGCAACATAGTACTGCGCATGTCTGGAGTCAGTGATTATTGTAGGCTTTTAAGTGTCAACAAACAGTTGACCTTTTTAAAAGCTGTGAATACCTTATTAAATAATATGCAATATTATATTGAAAACTATGTTAATTGACAGTTTGTGGTCATTTTTTTTTTTGTTTTGTTTAAAGTCTGCCACATGTACCAAAAGCTCATAAGTCAGTATTAGAATTTCACTGAAGTTCATTGTGTCAGGGCTCTAGAGCTATTGCAAATCTCTTAACCATGACACTCCCCTTTTAAAGGAAAGTAAAAGAAATCAAAATTGTTGGTGGGGGGTCTCTGTTGTGTTTGTTTTCTTTTTAGTTTTGTTCTATTATTATTATTATTTTCTTATTTAGAGGGGGAGGGGAATTCAGCTAAAAATAGCCAAGGGTCAATTCAAGCAACTAGTACAAAAGATGTTTTTTTGCAGTCCTTTATTCAATATATTCAAGGTTATCATGCAATTCTGTTGTTTGACTGCATATATATGTATATTTTATCTTTCTTTTCATTACAAGTTCTATATGTGTAAGTGGTGACCATAGCTATGATTACTATTATTTAGAATAATTTTTTACCTACTAACAGAAAACAACTTGACTGCAAAACACTTACTGTAGGGCACTCGATATTAGGCATTACTTTCATGTGGATGTAAGGTTGAAATGTCAAACCCTTCATTAACCCGTGAACTACGCTTTAGCGTATTACTCTTTGTGGTGATCTGGTTCTATTGTTCTTTTTTGTGTTTTTTTTTTTCTAACTATTACCGTTTAACTATCACACTTTGTTTCACGGGTTAATGAAAACCACTCTAATTACTTACAGTAGTTCTTTTTTAATATTATCATTTACTTGTATAATTTAGATGAGCAATACATATTTCTTTATGGCTTTGTAGAGTTCATCTCGTTCCTCATAAATAACTAACAAAATAAAGTTTGTTCTTATTTTGGTGCAAAGGAATCTACAGTAGTTTTCTAATCAGATAATTGTTTTTCTTTTAACACTCACCTGTTATTTCAACAGCCTTACTTGAGTTTGCTTGTCTCAGAAATAGACCTTGCTTAATAAACAAAGACATGTTACAAACTTATTTAATAATAGGTAACAACTGCAATATTGTATGAAGAGAGTGCCCCTCTCTTCCCCCTGCTATTGTTGAAATTATGCTCAATAAACTTTTACCTCTTCCCTCTCCACCAGTTAAGCATTCTATGTATGCTTCCCTGTACAAAATGCACCCCTTCAAATAGAACATTAAAGTTCACATACTTGTTTACTTCCTCAAACTCTTTGCTTTGTGTTTTTTGTTAACTTCCTAGGAACAAATTGAATACATATAATCAATAAATCCAGCAAGGTTATTTTGCAAACTCACTTTTTTTTATTATTTTTGCCCAAAATATATCAGGATTAAGGGGGTCCAGCACAAAGAAAGAAAACGAATAAAAAAAAAGCCCATTGGCCTGGGATCGAACCCGGTCTGAAGAACAAAACGGAAACCATACATACGGATTACCCAATCGGTATGGCAGCACAAGGCTTTTACGGAAGGCTGTAAAGAACCCGAAGGCCCCAAGCACCGATATTTCCGAGCGAATATGATGTACAACACTCTTGCAAGGTTATCCCAACCCGCGCATTAATGGGGAGGACAATAACCAGGATCCCAGGCCTGTAATACGGTTACGCCACGCACAGCTCGCCGAGATTGTGGATGACAAAAAATAGAGGTCTATTTGGGCGTCTTGGGTCCCTTGGGGACTCGCCATGCGCACGGGCGCATCTCTTTTATTGTGTACATGACATCAAATTAGCGAAGAAAAAAGACGCTGTTTTGGTATCATGTGAAAAGCATAAAATAAATAGAAATAAAGACGTAAGGGGTTAGAATATTGACATATTCATATTAGAATATTGACAAAATCCGCAATATTTTCTACGCTGACTAAGTAAAGCTGTATTTTACTTTAAAGGGGCAGCAGCATAGTACTGCGCATGTCTGGAGTCAGTGATTATTGTAGGCTTTTAAGTGTAAACTAACAGTTGAACTTTTTAAAAGCTGTGAATACCTTAATAAATAATATGCAATATTATATTGAAAACTATGTTAATGGACAGTTTGTGGTCATGTTTTTTTGTTTTGATTAAAGTCTCCCACATGTACCAAAAGCTCATAAGTCAGTATTAGAATTTCACTGAAGTTCATTGTGTCAGGGCTCTAGAGCTATTGCAAATCTCTTAACCATGACACTCCCCTTTGAAAGGAAAGTAAAAAAAATCAAAATTGTTGGTGGGGGTCTCTGCTGTGTTTGTTTTCTTTTTAGTTTTTGTTCTATTATTATTATTATTTTCTTTTTTAGAGGGGGAGGGGAATTCAGCTAAAAATAGCCAAGGGTCAATTCAAGCAACTAGTACAAAAGATGTTTTTTTGCAGTCCTTTATTCAATATATTCAAGGTTATCATGCAATTCTGTTGTTTGACTGCATATATATATATATTATCTTTCTTTTCATTACAAGTTCTATATGTGTAAGTGGTGACCATAGCTATGATTACTATTATTTAGAATAATTTTTTACCTACTAACAGAAACCAACTTGACTGCAAAACACTTACTGTAGGGCACTCGATATTAGGCATTACTTTCATGTGGATGTAAGGTTGAAATGTCAAACCCTTCATTAACCCGTGAACTACGCTTTAGCGTATTACTCTTTGTGGTGATCTGATTCTATTGTTCTTTTTTGTGTTTTTTTTTTCTAACTATTACCGTTTAACTATCACACTTTGTTTCACGGGTTAATGAAAACCACTCTAATTACTTACAGTAGTTCTTTTTTAATATTATCATTTACTTGTATAATTTAGATGAGCAATACATATTTCTTTATGGCTTTGTAGAGCTCATCTCGTTCCTCATAAATAACTAACAAAATGAAGTTTGTTCTTATTTTGGTGCAAAGGAATCTACAGTACTTTTCTAATCAGATAATTGTTTTTCTTTTAACACTAACATGTTATTTCAACAGCCTTACTTGAGTTTGCTTGTCTCAGAAATAGACCTTGCTTAATAAACAAAGACATGTTACAAACTTATTTAATAATAGGTAACAACTGCAATATTGTATGAAGAGAGTGCCAATCTCTTCCCCCTGCTATTGTTGAAATTATGCTCAATAAACTTTTACCTCTTCCCTCTCCACTAGTTAAGCATTCTATGTATGCTTCCCTGTACAAAATGCACCCCTTCAAATAGAACATTAAAGTTCACATACTTGTTTACTTCCTCAAACTCTTTGCTTTGTGTTTTTTGTTAACTTCCTAGGAACAAATTGAATACATATAATCAATAAATCCAGCAAGGTTATTTTGCAAACTCACTTTTTTTTATTATTTTTGCCCAAAATATATCAGGATTAAGGGGGTCCAGCACAAAGAAAGAAAACGAATAAAAAAAAAGCCCATTGGCCTGGGATCGAACCCGGTCTGAGGAACAAAACGGAAACCATACATACGGATTACCCAATCGGTATGGCAGCACAAGGCTTTTACGGAAGGCTGTAAAGAACCCGAAGGCCCCAAGCACCGATATTTCCGAGCGAATATGCTGTACAACACTCTTGCAAGGTTATCCCAACCCGCGCATTAATGGGGAGGACAATAACCAGGATCCCAGGCCTGTAATACGGTTACGCCACGCACAGCTCGCCGAGATTGTGGATGACAAAAAAAAGAGGTCTATTTGGGCGTCTTGGGTCTATTGGGGACTCGCCATGCGCACGGGCGCATCTCTTTTATTGTGTACATGACATCAAATTAGCGAAGAAAAAAGACGCTGTTTTGGTATCATGTGAAAAGCATAAAATAAATAGAAATAAAGACGTAAGGGGGGAGAATATTGACATATTCATATTAGAATATTGACAAAATCCGCAGTATTCTCTACGCTGACTAAGTAAAGCCATATTTTACTTTAAAGGGGCAGCAGCACAGTACTGCGCATGTCTGGAGTCAGTGTTTTTTGTAGGCTTTTAAGTGTCTACAAACAGTTGAACTTTTTAAAAGCTGTCAATACCTTATTAAATAATATGCAATATTATATTGAAAACTATGTTAATGGACAGTTTGTGGTCATTTTTTTTGTTTTGTTTAAAGTCTCCCACATGTACCAAAAGCTCATAAGTCAGTATTAGAATTTCACTGAAGTTCATTGTGTCATGGCTTTAGAGCTATTGCAAATCTCTTAAACATGACACTCCCCCTTTAAAGGAAAGTAAAAAATAATCAAAATTGTTGGTGGGGGTCTTTGTTGTGTTTGTTTTCTTTTTAGTTCTGTTCTATTATTATTATTATTATTTTCTTTTTTAGAGGGGGAGGGGAATTCAGCTAAAAATAGCCAAGGGTCAATTCAAGCAACTAGTACAAAAGATGTTTTTTGCAGTCCTTTATTCAATATATTCAAGGTTATCATGCAATTCTGTTGTGTGACTGCATATATATATATATTTTATTTTTCTTTTCATTACAAGTTCTATATGTGTAAGTGGTGACCATAGCTATCATTACTATTATTTAGAATAATTTTTTACCTACTAACAGAAAACAACTTGACTGCAAAACACTTACTGTAGGGCACTCGATATTAGGCATTACTTTCATGTGGATGTAAGGTTGAAATGTCAAACCCTTCATTAACCCGTGAACTACGCTTTAGCGTATTACTCTTTGTGGTGATCTGATTCTATTGTTCTTTTTTGTGTTTTTTTTTTCTAACTATTACCGTTTAACTATCACACTTTGTTTCACGGGTTAATGAAAACCACTCTAATTACTTAAAGTAGTTCTTTTTTAATATTATCATTTACTTGTATAATTTAGATGAGCAATACATATTTCTTTATGGCTTTGTAGAGCTCATCTCGTTCCTCATAAATAACTAACAAAATGAAGTTTGTTCTTATTTTGGTGCAAAGGAATCTACAGTAGTTTTCTAATCAGATAATTGTTTTTCTTTTAACACTCACCTGTTATTTCAACAGCCTTACTTGAGTTTGCTTGTCTCAGAAATAGACCTTGCTTAATAAACAAAGACATGTTACAAACTTATTTAATAATAGGTAACAACTGCAATATTGTATGAAGAGAGTGCCCCTCTCTTCCCCCTGCTATTGTTGAAATTATGCTCAATAAACTTTTCCCTTTCCCTCTCCACCAGTTAAGCATTCTAAGTATGCTGCCATGTACAAAATGCACCCCTTCAAATAGAACATTAAAGTTCACATAATTGTTTACTTCCTCAAACTCTTTGTTTTGTGTTTTTTGTTAACTTCCTAGTAACAAATTGAATACATATAATCAATAACTCTAGCAAGCTTATTTTGCAAACTCACTTTTTTTTATTATTTTTGCGCAAAACCTATCAGGATTAAGGGGGTCCAGCACAAAGAAAAAAACGAATTAAAAAAAAGCCCATTGGTCTGGGATCGAACCCGGTCTGAAGAACAAAACGGAAACCATACATACGGATTACCCAATCGGTATGGCAGCACAAGGCTTTTACGGAAGGCTGTAAAGAACCCGAAGGCCCCAAGCACCGATATTTCCGAGCGAATATGCTGTACAACACTCTTGCAAGGTTATCCCAACCCGCGCATTAATGGGGAGGACAATAACCAGGATCCCAGGCCTGTAATACGGTTACGCCACGCACAGCTCGCCGAGATTGTGAATGACAAAAAATAGAGGTCTATTTGGGCATCTTGGGTCCCTTGGGGACTCGCCATGCGCACGGGCGCATCTCTTTTATTGTGTACATGACATCAAATTAGCGAAGAAAAAAGACGCTGTTTTGGTATCATGTGAAAAGCATAAAATAAATAGAAATAAAGACGTAAGGGGGGAGAATATTGACATATTCATATTAGAATATTGACCAAATCCGCAATATTGTCTACGCTGACTAAGTAAAGCTGTATTTTACTTTAAAGGGGCAGCAGCATAGTACTGCGCATGTCTGGAGTCAGTGTTTATTGTAGGCTTTTAAGTGTCTACAAACAGTTGAACTTTTTTAAAAGCTGTCAATACCTTATTAAATAATATGCAATATTATATTCAAAACTATGTTAATGGCCAGTTTGTGGTCATTTTTTTTTGTTTTGTTTAAAGTCTCCCACATGTACCAAAAGCTCATAAGTCAGTATTAGAATTTCACTGAAGTTCATTGTATCAGGGCTCTAGAGCTATTGCAAATCTCTTAACCATGACACTCCCCTTTTAAAGGAAAGTAAAAAAAAAATCAAAATTGTTGGTGGGGGTCTCTGTTGTGTTTGTTTTCTTTTTAGTTCTGTTCTATTATTATTATTATTATTTTCTTTTTTAGAGGGGGAGGGGAATTCAGCTAAAAAAAGCCAAGGGTCAATTCAAGCAACTAGTACAAAAGATGTTTTTTTGCAGTCCTTTATTCAATATATTCAAGGTTATCATGCAATTCTGTTGTTTGACTGCATATATATATATATTTTATCTTTCTTTTCATTACAAGTTCTATATGTGTAAGTGGTGACCATAGCTATGATTACTATTATTTAGAATAATTTTTTACCTACTAACAGAAAACAACTTGACTGCAAAACACTTACTGTAGGGCACTCGATATTAGGCATTACTTTCATGTGGATGTAAGGTTGAAATGTCAAAACCTTCATTAACCCGTGAACTACGCTTTAGCGTATTACTCTTTGTGGTGATCTGATTCTATTGTTCTTTTTTGTGTTTTTTTCTAACTATTACCGTTTAACTATCACACTTTGTTTCACGGGTTAATGAAAACCACTCTAATTACTTACAGTAGTTCTTTTTTAATATTATCATTTACTTGTATAATTTAGATGAGCAATACATATTTCTTTATGGCTTTGTAGAGCTCATCTCGTTCCTCATAAATAACAAACAAAATGAAGTTTTTTCTTATTTTGGTGCAAAGGAATCTACAGTAGTTTTCTAATCAGATAATTGTTTTTCTTTTAACACTCACCTGTTATTTCAACAGCCTTACTTGAGTTTGCTTATCTCAGAAATAGACCTTGCTTAATAAACAAAGACATGTTACAAACTTATTTAATAATAGGTAACAACTGCAATATTGTATGAAGAGAGTGCCCCTCTCTTCCCCCTGCTATTGTTGAAATTATGCTCAATAAACTTTTACCTCTTCCCTCTCCACCAGTTAAGCATTCTATGTATGCTTCCCTGTACAAAATGCACCCCTTCAAATAGAACATTAAAGTTCACATACTTGTTTACTTCCTCAAACTCTTTGCTTTGTGTTTTTTGTTAACTTCCCAGGAACAAATTGAATACATATAATCAATAAATCTAGCAAGCTTATTTTGCAAACTCACTTTTTTTTATTATTTTTGCGCAAAACCTATCAGGATTAAGGGGGTCCAGCACAAAGAAAAAAATAAACTAAAAAAAAGGCCCATTGGCCTGGGATCGAACCCGGTCTGAAGAACAAAACGGAAACCATACATACGGATTATCCAATCGGTATGGCAGCACAAGGCTTTTACGGAAGGCTGTAAAGAACCCGAAGGCCCCAAGCACCGATATTTCCGAGCGAATATGCTGTACAACACTCTTGCAAGGTTATCCCAACCCGCGCATTAATGGGGAGGACAATAACCAGGATCCCAGGCCTGTAATACGGTTACGCCACGCACAGCTCGCCGAGATTGTGGATGACAAAAAATAGAGGTCTATTTGGGCGTCTTGGGTCCCTTGGGGACTCGCCATGCGCACGGGCGCATCTCTTTTATTGTGTACATGACATCAAATTAGCGAAGAAAAAAGACGCTGTTTTGGTATCATGTGAAAATCATAAAATAAATAGAAATAAAGACGTAAGGGGGGAGAATATTGACAAATTCATATTAGAATATTGACAAAATCCGCAATTTTGTCTACGCTGACTAAGTAAAGCTGTATTTTACTTTAAAGGGGCAGCAACATAGTACTGCGCATGTCTGGAGTCAGTGATTATTGTAGGCTTTTAAGTGTCAACAAACAGTTGACCTTTTTAAAAGCTGTGAATATCTTATTAAATAATATGCAATATTATATTGAAAACTATGTTAATTGACAGTTTGTGGTCATTTTTTTTGTTTTGTTTAAAGTCTGCCACATGTACCAAAAGCTCATAAGTCAGTATTAGAATTTCACTGAAGTTCATTGTGTCAGGGCTCTAGAGCTATTGCAAAACTCTTAACCATGACACTCCCCTTTTAAAGGAAAGTAAAAAAAATCAAAATTGTTGGTGGGGTTCTCTGTTGTGTTTGTTTTCTATTTAGTTTTGTTCTATTATTATTATTATTTTCTTTTTTAGTGGGGGAGGGGAATTCATCTAAAAATAGCCAAGGGTCAATTCAAGCAACTAGTACAAAAGATGTTTTTTTGCAGTCCTTTATTCAATATATTCAAGGTTATCATGCAATTCTGTTGTTTGACTGCATATATATATATATTTTTTTTCTTTCTTTTCATTACAAGTTCTATATGTGTAAGTGGTGACCATAGCTATGATTACTATTATTTAGAATATTTTTTTACCTACTAACAGAAAACAACTTGACTGCAAAACACTTACTGTAGGGCACTCGATATTAGGCATTACTTTCATGTGGATGTAAGGTTGAAATGTCAAAACCTTCATTAACCCGTGAACTACGCTTTAGCGTATTACACTTTGTGGTGATCTGATTCTATTGTACTTTTTTGTGTTTTACTAACTATTACCGTTTAACTATCACACTTTGTTTCACGGGTTAATGAAAACCACTCTAGATACTTACAGTAGTTCTTTTTTAATATTATTATTTACTTGTATAATTTAGATGAGCAATACATATTTCTTTATGGCTTTGTAGAGCTCATCTCGTTCCTCATAAATAACAAACAAAATGAAGTTTGTTCTTATTTTGGTGCAAAGGAATCTACAGTAGTTTTCTAATCAGATAATTGTCTTTCTTTTAACACTCACCTGTTATTTCAACAGCCTTACTTGAGTTTGCTTGTCTCAGAAATAGACCTTGCTTAATAAACAAAGACATGTTACAAACTTATTTAATAATAGGTAACAACTGCAATATTGTATGAAGAGAGTGCCCCTCTCTTCCCCCTGCTATTGTTGAAATTATGCTCAATAAACTTTTACCTCTTCCCTCTCAACCAGTTAAGCATTCTATGTATGCTTCCCTGTACAAAATGCACCCCTTCAAATAGAACATTAAAGTTCACATACTTGTTTACTTCCTCAAACTCTTTGCTTTGTGTTTTTTGTTAACTTCCCAGGAACAAATTGAATACATATAATCAATAAATCTAGCAAGCTTATTTTGCAAACTCACTTTTTTTTATTATTTTTGCGCAAAACCTATCAGGATTAAGGGGGTCCAGCACAAAGAAAAAAAAAACGAACTAAAAAAAAAGCCCATTGGCCTGTGATCGAACCCGGTCTGAAGAACAAAACGGAAACCATACATACGGATTATCCAATCGGTATGGCAGCACAAGGCTTTTACGGAAGGCTGTAAAGAACCCGAAGGCGCCAAGCACCGATATTTCCGAGCGAATATGCTGTACAACACTCTTGCAAGGTTATCCCAACCCGCGCATTAATGGGGAGGACAATAAACAGGATCCCAGGCCTGTAATACGGTTACGCCACGCACAGCTCGCCGAGATTGTGGATGACAAAAAACAGAGGTCTATTTGGGCGTCTTGGGTCCCTTGGGGACTCGCCATGCGCACGGGCGCATCTCTTTTATTGTGTACATGACATCAAATTAGCGAAGAAAAAAGACGCTGTTTTGGTATCATGTGAAAATCATAAAATAAATAGAGATAAAGACGTAAGGGGGGAGAATATTGACATATTCATATTAGAATATTGACAAAATCCGCAATTTTGTCTACACTGACTAAGTAAAGCTGTATTTTACTTTAAAGGGGCAGCAATATAGTACTGCGCATGTCTGGAGTCAGTGATTATTGTAGGCTTTTAAGTGTCAACAAACAGTTGACCTTTTTAAAAGCTGTGAATACCTTATTAAATAATATGCAATATTATATTGAAAACTATGTTAATTGACAGTTTGTGGTCATTTTTTTTGTTTTGTTTAAAGTCTCCCACATGTACCAAAAGCTCATAAGTCAGTATTAGAATTTCACTGAAGTTCATTGTGTCATGGCTCTAGAGCTATTGCAAATCTCTTAACCATGACACTCCCCTTTTAAAGGAAAGTAAAAAAAATCAAAATTGTTGGTGGGGGTCTCTGTTGTGTTTGTTTTCTATTTAGTTTTGTTCTATTATTATTATTATTTTCTTTTTTAGTGGGGGAGGGGAATTCAGCTAAAAATAGCCAAGGGTCAATTCAAGCAACTAGTACAAAAGATGTTTTTTTGCAGTCCTTTATTCAATATATTCAAGGTTATCATGCAATTCTGTTGTTTGACTGCATATATATATATTTTGTTTTTCTTTCTTTTCATTACAAGTTCTATATGTGTAAGTGGTGACCATAGCTATGATTACTATTATTTAGAATATTTTTTTACCTACTAACAGAAAACAACTTGACTGCAAAACACTTACTGTAGGGCACTCGATATTAGGCATTACTTTCATGTGGATGTAAGGTTGAAATGTCAAAACCTTCATTAACCCGTGAACTACGCTTTAGCGTATTACACTTTGTGGTGATCTGATTCTATTGTACTTTTTTGTGTTTTACTAACTATTACCGTTTAACTATCACACTTTGTTTCACGGGTTAATGAAAACCACTCTAGATACTTACAGTAGTTCTTTTTTAATATTATTATTTACTTGTATAATTTAGATGAGCAATACATATTTCTTTATGGCTTTGTAGAGCTCATCTCGTTCCTCATAAATAACAAACAAAATGAAGTTTGTTCTTATTTTGGTGCAAAGGAATCTACAGTAGTTTTCTAATCAGATAATTGTTTTTCTTTTAACACTCACCTGTTATTTCAACAGCCTTACTTGAGTTTGCTTGTCTCAGAAATAGACCTTGCTTAATAAACATAGACATGTTACAAACTTATTTAATAATAGGTAACAACTGCAATATTGTATGAAGAGAGTGCCCCTCTCTTCCCCCTGCTATTGTTGAAATTATGCTCAATAAACTTTTACCTCTTCCCTCTCCACCAGTTAAGCATTCTATGTATGCTTCCCTGTACAAAATGCACCCCTTCAAATAGAACATTAAAGTTCACATACTTGTTTACTTCCTCAAACTCTTTGCTTTGTGTTTTTTGTTAACTTCCCAGGAACAAATTGAATACATATAATCAATAAATCTAGCAAGCTTATTTTGCAAACTCACTTTTTTTTATTATTTTTGCCCAAAACCTATCAGGATTAAGGGGGTCCAGCACAAAGAAAAAAAAACGAACTAAAAAAAAGCCCATTGGCCTGGGATCGAACCCGGTCTGAAGAACAAAACGGAAACCATACATACGGATTACCCAATCGGTATGGCAGCACAAGGCTTTTACGGAAGGCTGTAAAGAACCCGAAGGCCCCAAGCACCCATATTTCCGAGCGAATATGCTGTACAACACTCTTGCAAGGTTATCCCAACCCGCGCATTAATGGGGAGGACAATAACCAGGATCCCAGGCCTGTAATACGGTTACGCCACGCACAGCTCGCCGAGATTGTGGATGACAAAAAATAGAGGTCTATTTGGGCGTCTTGGTTCCCTTGGGGACTCGCGATGCGCACGGGCGCATCTCTTTTATTGTGTACATGACATCAAATTAGCGAAGAAAAAAGACGCTGTTTTGGTATCATGTGAAAAGCATAACATAAATAGAAATAAAGACGTAAGTGGGGAGAATATTGACATATTCATATTAGAATATTGACAAAATCCGCAATTTTGTCTACGCTGACTAAGAAAAGCTGTATTTTACTTTAAAGGGGCAGCAACATAGTACTGCGCATGTCTGGAGTCAGTGATTATTGTAGGCTTTTAAGTGTCAACAAACAGTTGACCTTTTTAAAAGCTGTGAATACCTTATTAAATAATATGCAATATTATATTGAAAACTATGTTAATTGACAGTTTGTGGTCATTTTTTTTTTGTTTTGTTTAAAGTCTGCCACATGTACCAAAAGCTCATAAGTCAGTATTAGAATTTCACTGAAGTTCATTGTGTCAGGGCTCTAGAGCTATTGCAAATCTCTTAACCATGACACTCCCCTTTTAAAGGAAAGTAAAAAAAATCAAAATTGTTGGTGGGGGGTCTCTGTTGTGTTTGTTTTCTTTTTAGTTTTGTTCTATTATTATTATTATTTTCTTATTTAGAGGGGGAGGGGAATTCAGCTAAAAATAGCCAAGGGTCAATTCAAGCTACTAGTACAAAAGATGTTTTTTTGCAGTCCTTTATTCAATATATTCAAGGTTATCATGCAATTCTGTTGTTTGACTGCATATATATATATTTTTTTTTCTTTCTTTTCATTACAAGTTCTATATGTGTAAGTGTTGACCATAGCTATGATTACTATTATTTAGAATATTTTTTTACCTACTAACAGAAAACAACTTGACTGCAAAACACTTACTGTAGGGCACTCCATATTAGGCATTACTTTCATGTGGATGTAAGGTTGAAATGTCAAAACCTTCATTAACCCGTGAACTACGCTTTAGCGTATTACACTTTGTGGTGATCTGATTCTATTGTACTTTTTTGTGTTTTACTAACTATTACCGTTTAACTATCACACTTTGTTTCACGGGTTAATGAAAACCACTCTAGATACTTACAGTAGTTCTTTTTTAATATTATTATTTACTTGTATAATTTAGATGAGCAATACATATTTCTTTATGGCTTTGTAGAGCTCATCTCGTTCCTCATAAATAACAAACAAAATGAAGTTTGTTCTTATTTTGGTGCAAAGGAATCTACAGTAGTTTTCTAATCAGATAATTGTTTTTCTTTTAACACTCACCTGTTATTTCAACAGCCTTACTTGAGTTTGCTTGTCTCAGAAATAGACCTTGCTTAATAAACAAAGACATGTTACAAACTTATTTAATAATAGGTAACAACTGCAATATTGTATGAAGAGAGTGCCCCTCTCTTCCCCCTGCTATTGTTGAAATTATGCTCAATAAACTTTTACCTCTTCCCTCTCCACCAGTTAAGCATTCTATGTATGCTTCCCTGTACAAAATGCACCCCTTCAAATAGAACATTAAAGTTCACATACTTGTTTACTTCCTCAAACTCTTTGCTTTGTGTTTTTTGTTAACTTCCCAGGAACAAATTGAATACATATAATCAATAAATCTAGCAAGCTTATTTTGCAAACTCACTTTTTTTTATTATTTTTGCGCAAAACCTATCAGGATTAAGGGGGTCCAGCACAAAGAAAAAAAAAACGAACTAAAAAAAAAGCCCATTGGCCTGTGATCGAACCCGGTCTGAAGAACAAAACGGAAACCATACATACGGATTACCCAATCGGTATGGCAGCACAAGGCTTTTACGGAAGGCTGTAAAGAACCCGAAGGCGCCAAGCACCGATATTTCCGAGCGAATATGCTGTACAACACTCTTGCAAGGTTATCCCAACCCGCGCATTAATGGGGAGGACAATAAACAGGATCCCAGGCCTGTAATACGGTTACGCCACGCACAGCTCGCCGAGATTGTGGATGACAAAAAACAGAGGTCTATTTGGGCGTCTTGGGTCCCTTGGGGACTCGCCATGCGCACGGGCGCATCTCTTTTATTGTGTACATGACATCAAATTAGCGAAGAAAAAAGACGCTGTTTTGGTATCATGTGAAAATCATAAAATAAATAGAGATAAAGACGTAAGGGGGGAGAATATTGACATATTCATATTAGAATATTGACAAAATCCGCAATTTTGTCTACACTGACTAAGTAAAGCTGTATTTTACTTTAAAGGGGCAGCAATATAGTACTGCGCATGTCTGGAGTCAGTGATTATTGTAGGCTTTTAAGTGTCAACAAACAGTTGACCTTTTTAAAAGCTGTGAATACCTTATTAAATAATATGCAATATTATATTGAAAACTATGTTAATTGACAGTTTGTGGTCATTTTTTTTGTTTTGTTTAAAGTCTCCCACATGTACCAAAAGCTCATAAGTCAGTATTAGAATTTCACTGAAGTTCATTGTGTCATGGCTCTAGAGCTATTGCAAATCTCTTAACCATGACACTCCCCTTTTAAAGGAAAGTAAAAAAAATCAAAATTGTTGGTGGGGGTCTCTGTTGTGTTTGTTTTCTATTTAGTTTTGTTCTATTATTATTATTATTTTCTTTTTTAGTGGGGGAGGGGAATTCAGCTAAAAATAGCCAAGGGTCAATTCAAGCAACTAGTACAAAAGATGTTTTTTTGCAGTCCTTTATTCAATATATTCAAGGTTATCATGCAATTCTGTTGTTTGACTGCATATATATATATATATATATTTTTCTTTCTTTTCATTACAAGTTCTATATGTGTAAGTGGTGACCATAGCTATGATTACTATTAGTTAGAATATTTTTTTACCTACTAACAGAAAACAACTTGACTGCAAAACACTCACTGTAGGGCACTCGATATTAGGCATTACTTTCATGTGGATGTAAGGTTGAAATGTCAAAACCTTCATTAACCCGTGAACTACGCTTTAGCGTATTACACTTTGTGGTGATCTGATTCTATTGTACTTTTTTGTGTTTTACTAACTATTACCGTTTAACTATCACACTTTGTTTCACGGGTTAATGAAAACCACTCTAGATACTTACAGTAGTTCTTTTTTAATATTATTATTTACTTGTATAATTTAGATGAGCAATACATATTTCTTTATGGCTTTGTAGAGCTCATCTCGTTCCTCATAAATAACAAACAAAATGAAGTTTGTTCTTATTTTGGTGCAAAGGAATCTACAGTAGTTTTCTAATCAGATAATTGTTTTTCTTTTAACACTCACCTGTTATTTCAACAGCCTTACTTGAGTTTGCTTGTCTCAGAAATAGACCTTGCTTAATAAACAAAGACATGTTACAAACTTATTTAATAATAGGTAACAACTGCAATATTGTATGAAGAGAGTGCCCCTCTCTTCCCCCTGCTATTGTTGAAATTATGCTCAATAAACTTTTACCTCTTCCCTCTCCACCAGTTAAGCATTCTATGTATGCTTCCCTGTACAAAATGCACCCCTTCAAATAGAACATTAAAGTTCACATACTTGTTTACTTCCTCAAACTCTTTGCTTTGTGTTTTTTGTTAACTTCCCAGGAACAAATTGAATACATATAATCAATAAATCTAGCAAGCTTATTTTGCAAACTCACTTTTTTTTATTATTTTTGCCCAAAACCTATCAGGATTAAGGGGGTCCAGCACAAAGAAAAAAAAACGAACTAAAAAAAAGCCCATTGGCCTGGGATCGAACCCGGTCTGAAGAACAAAACGGAAACCATACATACGGATTACCCAATCGGTATGGCAGCACAAGGCTTTTACGGAAGGCTGTAAAGAACCCGAAGGCGCCAAGCACCGATATTTCCGAGCGAATATGCTGTACAACACTCTTGCAAGGTTATCCCAACCCGCGCATTAATGGGGAGGACAATAAACAGGATCCCAGGCCTGTAATACGGTTACGCCACGCACAGCTCGCCGAGATTGTGGATGACAAAAAACAGAGGTCTATTTGGGCGTCTTGGGTCCCTTGGGGACTCGCCATGCGCACGGGCGCATCTCTTTTATTGTGTACATGACATCAAATTAGCGAAGAAAAAAGACGCTGTTTTGGTATCATGTGAAAATCATAAAATAAATAGAGATAAAGACGTAAGGGGGGAGAATATTGACATATTCATATTAGAATATTGACAAAATCCGCAATTTTGTCTACACTGACTAAGTAAAGCTGTATTTTACTTTAAAGGGGCAGCAATATAGTACTGCGCATGTCTGGAGTCAGTGATTATTGTAGGCTTTTAAGTGTCAACAAACAGTTGACCTTTTTAAAAGCTGTGAATACCTTATTAAATAATATGCAATATTATATTGAAAACTATGTTAATTGACAGTTTGTGGTCATTTTTTTTGTTTTGTTTAAAGTCTCCCACATGTACCAAAAGCTCATAAGTCAGTATTAGAATTTCACTGAAGTTCATTGTGTCATGGCTCTAGAGCTATTGCAAATCTCTTAACCATGACACTCCCCTTTTAAAGGAAAGTAAAAAAAATCAAAATTGTTGGTGGGGGTCTCTGTTGTGTTTGTTTTCTATTTAGTTTTGTTCTATTATTATTATTATTTTCTTTTTTAGTGGGGGAGGGGAATTCAGCTAAAAATAGCCAAGGGTCAATTCAGGCAACTAGTACAAAAGATGTTTTTTTGCAGTCCTTTATTCAATATATTCAAGGTTATCATGCAATTCTGTTGTTTGACTGCATATATATATATATATATATATATTTTTCTTTCTTTTCATTACAAGTTCTATATGTGTAAGTGGTGACCATAGCTATGATTACTATTAGTTAGAATATTTTTTTACCTACTAACAGAAAACAACTTGACTGCAAAACACTCACTGTAGGGCACTCGATATTAGGCATTACTTTCATGTGGATGTAAGGTTGAAATGTCAAAACCTTCATTAACCCGTGAACTACGCTTTAGCGTATTACACTTTGTGGTGATCTGATTCTATTGTACTTTTTTGTGTTTTACTAACTATTACCGTTTAACTATCACACTTTGTTTCACGGGTTAATGAAAACCACTCTAGATACTTACAGTAGTTCTTTTTTAATATTATTATTTACTTGTATAATTTAGATGAGCAATACATATTTCTTTATGGCTTTGTAGAGCTCATCTCGTTCCTCATAAATAACAAACAAAATGAAGTTTGTTCTTATTTTGGTGCAAAGGAATCTACAGTAGTTTTCTAATCAGATAATTGTTTTTCTTTTAACACTCACCTGTTATTTCAACAGCCTTACTTGAGTTTGCTTGTCTCAGAAATAGACCTTGCTTAATAAACAAAGACATGTTACAAACTTATTTAATAATAGGTAACAACTGCAATATTGTATGAAGAGAGTGCCCCTCTCTTCCCCCTGCTATTGTTGAAATTATGCTCAATAAACTTTTACCTCTTCCCTCTCCACCAGTTAAGCATTCTATGTATGCTTCCCTGTACAAAATGCACCCCTTCAAATAGAACATTAAAGTTCACATACTTGTTTACTTCCTCAAACTCTTTGCTTTGTGTTTTTTGTTAACTTCCCAGGAACAAATTGAATACATATAATCAATAAATCTAGCAAGCTTATTTTGCAAACTCACTTTTTTTTATTATTTTTGCGCAAAACCTATCAGGATTAAGGGGGACCAGCACAAAGAAAAAAAAAACGAACTAAAAAAAAGCCCATTGGCCTGGGATCGAACCCGATCTGAAGAACAAAACGGAAACCATACATACGGATTACCCAATCGGTATGGCAGCACAAGGCTTTTACGGAAGGCTGTAAAGAACCCGAAGGCCCCAAGCACCGATATTTCCGAGCGAATATGCTGTACAACACTCTTGCAAGGTTATCCCAACCCGCGCATTAACGGGGAGGACAATAACCAGGATCCCAGGCCTGTAATACGGTTACGCCACGCACAGCTCGCCGAGATTGTGGATGACAAAAAATAGAGGTCTATTTGGGCGTCTTTGTTCCCTTGAGGACTCTCGATGCGCACGGGCGCATCTCTTTTATTGTGTACATGACATCAAATTAGCGAAGAAAAAAGACGCTGTTTTGGTATCATGTGAAAAGCATAACATAAATAGAAATAAAGACGTAAGTGGGGAGAATATTGACATATTCATATTAGAATATTGACAAAATCCGCAATTTTGTCTACGCTGACTAAGTAAAGCTGTATTTTACTTTAAAGGGGCAGCAACATAGTACTGCGCATGTCTGGAGTCAGTGATTATTGTAGGCTTTTAAGTGTCAACAAACAGTTGACCTTTTTAAAAGCTGTGAATACCTTATTAAATAATATGCAATATTATATTGAAAACTATGTTAATTGACAGTTTGTGGTCATTTTTTTTTTGTTTTGTTTAAAGTCTGCCACATGTACCAAAAGCTCATAAGTCAGTATTAGAATTTCACTGAAGTTCATTGTGTCAGGGCTCTAGAGCTATTGCAAATCTCTTAACCATGACACTCCCCTTTTAAAGGAAAGTAAAAGAAATCAAAATTGTTGGTGGGGGGTCTCTGTTGTGTTTGTTTTCTTTTTAGTTTTGTTCTATTATTATTATTATTTTCTTATTTAGAGGGGGAGGGGAATTCAGCTAAAAATAGCCAAGGGTCAATTCAAGCAACTAGTACAAAAGATGTTTTTTTGCAGTCCTTTATTCAATATATTCAAGGTTATCATGCAATTCTGTTGTTTGACTGCATATATATATATTTTTTTTTCTTTCTTTTCATTACAAGTTCTATATGTGTAAGTGGTGACCATAGCTATGATTACTATTATTTAGAATATTTTTTTACCTACTAACAGAAAACAACTTGACTGCAAAACACTTACTGTAGGGCACTCGATATTAGGCATTACTTTCATGTGGATGTAAGGTTGAAATGTCAAAACCTTCATTAACCCGTGAACTACGCTTTAGCGTATTACACTTTGTGGTGATCTGATTCTATTGTACTTTTTTGTGTTTTACTAACTATTACCGTTTAACTATCACACTTTGTTTCACGGGTTAATGAAAAC
The DNA here is from genome assembly GCF_932526225.1 of Nematostella vectensis. NCBI lineage: Eukaryota > Metazoa > Cnidaria > Anthozoa > Actiniaria > Edwardsiidae > Nematostella > Nematostella vectensis. The sequence continues at coordinate 16,658,540 of NC_064041.1, read as the reverse complement.
CACTCTAGATACTTACAGTAGTTCTTTTTTAATATTATTATTTACTTGTATAATTTAGATGAGCAATACATATTTCTTTATGGCTTTGTAGAGCTCATCTCGTTCCTCATAAATAACAAACAAAATGAAGTTTGTTCTTATTTTGGTGCAAAGGAATCTACAGTAGTTTTCTAATCAGATAATTGTTTTTCTTTTAACACTCACCTGTTATTTCAACAGCCTTACTTGAGTTTGCTTGTCTCAGAAATAGACCTTGCTTAATAAACATAGACATGTTACAAACTTATTTAATAATAGGTAACAACTGCAATATTGTATGAAGAGAGTGCCCCTCTCTTCCCCCTGCTATTGTTGAAATTATGCTCAATAAACTTTTACCTCTTCCCTCTCCACCAGTTAAGCATTCTATGTATGCTTCCCTGTACAAAATGCACCCCTTCAAATAGAACATTAAAGTTCACATACTTGTTTACTTCCTCAAACTCTTTGCTTTGTGTTTTTTGTTAACTTCCCAGGAACAAATTGAATACATATAATCAATAAATCTAGCAAGCTTATTTTGCAAACTCACTTTTTTTTATTATTTTTGCCCAAAACCTATCAGGATTAAGGGGGTCCAGCACAAAGAAAAAAAAACGAACTAAAAAAAAGCCCATTGGCCTGGGATCGAACCCGGTCTGAAGAACAAAACGGAAACCATACATACGGATTACCCAATCGGTATGGCAGCACAAGGCTTTTACGGAAGGCTGTAAAGAACCCGAAGGCCCCAAGCACCCATATTTCCGAGCGAATATGCTGTACAACACTCTTGCAAGGTTATCCCAACCCGCGCATTAATGGGGAGGACAATAACCAGGATCCCAGGCCTGTAATACGGTTACGCCACGCACAGCTCGCCGAGATTGTGGATGACAAAAAATAGAGGTCTATTTGGGCGTCTTGGTTCCCTTGGGGACTCGCGATGCGCACGGGCGCATCTCTTTTATTGTGTACATGACATCAAATTAGCGAAGAAAAAAGACGCTGTTTTGGTATCATGTGAAAAGCATAACATAAATAGAAATAAAGACGTAAGTGGGGAGAATATTGACATATTCATATTAGAATATTGACAAAATCCGCAATTTTGTCTACGCTGACTAAGAAAAGCTGTATTTTACTTTAAAGGGGCAGCAACATAGTACTGCGCATGTCTGGAGTCAGTGATTATTGTAGGCTTTTAAGTGTCAACAAACAGTTGACCTTTTTAAAAGCTGTGAATACCTTATTAAATAATATGCAATATTATATTGAAAACTATGTTAATTGACAGTTTGTGGTCATTTTTTTTTTTGTTTTGTTTAAAGTCTGCCACATGTACCAAAAGCTCATAAGTCAGTATTAGAATTTCACTGAAGTTCATTGTGTCAGGGCTCTAGAGCTATTGCAAATCTCTTAACCATGACACTCCCCTTTTAAAGGAAAGTAAAAGAAATCAAAATTGTTGGTGGGGGGTCTCTGTTGTGTTTGTTTTCTTTTTAGTTTTGTTCTATTATTATTATTATTTTCTTATTTAGAGGGGGAGGGGAATTCAGCTAAAAATAGCCAAGGGTCAATTCAAGCAACTAGTACAAAAGATGTTTTTTTGCAGTCCTTTATTCAATATATTCAAGGTTATCATGCAATTCTGTTGTTTGACTGCATATATATATATTTTTTTTTCTTTCTTTTCATTACAAGTTCTATATGTGTAAGTGGTGACCATAGCTATGATTACTATTATTTAGAATATTTTTTTACCTACTAACAGAAAACAACTTGACTGCAAAACACTTACTGTAGGGCACTCCATATTAGGCATTACTTTCATGTGGATGTAAGGTTGAAATGTCAAAACCTTCATTAACCCGTGAACTACGCTTTAGCGTATTACACTTTGTGGTGATCTGATTCTATTGTACTTTTTTGTGTTTTACTAACTATTACCGTTTAACTATCACACTTTGTTTCACGGGTTAATGAAAACCACTCTAGATACTTACAGTAGTTCTTTTTTAATATTATTATTTACTTGTATAATTTAGATGAGCAATACATATTTCTTTATGGCTTTGTAGAGCTCATCTCGTTCCTCATAAATAACAAACAAAATGAAGTTTGTTCTTATTTTGGTGCAAAGGAATCTACAGTAGTTTTCTAATCAGATAATTGTTTTTCTTTTAACACTCACCTGTTATTTCAACAGCCTTACTTGAGTTTGCTTGTCTCAGAAATAGACCTTGCTTAATAAACAAAGACATGTTACAAACTTATTTAATAATAGGTAACAACTGCAATATTGTATGAAGAGAGTGCCCCTCTCTTCCCCCTGCTATTGTTGAAATTATGCTCAATAAACTTTTACCTCTTCCCTCTCCACCAGTTAAGCATTCTATGTATGCTTCCCTGTACAAAATGCACCCCTTCAAATAGAACATTAAAGTTCACATACTTGTTTACTTCCTCAAACTCTTTGCTTTGTGTTTTTTGTTAACTTCCCAGGAACAAATTGAATACATATAATCAATAAATCTAGCAAGCTTATTTTGCAAACTCACTTTTTTTTATTATTTTTGCGCAAAACCTATCAGGATTAAGGGGGTCCAGCACAAAGAAAAAAAAAACGAACTAAAAAAAAAGCCCATTGGCCTGTGATCGAACCCGGTCTGAAGAACAAAACGGAAACCATACATACGGATTACCCAATCGGTATGGCAGCACAAGGCTTTTACGGAAGGCTGTAAAGAACCCGAAGGCGCCAAGCACCGATATTTCCGAGCGAATATGCTGTACAACACTCTTGCAAGGTTATCCCAACCCGCGCATTAATGGGGAGGACAATAAACAGGATCCCAGGCCTGTAATACGGTTACGCCACGCACAGCTCGCCGAGATTGTGGATGACAAAAAACAGAGGTCTATTTGGGCGTCTTGGGTCCCTTGGGGACTCGCCATGCGCACGGGCGCATCTCTTTTATTGTGTACATGACATCAAATTAGCGAAGAAAAAAGACGCTGTTTTGGTATCATGTGAAAATCATAAAATAAATAGAGATAAAGACGTAAGGGGGGAGAATATTGACATATTCATATTAGAATATTGACAAAATCCGCAATTTTGTCTACACTGACTAAGTAAAGCTGTATTTTACTTTAAAGGGGCAGCAATATAGTACTGCGCATGTCTGGAGTCAGTGATTATTGTAGGCTTTTAAGTGTCAACAAACAGTTGACCTTTTTAAAAGCTGTGAATACCTTATTAAATAATATGCAATATTATATTGAAAACTATGTTAATTGACAGTTTGTGGTCATTTTTTTTGTTTTGTTTAAAGTCTCCCACATGTACCAAAAGCTCATAAGTCAGTATTAGAATTTCACTGAAGTTCATTGTGTCATGGCTCTAGAGCTATTGCAAATCTCTTAACCATGACACTCCCCTTTTAAAGGAAAGTAAAAAAAATCAAAATTGTTGGTGGGGGTCTCTGTTGTGTTTGTTTTCTATTTAGTTTTGTTCTATTATTATTATTATTTTCTTTTTTAGTGGGGGAGGGGAATTCAGCTAAAAATAGCCAAGGGTCAATTCAAGCAACTAGTACAAAAGATGTTTTTTTGCAGTCCTTTATTCAATATATTCAAGGTTATCATGCAATTCTGTTGTTTGACTGCATATATATATATATATATATTTTTCTTTCTTTTCATTACAAGTTCTATATGTGTAAGTGGTGACCATAGCTATGATTACTATTAGTTAGAATATTTTTTTACCTACTAACAGAAAACAACTTGACTGCAAAACACTCACTGTAGGGCACTCGATATTAGGCATTACTTTCATGTGGATGTAAGGTTGAAATGTCAAAACCTTCATTAACCCGTGAACTACGCTTTAGCGTATTACACTTTGTGGTGATCTGATTCTATTGTACTTTTTTGTGTTTTACTAACTATTACCGTTTAACTATCACACTTTGTTTCACGGGTTAATGAAAACCACTCTAGATACTTACAGTAGTTCTTTTTTAATATTATTATTTACTTGTATAATTTAGATGAGCAATACATATTTCTTTATGGCTTTGTAGAGCTCATCTCGTTCCTCATAAATAACAAACAAAATGAAGTTTGTTCTTATTTTGGTGCAAAGGAATCTACAGTAGTTTTCTAATCAGATAATTGTTTTTCTTTTAACACTCACCTGTTATTTCAACAGCCTTACTTGAGTTTGCTTGTCTCAGAAATAGACCTTGCTTAATAAACATAGACATGTTACAAACTTATTTAATAATAGGTAACAACTGCAATATTGTATGAAGAGAGTGCCCCTCTCTTCCCCCTGCTATTGTTGAAATTATGCTCAATAAACTTTTACCTCTTCCCTCTCCACCAGTTAAGCATTCTATGTATGCTTCCCTGTACAAAATGCACCCCTTCAAATAGAACATTAAAGTTCACATACTTGTTTACTTCCTCAAACTCTTTGCTTTGTGTTTTTTGTTAACTTCCCAGTAACAAATTGAATACATATAATCAATAAATCTAGCAAGCTTATTTTGCAAACTCACTTTTTTTTATTATTTTTGCCCAAAACCTATCAGGATTAAGGGGGTCCAGCACAAAGAAAAAAAAACGAACTAAAAAAAAGCCCATTGGCCTGGGATCGAACCCGGTCTGAAGAACAAAACGGAAACCATACATACGGATTACCCAATCGGTATGGCAGCACAAGGCTTTTACGGAAGGCTGTAAAGAACCCGAAGGCCCCAAGCACCCATATTTCCGAGCGAATATGCTGTACAACACTCTTGCAAGGTTATCCCAACCCGCGCATTAATGGGGAGGACAATAACCAGGATCCCAGGCCTGTAATACGGTTACGCCACGCACAGCTCGCCGAGATTGTGGATGACAAAAAATAGAGGTCTATTTGGGCGTCTTGGTTCCCTTGGGGACTCGCGATGCGCACGGGCGCATCTCTTTTATTGTGTACATGACATCAAATTAGCGAAGAAAAAAGACGCTGTTTTGGTATCATGTGAAAAGCATAACATAAATAGAAATAAAGACGTAAGTGGGGAGAATATTGACATATTCATATTAGAATATTGACAAAATCCGCAATTTTGTCTACGCTGACTAAGAAAAGCTGTATTTTACTTTAAAGGGGCAGCAACATAGTACTGCGCATGTCTGGAGTCAGTGATTATTGTAGGCTTTTAAGTGTCAACAAACAGTTGACCTTTTTAAAAGCTGTGAATACCTTATTAAATAATATGCAATATTATATTGAAAACTATGTTAATTGACAGTTTGTGGTCATTTTTTTTTTGTTTTGTTTAAAGTCTGCCACATGTACCAAAAGCTCATAAGTCAGTATTAGAATTTCACTGAAGTTCATTGTGTCAGGGCTCTAGAGCTATTGCAAATCTCTTAACCATGACACTCCCCTTTTAAAGGAAAGTAAAAGAAATCAAAATTGTTGGTGGGGGGTCTCTGTTGTGTTTGTTTTCTTTTTAGTTTTGTTCTATTATTATTATTATTTTCTTATTTAGAGGGGGAGGGGAATTCAGCTAAAAATAGCCAAGGGTCAATTCAAGCAACTAGTACAAAAGATGTTTTTTTGCAGTCCTTTATTCAATATATTCAAGGTTATCATGCAATTCTGTTGTTTGACTGCATATATATATATTTTTTTTTCTTTCTTTTCATTACAAGTTCTATATGTGTAAGTGGTGACCATAGCTATGATTACTATTATTTAGAATATTTTTTTACCTACTAACAGAAAACAACTTGACTGCAAAACACTTACTGTAGGGCACTCCATATTAGGCATTACTTTCATGTGGATGTAAGGTTGAAATGTCAAAACCTTCATTAACCCGTGAACTACGCTTTAGCGTATTACACTTTGTGGTGATCTGATTCTATTGTACTTTTTTGTGTTTTACTAACTATTACCGTTTAACTATCACACTTTGTTTCACGGGTTAATGAAAACCACTCTAGATACTTACAGTAGTTCTTTTTTAATATTATTATTTACTTGTATAATTTAGATGAGCAATACATATTTCTTTATGGCTTTGTAGAGCTCATCTCGTTCCTCATAAATAACAAACAAAATGAAGTTTGTTCTTATTTTGGTGCAAAGGAATCTACAGTAGTTTTCTAATCAGATAATTGTTTTTCTTTTAACACTCACCTGTTATTTCAACAGCCTTACTTGAGTTTGCTTGTCTCAGAAATAGACCTTGCTTAATAAACAAAGACATGTTACAAACTTATTTAATAATAGGTAACAACTGCAATATTGTATGAAGAGAGTGCCCCTCTCTTCCCCCTGCTATTGTTGAAATTATGCTCAATAAACTTTTACCTCTTCCCTCTCCACCAGTTAAGCATTCTATGTATGCTTCCCTGTACAAAATGCACCCCTTCAAATAGAACATTAAAGTTCACATACTTGTTTACTTCCTCAAACTCTTTGCTTTGTGTTTTTTGTTAACTTCCCAGGAACAAATTGAATACATATAATCAATAAATCTAGCAAGCTTATTTTGCAAACTCACTTTTTTTTATTATTTTTGCGCAAAACCTATCAGGATTAAGGGGGTCCAGCACAAAGAAAAAAAAAACGAACTAAAAAAAAAGCCCATTGGCCTGTGATCGAACCCGGTCTGAAGAACAAAACGGAAACCATACATACGGATTACCCAATCGGTATGGCAGCACAAGGCTTTTACGGAAGGCTGTAAAGAACCCGAAGGCGCCAAGCACCGATATTTCCGAGCGAATATGCTGTACAACACTCTTGCAAGGTTATCCCAACCCGCGCATTAATGGGGAGGACAATAAACAGGATCCCAGGCCTGTAATACGGTTACGCCACGCACAGCTCGCCGAGATTGTGGATGACAAAAAACAGAGGTCTATTTGGGCGTCTTGGGTCCCTTGGGGACTCGCCATGCGCACGGGCGCATCTCTTTTATTGTGTACATGACATCAAATTAGCGAAGAAAAAAGACGCTGTTTTGGTATCATGTGAAAATCATAAAATAAATAGAGATAAAGACGTAAGGGGGGAGAATATTGACATATTCATATTAGAATATTGACAAAATCCGCAATTTTGTCTACACTGACTAAGTAAAGCTGTATTTTACTTTAAAGGGGCAGCAATATAGTACTGCGCATGTCTGGAGTCAGTGATTATTGTAGGCTTTTAAGTGTCAACAAACAGTTGACCTTTTTAAAAGCTGTGAATACCTTATTAAATAATATGCAATATTATATTGAAAACTATGTTAATTGACAGTTTGTGGTCATTTTTTTTGTTTTGTTTAAAGTCTCCCACATGTACCAAAAGCTCATAAGTCAGTATTAGAATTTCACTGAAGTTCATTGTGTCATGGCTCTAGAGCTATTGCAAATCTCTTAACCATGACACTCCCCTTTTAAAGGAAAGTAAAAAAAATCAAAATTGTTGGTGGGGGTCTCTGTTGTGTTTGTTTTCTATTTAGTTTTGTTCTATTATTATTATTATTTTCTTTTTTAGTGGGGGAGGGGAATTCAGCTAAAAATAGCCAAGGGTCAATTCAAGCAACTAGTACAAAAGATGTTTTTTTGCAGTCCTTTATTCAATATATTCAAGGTTATCATGCAATTCTGTTGTTTGACTGCATATATATATATATATATATTTTTCTTTCTTTTCATTACAAGTTCTATATGTGTAAGTGGTGACCATAGCTATGATTACTATTAGTTAGAATATTTTTTTACCTACTAACAGAAAACAACTTGACTGCAAAACACTCACTGTAGGGCACTCGATATTAGGCATTACTTTCATGTGGATGTAAGGTTGAAATGTCAAAACCTTCATTAACCCGTGAACTACGCTTTAGCGTATTACACTTTGTGGTGATCTGATTCTATTGTACTTTTTTGTGTTTTACTAACTATTACCGTTTAACTATCACACTTTGTTTCACGGGTTAATGAAAACCACTCTAGATACTTACAGTAGTTCTTTTTTAATATTATTATTTACTTGTATAATTTAGATGAGCAATACATATTTCTTTATGGCTTTGTAGAGCTCATCTCGTTCCTCATAAATAACAAACAAAATGAAGTTTGTTCTTATTTTGGTGCAAAGGAATCTACAGTAGTTTTCTAATCAGATAATTGTTTTTCTTTTAACACTCACCTGTTATTTCAACAGCCTTACTTGAGTTTGCTTGTCTCAGAAATAGACCTTGCTTAATAAACAAAGACATGTTACAAACTTATTTAATAATAGGTAACAACTGCAATATTGTATGAAGAGAGTGCCCCTCTCTTCCCCCTGCTATTGTTGAAATTATGCTCAATAAACTTTTACCTCTTCCCTCTCCACCAGTTAAGCATTCTATGTATGCTTCCCTGTACAAAATGCACCCCTTCAAATAGAACATTAAAGTTCACATACTTGTTTACTTCCTCAAACTCTTTGCTTTGTGTTTTTTGTTAACTTCCCAGGAACAAATTGAATACATATAATCAATAAATCTAGCAAGCTTATTTTGCAAACTCACTTTTTTTTATTATTTTTGCGCAAAACCTCTCAGGATTAAGGGGGTCCAGCACAAAGAAAAAAAAAACGAACTAAAAAAAAAGCCCATTGGCCTGTGATCGAACCCGGTCTGAAGAACAAAACGGAAACCATACATACGGATTACCCAATCGGTATGGCAGCACAAGGCTTTTACGGAAGGCTGTAAAGAACCCGAAGGCGCCAAGCACCGATATTTCCGAGCGAATATGCTGTACAACACTCTTGCAAGGTTATCCCAACCCGCGCATTAATGGGGAGGACAATAAACAGGATCCCAGGCCTGTAATACGGTTACGCCACGCACAGCTCGCCGAGATTGTGGATGACAAAAAACAGAGGTCTATTTGGGCGTCTTGGGTCCCTTGGGGACTCGCCATGCGCACGGGCGCATCTCTTTTATTGTGTACATGACATCAAATTAGCGAAGAAAAAAGACGCTGTTTTGGTATCATGTGAAAATCATAAAATAAATAGAGATAAAGACGTAAGGGGGGAGAATATTGACATATTCATATTAGAATATTGACAAAATCCGCAATTTTGTCTACACTGACTAAGTAAAGCTGTATTTTACTTTAAAGGGGCAGCAATATAGTACTGCGCATGTCTGGAGTCAGTGATTATTGTAGGCTTTTAAGTGTCAACAAACAGTTGACCTTTTTAAAAGCTGTGAATACCTTATTAAATAATATGCAATATTATATTGAAAACTATGTTAATTGACAGTTTGTGGTCATTTTTTTTGTTTTGTTTAAAGTCTCCCACATGTACCAAAAGCTCATAAGTCAGTATTAGAATTTCACTGAAGTTCATTGTGTCATGGCTCTAGAGCTATTGCAAATCTCTTAACCATGACACTCCCCTTTTAAAGGAAAGTAAAAAAAATCAAAATTGTTGGTGGGGGTCTCTGTTGTGTTTGTTTTCTATTTAGTTTTGTTCTATTATTATTATTATTTTCTTTTTTAGTGGGGGAGGGGAATTCAGCTAAAAATAGCCAAGGGTCAATTCAAGCAACTAGTACAAAAGATGTTTTTTTGCAGTCCTTTATTCAATATATTCAAGGTTATCATGCAATTCTGTTGTTTGACTGCATATATATATATATATATATATTTTTCTTTCTTTTCATTACAAGTTCTATATGTGTAAGTGGTGACCATAGCTATGATTACTATTAGTTAGAATATTTTTTTACCTACTAACAGAAAACAACTTGACTGCAAAACACTCACTGTAGGGCACTCGATATTAGGCATTACTTTCATGTGGATGTAAGGTTGAAATGTCAAAACCTTCATTAACCCGTGAACTACGCTTTAGCGTATTACACTTTGTGGTGATCTGATTCTATTGTACTTTTTTGTGTTTTACTAACTATTACCGTTTAACTATCACACTTTGTTTCACGGGTTAATGAAAACCACTCTAGATACTTACAGTAGTTCTTTTTTAATATTATTATTTACTTGTATAATTTAGATGAGCAATACATATTTCTTTATGGCTTTGTAGAGCTCATCTCGTTCCTCATAAATAACAAACAAAATGAAGTTTGTTCTTATTTTGGTGCAAAGGAATCTACAGTAGTTTTCTAATCAGATAATTGTTTTTCTTTTAACACTCACCTGTTATTTCAACAGCCTTACTTGAGTTTGCTTGTCTCAGAAATAGACCTTGCTTAATAAACAAAGACATGTTACAAACTTATTTAATAATAGGTAACAACTGCAATATTGTATGAAGAGAGTGCCCCTCTCTTCCCCCTGCTATTGTTGAAATTATGCTCAATAAACTTTTACCTCTTCCCTCTCCACCAGTTAAGCATTCTATGTATGCTTCCCTGTACAAAATGCACCCCTTCAAATAGAACATTAAAGTTCACATACTTGTTTACTTCCTCAAACTCTTTGCTTTGTGTTTTTTGTTAACTTCCCAGGAACAAATTGAATACATATAATCAATAAATCTAGCAAGCTTATTTTGCAAACTCACTTTTTTTTATTATTTTTGCGCAAAACCTATCAGGATTAAGGGGGACCAGCACAAAGAAAAAAAAAACGAACTAAAAAAAAGCCCATTGGCCTGGGATCGAACCCGATCTGAAGAACAAAACGGAAACCATACATACGGATTACCCAATCGGTATGGCAGCACAAGGCTTTTACGGAAGGCTGTAAAGAACCCGAAGGCCCCAAGCACCGATATTTCCGAGCGAATATGCTGTACAACACTCTTGCAAGGTTATCCCAACCCGCGCATTAACGGGGAGGACAATAACCAGGATCCCAGGCCTGTAATACGGTTACGCCACGCACAGCTCGCCGAGATTGTGGATGACAAAAAATAGAGGTCTATTTGGGCGTCTTTGTTCCCTTGAGGACTCTCGATGCGCACGGGCGCATCTCTTTTATTGTGTACATGACATCAAATTAGCGAAGAAAAAAGACGCTGTTTTGGTATCA